>NC_136434.1:38590461-39190461 GCF_052849685.1 Lactuca virosa
AGAATTACCTCCACATCACTAACTTTATTAACATCAAAATCTTCTTCATCCTCATCACATAAATCCTCTTCACCATCATATTCAACCTCATCACCACCAGATTCCTCCTCATTATACTCAGATTCTTGAAATTCTTCTTCAACATATGCTTCATTAACATGTCCACATCCAAATCCTCCACTCTCTTGTAAAATATCCTCAAGAAACCTTATCTTCTCTGACGTCCAATAAAAAATAGTTGGACGTTTACGTGTGACTTGCAAATGATCAAACTTGAAAGTATCCACATACAACAACTACAAAAAAACATATATAAAATCATAACATATATAACATCATATATGATTTTGATGTGTAATATATAATTAAACAAAAATTATACTACATAATCATATATGATTATATGTAATAAAATCATATATGATTTATTATAAAAACAAACATATTTTTACAACTAACAAGAATAATAAATATCAAAAAATAACTCACGTACCATAAGGTATGCTGCTGGTCCATAAAAGAAAGAAGATTCTTTCTCTGGATTGTAAACCTTCTTCGTCCTTACCAAACAATCCACAATGTAATCGCACCAGTCAATGTTACTTAAATCAGTATCTCTTCTCAATTAAATACAATGGATTCAGATTACATTTACCCATGCTTGTAGACTCACAGAAAGTATTAATAAAAAGAACCAAAAAATTGATTTTGAAGTTATCATCAGCAGCACTAGTTTGAACAAGTTTATTCTTTAGCTGTTTCAATCTCAATTTATCAATATTTTCAAACTGTTTCTTCCACTCAAACATACAACTCTCTTCATTATTCTCCGAAATGTAATCCATGTTTGAAAGTAATGAGCCACCAGATGGTAATCCTAACATCTCTTGAACAGACTTACTATCAACACTAACTTCACAATTATCAAACTCCACCTTCAAAGATTCAAAATTAAAATGATCAAGAACATAATAAACAATCTTCAACGGTACATCAATCATATTCATCCCTAACAAACTCCCAAATCCCATATCCCTAACACAATCCTTCTGTTCTCTACTTAAACCTTGAATAACACCCAACAATGACCCGGGTGAACATCTATTCTTCAATGAAGGAAATTCTTTTATAACAACAGCTTTTTTATCTTTCTTCAAAACTTTAGTTTCTCTCTTTGGTTTCTTTGAAGATCCAGGACGACTCTGAAAATATGAATCATCTTCATCAGATAGTTCACGTTTCTTACTTACAGTTTTGACCTTAACCCTCAACTTCACTTTTGGTTGTTCAATAACTGTTTTTTTGGATGTCTTTGAACGCGTTTGCGACACCTCATTCGCCTTCTCTCTTTTGGAAGATGACCGTGTCTTCCTTGAGCTATCTACATTCCCTTTTTTAAATACAATTTTCATTACAAAAATAGTGTTAGTAAAAAATAAAACATACATTTATCATTAATATTCACTAATGATTATAAACAGAACAACAAATAAAAATACAAGCTAAATGTTATATACAATCCACTTAAAAGAACCACAAAATCAGTTATGATTACAAAAATAACTTTATATTCATGTTTGATACATAAAAATACATTTATCATTACTAGTTACCAATGATTATAAACAAATGTATAAAATCATCTATGATTAGAAGTAAAAGTAAACATATAACTAGATGTTATGTTTAATACACTGAAAAAATAAAAAAATCAGTTATGATTACAACAAATAACTTCAAACATTAAGTTATATGTTTATTTCTACTTCTAATCATAGATGATTTTTTTTTTGAACTGTACCTTCGGAAATAACAACACTTCTACCGCATTCGATATTTTTCTGATTTTTGAATTTTTTTCGAACATAGTTTCTTTTGAAATCCTTATCTGTGAAAATATAAACAAAAACTTACATCAAAAACCACCACAAACAAACATAATAAAAAACATATCAACTCTAAACGAGACAATCATCAAAATCAAGTTAAAATGACGAAAAACCTATTGAATCAAAACAAAAAACACCATTATCAACATAAAACGACAGTTAACTAATTAATAAAAACATACATTATCAATAAAATGAAAAATAACTCGCATTCTAACCTTTCATTTCGATTAAGGAAGATGCAACTTCGTTTATATTTTCTCCTGAAGACATTTACTGATTCTCAATAACAGGTAAGAAACGAAAACTAGGGCAAAATGAGATAAAGAAAGAAAAAGAGGGTTTCCTGAGAGTTCGAATTGAGACTTCGATCGAGAAAGAAAAGAAAACAATAGGCGGTTACAGTATCGTAGCCTGCAAAATTCATATCAATCTTTGTAAAATTACAACAATAGCCCCACAATCGTAAATTAACGGCGTTAGTTTAATAAGATACCAACATAATTACAAATATGCCACTGCATAGCTTCAGAAACAAACATAAGCAAATCAAACAGTTATACACATATCTCACAATCTCTAATTTTTTTATTCTCAAGGGAACCAACATCTATATATATATATATATATATATATATATATATATATATATATATACACACACATATAGAATATAGATCCATTAAGAAATGAGAAAATTGTAAGAAGGTAAGAAGAAATAGTAATTAATGATTCATAAAGGGAAAAATTGTAATATTGGAGCCAATGATTTATTTAAGTAAGTGGTTTTAAAAAGGATAGGAGTAGGTCACGTATCCAATGTAGATATTAAATACTCCCATCAGTTACAAAGTAAAAATGGTATATAAAGACTGCAGTTTTTAACTCTATTTTCTTGTCTGGGCTTTTTTTGGAACGAATACACATGATATATAAAGAGCAACCAATCTCTGTGAAGAAGCTCACATATACATCCACCGATTTCCATATTCAGAAGGCAGAGGGTTACTGATTCACGTTTCACAACCAAGAGAAGAAGACGCGTCAAAGGTTAGAAGTATACCTGTTTGGTTAAATAAGTATACCGATTCAGTTTTTTTTTTTTTTTTTTTTGTATTTGAATCTAAAGACTGCAGTTTTTAACTCTATGGTAATGTGAATATGTTGATTCAATATGGTGTATGTTTTTATACATTTTGTGATGCTACTTATGTTATTCAATCATGTTATAACTGATGCAAGCTGTTTCTTGACTTATAAAAAATGCTAAACAAAGCTTTTAATTAAATTTGATTTGTGTATCCTGTGTTTCGGTTAGTTGAATATGTAATGGAATCAGTGAAACAAATGTGATGAAACAATGGATTCGTTTAGGTTTTTTTAAAGATTCAGTTTAAAAAAAACACAAGTGTCACAAAAAAAACTACAGCTCTTGAATCACTTGAATCAGTAATTATAAAAACAATGATTTTGCAGCGCGTATAATCTGTTGAAAAATCATATAACGTAAGTTGAAAATTATGTGAATCAGTTTTTAAATGAATCACTTGTAAATCATATAACGTAAGATGAAAATTATAATATGTGGGTTATGTGTTCCGGAGGGAACCTGGTATTCAAACATCTTAATGAATCTTCCACGTTTCTTGGCTTTTCTATTCTGGTTTGCTTTCTCACAATCTTCTGTATCGACATTGTAACAGGCGGCGGGTTTACAAAATCGTCATCATCATCACTTGGACGCTTTCGAGAATAAGTATCTGATGTAATCACTTTAGAAACAAATATATAAAAATAAATTACTTAAACGATTATTAATGCAAGATACCTAACTGGTTATATGTTACAGTAATTTGAATCAGTTAAAGATCTATCAATACAACTTATACATCACTAATACCAAAAACGTGTTTAACCGGATTCATTTGACAGATAAGCATAGGTAACCAAAATCATTTCAACTAACATAATCACTTTTCTACCTAGGTTTTATTACCCGGACTATAAATTCACATCATATACAATAATAAAAAACACTTGATTCACTTAAACACTTAACCACTACTATCATTAAGAATAACTGTATATAACTTGCATAAATAATGTCAAGCACTGATGTCTTGTTCACAACACATGAATACTAATAAGATTATCAAATAGTACTTACCCATCGACTCAGTATGAGGTTGTGATTCACCACGATACTCTGTGAGTCAAAAAAATTCTAACACCAACGCAAAACCCACAGGAAATTGTATATGGTTGCTGAATTTCGGTATGAAGCCTTCGACCATACAATATTTATATAGCTTTAACAGCCATTCAATCTTTTTAAAACCATCATAACGGAAAAATCCGTAGTACAATATCTCCAATTTAATGGTATCCAATCTCCAATAATAAACCATTGATTCTTCTTTTTCGATTTGCAAATATGAATGATTTTTTTGGGAGAAAATTATGGTTGTGTATAACCGGATTCATAGAGGAATATTGAAGATTGGTATAAACCCTTCGAGTAGAAATTCAATATCGTAGAGCATGATCTTCAATTTGATAGTTTTCATTGAAACTGTTGATTTTTCTTTATCAATCACCGATGCCGACTTCATTTTTGGGCGGAAATTAGGGCAAGGAAGACAAAAAGACATGTGATAAAATTAGGGATAATGAAGAGATAAGTTTTAACGTATTTATCTTATCTTAATTCATCATTTAAATGAAAGTTATTATTTGTTGTACCGTATTTCATCATATTTCATTATGGTTGAATACCAGGTTCGCCCAAAAAAAATCATTCATATTTGCAAATCAAAAAAGAAGAATCGATGGTTTATTATTGGAGATTGGATACCATTAAATTGGAGATATTGTACTACGGATTTTTCCGTTATGATGGTTTTAAAAAGATTGAATGGCTGTTAAAGCTATATATGTAACGCCCCGATTCTCAGGTATCGTTCAATTATAGTTTCTTGGTTTTGGCCCTACTCGACGAGTTGGTTGCCCTACTCGTCGAGTAGCAGCGGGATTGGATCGCAACTTAAGTGACTGGCTCGGCGAGTCCACTAGTGGGACTCGGCGAGTAGGAGCTGGCAAGTGAAACCCTAATTCTCGGGGTTTGTGTCCCTATTTAAAGGAGCCTTAGCCTCCCTTGGGCCTCTTTACAGTCTGAGAGAGTCCCTGATTCGAGTGTGTGTACTTTGGTGAGTGTGTGAAGCTTGATTTGAAGATTTTGAAGGAGAAGGCTTGAAGGAAGAGGAGGTTGGAGCAAGTAAGGTGGGGAAATCAACACTATTCTCAGTTGTCATCTCCCAGAGGTATCCTAAATCACCATCTCTTCTGTGAGTTTTCCTTTTTATGAAGTTATAGGGTTTTCTATGGACCTTAAGGGTTGATAAGTTGAACAATGAGTTGGATCTGAAGTTGTAACTTTAGATCTGAACCCTCTCTAAGCTATAGCAACATAAAGTCGCAGAATTGATCATGTATGAGGCCCCTCTTGGGCATGAAGCCCCATTAAGAGCTTAGATTTGGCATTTAGAGCCTTAAAAGCAATGCATGTACGTAAAGTTTGTGCCTTTATGTGATAAGTATGCCATAGAAGCCTAGATCTATGAATTGGAGCCACTGCATGGCTCAGAATAAGTCTGTATGGAAAAAGGACCGAACGGACTCGGCGAGTCACAAGAATGACTCGGCGAGTCTGATGAAGAAAGCCGTGAACTCGACGAGTTGGATGAACAACTCGGCGAGTCCGATGAAGATCGTCATGAAACTCGGCGGGTTGATGAACAACTCGGCGAGTCGGATGAATTTCCCCCAAAGTTATGCACACGTATGTACCCGTCGAGTTTCGCTTAGGAAACCCGACGAGTGGCTTTAGAGTTCAGTCGAAAAACGAGGGAAACTCGACGAGTCACTCGATGACTCGGCGAGTGCACCGGAAGCCAAGGAAACTCGACGAGTAGCCGAGGGAACTCGGCGAGTCAGGTCAACATGGACTGTTGACCTTGACTGTTGACTTTGACCATTGACCCAAGTTGATCTGTTGACTTTTGAGGACAGTTCTAGAAGGATCAGAAACTTACGTATACAATTCGTGATAAATATAGGTGGTGGGACTCGTGACAGTAACCCGAAGGTTGGAGCTGATTTCTGTGAGCCGACGTTTCGAGGTGAGTTATCCTCACTGTACTAAGGGGTCTAAGGCACCAAGGCCGGCCCATTGGATTTGATATCCTAGTAGTTATTGTTATGTTGAGTTTGAGTTAGTGATGCATGCCAGTTGATGTGCTAGTTGGGTAGATCTGTAGGATTGCCTGTGATACTGATTGATTACCTGTATGTACATTTATCTGTTACATGTCGACATGTTATGTGGGGTGGGTTGAGGTTGTACTGCTCCGTGCGGTAGCCAACAAACCCGAGAGTATTCCAGATATGAGCTGAGGGCCCGGTAGGCATTCCAGACTCATACTGAGGACTCGAGAGCATTCCAGATACGAGCTGAGGGCCCGGTAGGCATTCCAGAATCGTACTGAGGGCTCGATGGCATTCCAGATACGAGCTGAGGGCCCGGTAGGCATTCCAGACTCGTACTGAGGGCACGAGGGTAGTCCGACTTGTAAAGTTGTGGACCCAGTGCATGCTGTTCTGTTTTTCTATTGATATATATGCTAATGCTGGTATTGCTATGTGAACTGTATGTGTATCGGTATTTTGGGGTGACTCACTAAGCTTTCGGGCTTACAGTTTCAGTTTATTGTTTCAGGTACCTCAGGGGATCGCGGCAAGGCCAAGGCGTGATCGTACAACTCCTCCTATTATGTTATGTTTCTGGGAAAAGACTCTGATAATCAATGTTTTGAAAACAAAGTTGTAATATTTTGATGAACTTGACATGTTTTTAAAAGTTTACATTTGTTTGAAATTTTGGATGTTACAAGTTGGTATCAGAGCCTTGGTTTGAGTGAATTGGAGGAACATTCGTGTGAATCCAGTCTCAAATCAAGGAGCGGTTTTCAAAAAATGTTTTAATAATTGGTTTTCAAAATAAATGAGGAGGATGCAGGGTGTACGATCAGCCGGAGCCAGTAAGCAAACCCCAAAATACCATACAGTTATTTGATTATGTGACATGTTAGAACAGCATGCTAGTACTAGGCTAGGGATCTTCAGGAATTGCATGATAAAATTGCCTGATTACGTGGTGCCTGCTACTCTAGGGTTTCCTCTACATGAAATTGACATCATTACTGTAGTGATTTAGTGTATGCATCACGGTTGTACATAATTAAGACCTTATAGCCTGAGAATGTCTGATTTAGCCTTATGTTTTGTTCTTGTTTGATTGGGAGCTTAGGGTAGAATTGAATATTCAAAAGTCTATCGGGTCCAGCGTTATGTATGGCTAGCATGCACTAGTACTGCAGGGTTGGTGGAAGTTTCGTGAGTGGGTAGGTTGTTAGGATAAGTCCGCCGATTTCGAGTCGTCTGGCATTCCTTTAGGAATCAGACTTGAGTGCTCGATGTGATTATATGTATTGTTAGGGCGTTGTGGTGATACTTGGAACAAATATGGGTAGGTGTGGAAGGTAGTATAGGCTCGTACTACTGAAAGCACATGACCCATACGCGTGACAAGGAAGTCACAACTCCCAGGGTTTTGTTGGGGGTTGGTCCCTAGTTGTTGTGTATGAAATTATCTAATACCTTGTGTTGTGTTTCAGAATGGTGATGACTAGGCGCTTTGTGACTGGATCCGGGTCAGGATCAGGGTCGGGATCCGGTGAGGGCACCAGAGTAGGCTCAGGTTTTTGTTCAGCTGCCAGGGCTCGGCAGTACATTCAGCATGGGTGTATGAGTTATCTAGTGTACGTGGTAGATGTACGAGTCAGGGACCAGATTTCGGTCTCCGATGTACCAGTGGTCAGGGAGTTCGTAGATGTGTTTCCGGAGGAGTTGCCAGGGATACCTCCGGAGAGGCAGGTCAAGTTCAGGATCGACCTGGTGCCAGGTGCGGCCCCTATCGCTAAGGCGTCGTACCGATTGGCGCCGCCTGAGATGCAGGAACTGTCGTCGCAGCTGCAGGAACTGCTGGGCAAGCAGTTCATTCGACCTAGCAGTTCTCCATGGGGAGCGCCGATTCTTTTCGTCCGGAAGAAGGACGGTTCACACCGGATGTGTATTGATTACTGGGAGTTAAACAAGCTAACGGTGAAGAACCGTTATCCACTCCCGAGGATAGACGACCTCTTTGATCAGCTGCAGGGCGCATCTTGGTTTTCTAAGATCGATTTGAGGTCCGGGTACCACCAGGCCAAGGTCAGGGAGGAGGACGTGGAGAAGACCGCATTCCGAACTCGTTATGGACATTACGAGTTCGTGGTGATGCCGTTTGGGCTCACCAACGCGCCAGCAATGTTTATGGACCTGATGAATCGGGTCTGCAGACCGATGCTCGACCGCTCGGTCATAGTGTTCATAGATGATATCTTGGTGTATTCCAAGACCCGAGAGCAGCATGAGGAGCATCTGCGAGAGCTGCTGGGGGTCCTGAGGCGGGAACGGCTGTACGCCAAGTTCTCGAAGTGTGAGTTTTGGTTACGAGAGGTCCAGTTCCTTGGACATCTCGTTAACCAAGAAGGGATTTTGGTCGATCCGGCCAAGATCGAGGCGGTTATACAGTGGGAGGTTCCGAAATCCCCCTCAGATATTAGGAGCTTTTTAGGATTGGCAGGATACTACCGGAGATTCATACGGGATTTCTTTAAGATTGCAGTACCCCTCACTCGTCTCACGAGGAAAGGGGTGGATTTCCGGTGGGGTTCCGAACAACAGGGAGCGTTTGAGACCCTCCGTTAGTGTCTGTGTGAGGCACCAGTCCTGACACTCCCGGAGGGAGTTGAGGATTTTGTGGTGTTCTGTGATGCCTCCATCACAGGGTTAGGGGCGGTTCTCATGCAGAGAGGACGAGTGATAGCCTACGCATCGCGGCAGCTGAAACCGCATGAGACTCGATACCCTACGCACGATTTGGAGCTGGGGGCGGTGGTGTTCGCCCTCAAGATATGGAGACATTACCTTTATGGGGTCCGCTGTACCATTTACACGGATCACAAGAGCTTGAGACACATCATGGACCAGCCGAACCTAAACATGAGGCAGCGCAGGTGGCTCGATGTAGTCAAGGACTACGATTGCGAGATCCTTTACCACCCTGGTAAAGCGAATGTGGTAGCGGATGCTTTGAGCCGCAAGTCGGCGGGGTCTTCCACTCCCGCAATATGTATGAAAATAGTTGTGGACTCCCCGCTTGTGAGCTTGATCATGGATGCCCAGATAGAGAGCATGCGACCGGAAAATTTGAAGAGGGAAAGGATCAAGGGTGAAAACACCAGGTTCATGCAGGATAGTCGGGGATTACTGACCAGATATAGTCGGGTTTGGGTTCCGATGTCTGGCGGGATCAGGCAGATGGTTATGGAAGAGGCTCATAAGTCTCACTTCTCCATCCACCCGGGGTCCACTAAGATGTACCGGGATTTGAGTTTGAGCTATTAGTGGCCGAGTATGAAGCGCGAGATCGCTTGGTACGTCGAGAGGTGCTTGACCTGCAGGATGGTCAAGGCCGAACATCAGAGGCCGCATGGCAAGCTGCAGCCCCTGGAGATTCCCATGTGGAAGTGGGAGCAGATCACGATGGACTTTATCACCAAGCTGCCAAAGACGGTGAAGGGGTTCGATGCCATTTGGGTCATCGTGGACCGATTGACCAAGAGTGCCCATTTCTTGGCCATACGGGAGAGTTCGTCGGCCGAGAAGTTGGCCGAAGTATACGTTCGCGAGATCGTGTCTCGCCATGGGATTCCCGTTTCCATTGTCTCGGATCGGGATGTCAGGTTTACCTCCCATTTCTGGCAGAAGTTTCACGAGGAACTGGGCACGCGGTTGCACTTCAGCACAACATTCCACCCTCAGACAGACGGCCAGAGCGAGCGGACTATTCAGACCCTCGAGGACATGCTGAGGGCGTGTGCCATCGACTTCGGTGGGAGCTGGGATTCTCACCTACCGCTTGCAGAGTTCGCCTACAACAACAGCTATCATTCTAGTCTTGGCGCCCCGCCATTCGAGCTGTTGTACGGGCGGAGATGTCGCACCCCGATTTGTTGGGGCGAGGTGGGTCACAGGGTAATGGGCTGGATGGAGGTGATTTTGCAGACGACCGAGAAGATTCAGCAGATCAGACAGAGGTTGCAGACAGCTCAGAGTCGGCAGAAAAGTTACGCCGACAGACGCCGAACTGAATTGGAATTTCAGACAGGCGACATGGTACTTCTGAAGGTCTCGCCCTGGAAGGGTGTGATCCGTTTCAGAAAAAGCGGAAAATTGGGCCCTCGATATATTGGGCCATTCAGGATCATTGCAAGGGTTGGCAAGGTGGCTTATAGGCTGGAGCTTCCGGAGGAGCTTAGCCGGATCCACAATACTTTTCGTTTATCGCAATTGCGAAAGTGCATTACGGACCAGGAGGTTGTGGTATCATTGGATGATGTTCAGATTGACGAGCGCCTGAGCTGTGTGGAAAGGCCTATGGCCATTTTGGAAAGAAAGACGAAGATTTTGCGGAACAAGGAAATACCTTTAGTAAAGGTACAGTGGGAACATCGGAAGGGATCCGAGTGGACATGGGAGCCGGAGGCGGAGATGCGCGAGCACTACCCGACATTGTTTATTCCAGCGGACTTTGAGGACGAAGTCTAGTTCAAGTGGGGGAGAGTTGTAACACCCCGATTCTCAGGTATCGTTCAATTATAGTTTCTTGGTTTTGGCCCTACTCGACGAGTTGGTTGCTGATGTGAATTTTTAATGCACTAGTTTTTTATTTATAATTCCTAATTTATCGCATCTAAACCACACCTTACAGGCAGTGAACCCGATCGAGTATAGTATAGCTTTGATAAGCAAGGGTGTCGAACACAAGGGGAACGATAATGAATTAATATTAGAATGTTTGATTATAGGTTATATAAAAACACACAAAAGTAATAAGAAAGGTTTTATTAAATTAAATCTCATCCAAACAATTAAATAGTAAATCTCGATAAACTAACAAGAAAACAAATCTCTTCAGGTACTTTAGTTTAGATAAATTACACCTTAAAAGCATAGACAATTGCATACACAAATTCATTTATTCATGTTCACCGATTCCTAAAATGATTAGATTCGCGTTCACTATTACTAATCCTTTAGCAAACAAGTCAATTCAAACAGTGATCAGTTGATTAAACTAACATGTTTCCTAGTGTTCAGTTCGTATCAAGCAAGACTTGTAATAATAGTTAATCAAATTACTAATTCAATTTAACCTCTTGTTGATGGTTCATCACACAAGGCTCACACATTAACTTACTTATTTCCGAGTTAATCCTAGTTTCACATTCGCTATTCCTAGTCATATAATCTTGATGGTCATCAAAATCATAAGAGACAAGCAATCAAGCAGATGTTCATACAACTCAATTTACTTGACAATTAACAGCAAATAATTATCATTAACACGTAAGGATCTTTTAACAAGCTTGGCAAGATAAATTAAACATAAACAAACAATCTAATCTAACAATTAATCTATAAATCAAGGTTTCATTCAATAATAAACACAAAGTAAAAGGTTTTTACACCTAAATCAGAAAGTAAACACATAATAGTATCACAGTGGGATGCTAAACATGGTCACGTTAACAAACCACATGATTACCGAAATGAATCCGCTCTCTAATCCTTCAGATCTTCGCTCCTGTCAGCTTAACGACCTTCCGGCCGCCTTCTAGACCCTCAAAACGGCAGCTATGAAGTTTTCTTGTCGCACAAGTCGAAGTGGAATCTCATAGATTATGAAAATGGTGGAATGATATGGGGTGTTTATAGTTGAAGGGAGAGGGAATTAATATGGAGTATTAGAGTTGGATTGGAATAAGGAAACTAATGGTGGCTTTGGGATTAAGCAAATAAAAATAAGGTAAGTGATGCTTGGGGAATAAGTAACTTGGAGGGAATTTCCGTCCAGCTTTTATGCTTCATCTTCAAGGCCGATTTTGGATAAGATAAATGCCGAATTAGCAAAAAGGCCCTCTCACATAAGTCGTAGGAAATTTCGTCTAGTTTTCAGAACCTTTTGAATCTCTTCAATTGGACTTACGAGTCATCAAATATACTCGAAACACTGAAGATGGGCCAATCTGCTAGCAATATCCTTTTTGCATCTTTTTAGCTCCTTTTTCCTCCTTTTGCATTCCAGCTCCCATTTTAACTGTAATTGAATATTTCAAAACATATGAAGTATATTTTAGTTCTAAATAACATAAAAACATAGTATAAAATAATAAGAAAACATCATAAATATATGCATAAAATAGACGTTATCAAACTACCCCACACTAGCCTTTTGCTTGCCCTCAAGCAAAACTGATTTTATTATCTCACCAATATCGCATAGAATAATCCATTTCAAACCCAGATATTATCCCAAGACCGCAATGCATGTATTTGTGTCTATAATTCCTAAGAACTTCCCACTCCTAAATGATGGGTTTTAAGCATAAGAACAATCCTATGTGCTCATACAAACCCTAATGCTTGGATCTAGGTTTCTCTATTGTACATGCAATGAATCCAAGACTTACAAACCCTAGATCTATCAAATAAGAACTGAAATAAGGGTTTAGTAATTACCTTTGATTATTATATAGCAATAACAATCAATCCTTGCTTTGATTGGCTTCAGAAAGCTTAGTGCCTCAAGTGTTGCACCTCTAATGGAGTCACAAACACCGCTAAGCAACTTGGATGAAGAGGGAGGAGAGAGGAGGCACCAAAAATGGCTGGAAACCCTAGAGGAACTCTTAGCCACGTTTTTGGGTCATAGGGGTCCTATATATACATGTAGGCTATTAGGGTTTGCAACTAGGAAACCCTAATCTGACTGCTTAAGCCCTAAGCAGTCCAATGGACCATTCCAGAAGGCCCTTGGACGATTTCTTTATGGTCCTCCATATAGAATTTGTCCATTGCCATCTAATGGATCCTAAGCCCAACTTTGTAACTATCTTATAATTACAATATCAGTCCCCTTAATTTAATTAATCTCTTTTAGTCACAAAATTAATTCTTGACTAATATTAATTAAACAATATGATTTCTCCTTTAATATATTATTCTTATAATATATTAATAAATCATAATTAAACCTTTCTCTCTCCTTAATTCATCCTACATATTGCTATGGTGAAGGCAACCCAAAAGGACCATGCTCATAATCGGGTCAAGTACATACCAAAATAGTTATGGACTTAGACACTAATCCAACAGTCTCCCACTTGGATAAGTCTAATAACTATTATGTGTATGACTTCAGAACCTGGTCAGCAATCGTAGCTTCCAAAAGCCGCTGTCAACTCTGATCTTATCAGATACGCGTGTCCTTTAGATAAGGGATTATATATTCATCCATTCTACAAGATATCGTATAGACATGAGACATGGATTGAAATCATTCTCTCAGTCTATGTGTCGTTTCCCGATTTCCGATTTATGACGACTGACTAATTGAACAAATCAACTCAGTCCTGGCCCGGCCGAGCACTTTCCTTTGTCATCACTAAATCATCGAGGGGCCCACAGATATCGCTTTTATCCCACCTTGGGTAAAAGGAATGGATAAACTTTGACTCAAATGCTTGCTTGTACCTACTAATCGAATCACACACAACAATAAGTTTTATAACACCAAGTTACTGGTGCGTTTACTTATCATCAATGTGCAACCGACCAGCAAATAACAATTCACACGTCTCGGTTTCAAGAATATACAATGTTATCGTCTCACCAATCACTTGTGATAAAACCATGAAGTGATTCTAGTGAGCGTGGGTTTGATCCAATACTTTAATCTTATCAAAGCACTCATGAACTCTGCAGCAAACTTGTGCTATGTCTAAACACTTTAGACAATCTACAGACAGATTCATGACAGTCTTCTTTCATACCTACTTCCAACGTATGACCGACTGTGGAGGTTCGAATAACCTAGTTATTCTGGAAGTCAAAACATGCAAAGTGAAACGCAATAATAATATTAATCCTATATGGTCCCAAAACTTTTGAGCGTAAATAAAAACACTTTTATTTAAACACCATATTGATTACTCATTATTCATTGCTTACTGTTTCAGAAAATCAACTTATTACTCGAATTATAACCACAATTGTCCCATGCTCCAAGTATGCACACTTTGGTTTCCTATGGTCCATATTTTGTGAAATAGATCAATTAAAAAACTTTTCCAATGAAACTCATTTCACAATCCCCAATCCAAATTCTTGCCACTTTTAGAATATGTCAGATTCTAACATTTTATGTAGTGATTCTTTCGTAATGTCATAGCACAAAAGTCACCAAGACCCGGCTAATGAAATTACAAGGTATTCTATCGGAAATTGTTACAAGACAATTCCATAGACGTGAAGTCTCACATTCAAAGTACATTCCTTTGAACCTCCTTCTCGCATAAAAGTTTCTAATCTAGACATATTTCTTAATATCTAACTCCCATTAATGGAAACATTTCCATATTTGCCATATGACAACTCATTCTTAATAGAATCTTATCTATTCATAATAATGTCAATATAGTCCATCCAGTACTATACTTCTAACTACTCACAAGCGACAAATCCTCAGTGAACCTCAGATTGTCCTTTGATAGTTGTTTAATTATTTTAGTCAAAACCGATTCTAGTCCTTTTTCCTTCTTAAGGCCTTAGGCATTTGGAAAATTTTAGAATGGTCAAATATTATAGCATATGCAATCGATCCTATACCCGAAGCGTATTCGACACGATGCATAATGTCTCACATAAAGACGTGATACTTTATCAGCCTTCTGCCACAATCCGAACTATGAAGAGGGATGCCATAATCATAATCAAATTTTGAGAATGCACTATGTATCCTTGACTATATTTATTAACGTTTCTCGATCTAAGCTTTAGAATTTTGAAACGAAGTATAATATTCTCTCCCTTAATTATAGCAAAACAACTTTTCAACCCTTGCAACTTTGCAAAGTGAATCTTTGTTTTCTATAATTAATATTGCTAACTTGAAATACTTACCATAATAATCATGCTCCCACTAACATGATGATTATTTTTTTACCAGCATAACACTTATGCTCCCACTAGCTTTGACATGTATTCAGAAAACAATTGAACTTCTAGAAAATAATGCTTATTGAATTCCTTAAGTTCATATTTCTAATACCTAATGCTTTGATAAGCCTTTATCTAAGCTTTTTAAGCTCATACACCTTTGCCTTAGATAGCTCACATGTGTGTCTAAACAATTCAGAATTTATGTTACTAAGTCCCAAATGTTCAGATCAATTGCCAAATCTCACAATTCGAACTATGAAAAGGGATGCCGTAATCATAATCGAATTTGAGAATACAATTTTCACAATTGCTATCTTCTTAAAATCTCTCTTAGTGAAAGCATTTCCTCACAATCATTTTCATGAAGGAGGAAAACCTTATGACACTTAGATTTTATGATGTATGTGTTCCTATCCATGTGAATTTGTCAAAACAAAAGTTTGCGACAAATCCAAAACCATATGGACTGAACTTGTTCAATCTTGATTTCTTGCCTCATGGTAACATGAATGCCCACCATGTCTTCCAAGCAACTCACCCTTTCATATTAATGTACTTTCCATTGATCAAGGTGTTTTGTCTTTATGCATTCAAATGAGAACTCATAGAACTCACACACATAATTAACTCAATTGGAATGACACAGAAAAAGAGTATGTCATCCATGATAGGCTTTAACTCTCAAGTCGTGTGCTAGTGATGATCAACTAGGTTTACTCTTGATTTGTTCTTGAAACTTTTCAAGACCATTAAGACTCCCACTGACTCCTTGACATATAAGATTCTCTTGTCAAGAAACATTTCTTGACAAACAAATATTCAAGAGTTAGTGTAGCCTTTTTTTGTCAAGTTTAACACTTCACACAATTGGTCCTGGTTGATCTTTGTCTTATCCAAGACATCACAACTTACCAATTTCAAATGTGCAAGAATAAGAAAACTTTTCCAAATTCCACATTTGTCGAGTGTTATAAACCTACTTAAGACTTGTCACTCATGTCAGAATCTTGACTCTAAGACTTGATATTGGAACGAAGTATGATTGACTTCTTGATTTAACCATTTCTACAATTCTCGATTCCTCTTCTTAGACATGCAATTGCACTAAGACTCACTTAGAGGATCAACTGAGATATGGTTCTTAATCATTAAGACTTATCATAAAACACAATAAAAGGTACTCTCCCTTCTTAGAGAAACTTTTATCTTTCTGCCTACTTGATTCTTTTTATTTGTTCTGCTATTGATTGAAACTCTTTCAATCAACTCAGAATTATACTTAATCTTATAAGTATAACCATATTTACTAAACTTTAGTAAATCATGACGAATATCTTTATCACTCTTGTGGTGGACTTGATCAACGCACAACCTAGTGTACTCGATCTCCTAGTCCTTCTCTTGACACTTTGTCAAAGAATTAGTCTAATTTCCAAATATGAAGTTTCTCATTCATCACGCAACCAAGTTCCATGATTCCAAGTTTCTGTCCAACTGAAACTTGGGCGATGAGAATCTTCCCTTATTTGGCAAATTCTCGACATTTCCACAAATAACATAATTGAGAATCAAATCCATTATAGAAACAATTAAACATCAATTTTTTATACACACCATTGCAAGGATAAATAAATAAGACAAAATCAAAATTTATTTTATTGCGGAAAAACTTGTCCTTACAATGTAATTCAACTGAAAAACTATGCTATTACATATTTCTTATCATTCTATCCTAACTCTAGAGTAGCAGCTCAAAAATCTGATCCTCGAGTCCATGCGATCGAAATCCATTTCTTCATGATCAGATTCAGCACGCTTCTTCCTTAAGCTTCCTCTCTTTTCTTTGATCCTGCAAAAATATCAAAATGTAATCTTATCACATCATGTATTAAGAATCAAAGAATAGGAACTTATAGAGTTAGTTAATAGATTTTACCTGAAGTAGAGCCATACGTCTTGACTCTCCCATCTCTTGGATCTCTCAGGTAAACAGAGCAGCTTCGTCTCCAATGCCCCTTCTCTTGGCAGTAGAAGCAGATGGACTCTTTTGGAATGGCACAAGGAACTATCTCAGAATTTACCTTTTCTGGATTTCCAATGTCACCATTTTCAATGTCCATTGAAGTTTGGGAGTTTGATTTGCCAGACAAATTTGCTTGATCAGCATGCCAAATCATTTCTGATTCAGCAGCTATAAGCAAATAGGTCAAATCAATGAGGGTCACGTCATAGTCCATCATATAGTACTCTCTAACGAACTCACTATATGATTCAGGAAGTGACTGAAGAACCCAGTCAACAGCCAACATTTCTGAGATATCGACACCCATCATCCTTAACCTATCAATGTGTGACTTCATCTCTAAGATGTGTGCACACACAGGTTTCCCATCTTCGTGTTTACTTGCCAAAAGGGCTTGAGTGAGCTTGAACTTTTCAAGCCTTTGAACTTGTGGGTCAGGGAGAATAATTGGAGGAGGTGGAGGAAGTGAAGCATGACTCTCATTTCCTTGATCGTATCGTGGAACGTCATCTTCATTTGGAAAGCTTGTTCCAAGGGACTTGGGAAGACCATTGTAAGATTTAGACATCTACAAAACGGGAGAAAATTCAAGTTATTTGATAGGAATCCTTGATGTAACACCCAAATGAAACATCAAGGCTAGGATCCAACACAATACTCTACAACCTAGAAGAGGGATGTCGTAATCTAGTTGCAGAATATTTGAAGGTAGGTAAATGACGATTTACCAATTCCCACCATGAAAAACGAAAAAGAAATTTAAGTTTTAAATGAATTGAAACTCCTAGATCTTTTGAGATTCATTGAACTTTTCAATGGCATGTTTAATCTCGATTATGCCCTTCTATTTGTGACTGGGATGCCGAGGATCATAAACAAGGTGTGAATAACCATACGAATCACGTGGTGCACCCAATTGCTACTATCACCTAATCAATGTGCCGGTTAGCCACACACGCTCCATTGATCTATGATAAACATCGAGCCACCCTTCGCCACCAATGTCAATCCCAAATTAGTGTGCCGGTTAGCCACACACGCTCCACTAACGTTTGACAAGGGTACGAAGTGTAATTCCATGGATTAGTATACAAATTCACATTTTGCCCTAAAGTAACTAAGATTGGGAATTTGTAAAAGCATTTAGTTACTTTGTACTTCATTATACTTACAATGGAAGGTTTCGTCCTATCCTACCCGTTCGGCTAACGACCCTCTACTAGTCAAGAGTGCGGTGGGTAAGAGTGGATACCCATTCAATCGTCATTTTATAGGCAATTTCCTTAAACACCCCTTATAGACCAGCTTCGTGAATGAGGCCTACTAACGGTAAGACTGACTCTTTACTCATATATATAATATTAGACTTTTAATGTTACATATATATAGTATAGGGTGTATTTTACACTTTTAAAATACTAGGTGGCTTTATTAACTTTCTCTTTTAATTAAACTTTTAATTAACTTAACAAAACCATGAGGGTGTAATTTGAACTTTTCAAAATACTAGAGTTTTAGAATTTAAATATTACATAATTAAACTATTAATCAAAATTTTAAATTCCAAAACTTGAGGGCAAGTTTTGAAACATTTCAAAACATTAGGGTTTAACTATTTAAATTTCAAAAACAAAACTTTTAAGTTCAAATTTAAACTATAAAACCTAAAGGGAGTAATTTGAAACTATTCAGACTTACTAGGGATCAAATAACAAATAATATAAATCAAACAATTAATTTAGTGATTATCTATATTTGACCTAATCCAATTTTAGTCACAAGATAATTACCAAATAATTTGAATAATCTATATTTATCATATAAAGAAACTATTATTCAAAAGATTTGAAATTATCTTTTGTTTTGGTAAGGATAATCATTTACATACAATAAAATTCGGATTTTATTATCAAAAAACGATTTTGGCATCAATCCTACAGCAAAACAGCAAGTAAATCCCGAAATATACTCTGTCTGACTCCCGGACTCGCCGAGTCAGTCCTGAACTCGCCGAGTCCAGATACTGACTCGCCGAGTTGAGTCGGGCAGAGGCAAAAAAATTGATTTTCAACAGAAAAACGACAATTGCATCACATACAACAGAAACCAATCAAGGCTCTGATACCACTGATGGGTTTTAAGCATAAGAACAATCCTATGTGCTCATACAAACCCTAATGCTTGGATCTAGGTTTCTCTATTGTACATACAATGAATCCAAGACTTACAAACCCTAGATCTATCAAATAAGAACTGAAATAAGGGTTTAGTAATTACCTTTGATTATTATATAGCAATAACAATCAATCCTTGCTTTGATTGGCTTCAGAAAGCTTAGTGCCTCAAGTGTTGCACCTCTAATGGAGTCACAAACACCGCTAAGCAACTTGGATGAAGAGGGAGGAGAGAGGAGGCACCAAAAATGGCTGGAAACCCTAGAGGAACTCTTAGCCACGTTTTTGGGGCATAGGGGTCCTATATATACATGTAGGCTATTAGGGTTTGCAACTAGGAAACCCTAATCTGACTGCTTAAGCCCTAAGCAGTCCAATGGACCATTCCAGAAGGCCCTTGGACGATTTCTTTATGGTCCTCCATATAGAATTCGTCCATTGCCATCTAATGGATCCTAAGCCCAACTTTGTAACTATCTTATAATTACAATATCAGTCCCCTTAATTTAATTAATCTCTTTTAGTCACAAAATTAATTCTTAATTAATTCTTGACTAATATTAATTAAACAATATGATTTCTCCTTTAATATATTATTCTTATAATATATTAATAAATCATAATTAAACCTTTCTCTCTCCTTAATTCATCCTACATATTGCTATGGTGAAGGCAACCCAAAAGGACCATGCTCATAATCGGGTCAAGTACATACCAAAATAGTTATGGACTTAGACACTAATCTAACACTAAATACTCACAATCTTTATGAACCTTCACCCCTTAGCTTATACGACATTCATTTCTGCAACCCTCCGAATCAATCCTCAGAAATCTTTCTTAACCTCAAGGTATTTTTGGTTAAACTACCAAGCATACATAAACTTTAGAAAGAATTACACTTTGATACCACAATGGAGCTCTTGGAATTCATATCTTCTTTGATATTTGTTTTGATTTCTTTGAATTCGCTACCTTTTTGTTTGATTTTTGGTATCTTCAACTTTTTGATTCTTCAGAATTTTGATCTTTGGATTTCATACTTGACTGCTCCAAAATTCTTTCAACTTTTTGGTAATTTCTCTCTCTCTCTCTCTCTCTTTTTAATATCTCACTTTTTTCTCTCATATCCTACATGCTTAAGCAAGGAGCTTAACTTCAACCTTTATTAGTTAAGGTATTAGTCTAAGTGCAATGACTATATATGCTCTCCTGGATAGATTTCAGGTTTAGGCTGCAGAACATATTATGTCATATAAACTACCAGATTACCTTTCATACCTCATGACTTTTCACTAGGAAATGGGAAGCCACAAATACACTATAACATGTGTTGGCTCAAGTAAACATTTGGGTTCTCATCGGATCATCCCATACAATATTAGCAAAATCTTTTTTAATTATTACTAGATTTTCCTAAATTAAACTATTATTTCAAGTTTTCAAAATTTTAAATTTTCCTAATCTAGCAATTTTTAATTTTCCAATTTAAATTCCTTTTTCGACCCCTACCCCACACTTATTTCATACAATGCCCTCATTGTATTCTAAAACAATCAAGGAACATAAATTAAAGAGAGGGAATTGGAACAGACTCCCCTGGGGTAGTAGTGGCGAGATCGAATGCGGCTGCTAAATGTTGCTCCGAAAATTAGTGGAACACTGGAAACTAGATTGTTGCTTCTGAATGTGCCGGAAAATAAATTCAAGAACACTGACTTCTAAAATGTGGTGCAAAAGATTGCAAATAAATGCAATGTGTAGTAACCATGACGTGGGAAAGTGTCGACCATATCGTGTCGTCGAGTGAAGTAAAATCTATATTGCGAATAATAGCATAGCCACGACGTGGTAAATGGTGGCCACGTTGTGGTATCGAGAATGGCAGCCTCCTTTCGCGATGAAAAACTCCCCCACGACATAGGAAAGTGTCAACCATGTCGTGGCAGCCGGGACAATAATTCTTCTTTGCGTCAAAATAAAACTCCATGGTGTGGGAACAACTCATCCATGCCATAGGAATCAATGTATGGTAGAAATGCCACTCTTTTATATAATAAACTCTCACAATATCAACATGCACCCCACACTTATTAAAAGTCGTGGCTCTCGATTGTAAACTTCAAACTCACACACGGCTTTTTCTCTCGTGACAAATCATCATTCGACCCCAATTGTTGAAATTTCTGAAAGCAGCCGAAGGGCAAAAATTCTGCAAAGATCTGAAACATGAAGAGCATCAACATGGAAAACAAAATTTAAACAAACTAAAAATAAAAATAAAAATAAAAATAAAAACTCACTAAAATAACTAAAAAAAATAGCAAACCAAAATAACTAAAAAGGATATCACGATCACTCGTCTTCATCGAAATCAAGCTACAATTGTTGATTAAATCCCTTGCATGCAAGAGGTGGTTTGTGAAACCAAATACTTTCGGGACCTGTCAGACTATTTCCTTTGTTTTCTTTGCACCATTAACTAAAAGTAGAACAAGAGTTAACCCAACTAGTCAAGAGTAGCAAGAGTTCGGTCTTCCACTTAACCACCACAATACGTCTTGCTATACTACGCCTCGTGGATTGAGTTGGACAAATCACCAAAGTAGTAGACTAAACAAGTCAAGAATTCCCTAATCGCTTGCAATCTCGAAACCCATGCAAAAAGTAAAACCAAGCAATGCATATTTCACGAATTCCTACAAATAACAACAAGAACCTTCCCGACAAGTGACATGATATCAACGAAAATAAAAATAAACATAAAATAGAACTAAAAATTAAAAACAAATAACGAATAATCAAACAAACTAAATTAATTGAAAACCGTTCCCCGGCAACGGCGCCAAAAACTTGATGTGAATTTTTAATGCACTAGTTTTTTATTTATAATTCCTAATTTATCGCATCTAAACCACACCTTACAGGCAGTGAACCTGATCGAGTATAGTATAGCTTTGATAAGCAAGGGTGTCGAACACAAGGGGAACGATAATGAATTAATATTAGAATGTTTGATTATAGGTTATATAAAAACACACAAAAGTAATAAGAAAGGTTTTATTAAATTAAATCTCAACCAAACAATTAAATAGTAAATCTCGATAAACTAACAAGAAAACAAATCTCTTCAGGTACTTTAGTTTAGATAAATTACACCTTAAAAGCATAGACAATTGCATACACAAATTCATTTATTCATGTTCACCGATTCCTAAAATGATTAGATTCGCGTTCACTATTACTAATCCTTTAGCAAACAAGTCAATTCAAACAGTGATCAGTTGATTAAACTAACATGTTTCCTAGTGTTCAGTTCGTATCAAGCAAGACTTGTAATAATAGTTAATCAAATTACTAATTCAATTTAACCTCTTGTTGATGGTTCATCACACAAGGCTCACACATTAACTTACTTATTTCCGAGTTAATCCTAGTTTCACATTCGCTATTCCTAGTCATATAATCTTGATGGTCATCAAAATCATAATGGACAAGCAATCAAGCAGATGTTCATACAACTCAATTTACTTGACAATTAACAGCAAATAATTATCATTAACACGTAAGGATCTTTTAACAAGCTTGGCAAGATAAATTAAACATAAACAAACAATCTAATCTAACAATTAATCTATAAATCAAGGTTTCATTCAATAATAAACACAAAGTAAAAGGTTTTTACACCTAAATCAGAAAGTAAACACATAATAGTATCACAGTGGGATGCTAAACATGGTCACGTTAACAAACCACATGATTACCGAAACGAATCCACTCTCTAATCCTTCAGATCTTCGCTCCTGTCAGCTTAACGACCTTCCGGCCGCCTTCTAGACCCTCAAAACGGCAGCTATGAAGTTTTCTTGTCGCACAAGTCGAAGTGGAATCTCATAGATTATGAAAATGGTGGAATGATATGGGGTATTTATAGTTGAAGGGAGATGGAATTAATATGGAGTATTAGAGTTGTATTGGAATAAGGAAACTAATGGTGGCTTTGGGATTAAGCAAATAAAAATAAGGTAAGTGATGGTTGGGGAATAAGTAACTTGGAGGGAATTTCCGTCCAGCTTTTATGCTTCATCTTCAAGGCCGATTTTGGATAAGATAAATGCCGAATTAGCAAAACGGCCCTCTCACATAAGTCGTAGGAAATTTCGTCTAGTTTTCAGAACATTTTGAATCTCGTCAATTGGACTTACGAGTCATCAGATATACTCGAAACACTGAAGATGGGTCAATCTGCCAGCAATATCCTTTTTGCATCTTTTTAGCTCCTTTTTCCTCCTTTTGCATTCCAGCTCCCATTTTAACTGTAATTGAATATTTCAAAACATATTAAGTATCTTTTAGTTCTAAATAACATAAAAACATAGTATAAAATAATAAGAAAACATCATAAATATATGCATAAAATAGACGTTATCAGTTGCTCTACTCGTCGAGTAGCAGCGGGATTGGATCGCAACTTAAGTGACTGACTCGGCGAGTCCACTAGTGGGACTCGGCGAGTAGGAGCTGGCAAGTGAAACCCTAATTCTCGGGGTTTGTGTCCCTATTTAAAGGAGCCTTAGCCTCCCTTGGGCCTCTTTACAGTCTTAGAGAGTCCCTGATTCGAGTGTGTGTACTTTGGTGAGTGTGTGAAGCTTGATTTGAAGATTTTGAAGGAGAAGGCTTGAAGGAAGAGGAGGTTGGAGCAAGTAAGGTGGGGAAATCAGCACTATTCTCAGTTGTCATCTCCCAGAGGTATCCTAAATCACCATCTCTTCTGTGAGTTTTCCTTTTTATGAAGTTCTAGGGTTTTCTATGGACCTTAAGGGTTGATAAGTTGAACAATGAGTTGGATCTGAAGTTGTAACTTCAGATCTGAACCCTCTCTAAGCTCTAGCAACATAAAGTCACAGAATTGATCATGTATGAGGTCCCTCTTGGGCATGAAGCCCCATTAAGAGCTTAGATTTGGCATTTAGAGCCTTAAAAGCAATGCATGTACGTAAAGTTTGTGACTTTACGTGATAAGTATGCCATAGAAGCCTAGATCTATGAATTGGAGCCACTGCATGTCTCAGAATAAGTCTGTATGGAAAAAGGACCGAACGGACTCGGCGAGTCACAAGGATGACTCGGCGAGTCTGATGAAGAAAGTCGTGAACTCGACGAGTTGGATGAACAACTCGGCGAGTCCGATGAAGATCATCATGAAACTCGGCGGGTTGATAAACAACTCGGTGAGTCGGATGAATTTCCCCCAAAGTTATGTACACGCATGTACCCGTCGAGTTTCGCTTAGGAAACCCGACGAGTGGCTTTAGAGTTCAATCGAAAAACGAGGGAAACTCGACGAGTCACTTGATGACTCGGCGAGTGCACCGGAAGCCAAGGAAACTCGACGAGTAGCCGAGGGAACTCGGCGAGTCAGGTCAACATGGATTGTTGAACTTGACAGTTGACTTTGACCATTGACCTAAGTTGATCTGTTGACTTTTGAGGACAGTTCTAGAAGGATCAGAAACTTACGTATACAATTCGTGATAAATATAGGTGGTGGGACTCGTGACAGTAACCCGAAGGTTGGAGCTGATTTCTGTGAGTCGACGTTTCGAGGTGAGTTATCCTCAATGTACTAAGGGGTCTAAGGCACCAAGGCCGGCCCATTGGATTTGATATCCTAGTAGTTATTGTTATGTTGAGTTTGAGTTAGTGATGCATGCCAGTTGATGTGCTAGTTGGGTAGATTTGTAGGACTGCCTGTGATACTGATTGATTACCTGTATGTGCATTTATCTGTTACATGTCGACATGTTATGTGGGGTGGGTTGAGGTTGTAATGCTCCGTGCGGCAGCCAACAAACCCGAGAGTATTCCAGATATGAGCTGAGGGCCCGGTAGGCATTCCAGACTCATACTGAGGACTCGAGAGCATTCCAGATACGGGCTGAGGGCCTGGTAGGCATTCCAGACTCGTACTGAGGGCTCGATGGCATTCCAGATACGAGCTGAGGGCCCGGTAGGCATTCCAGACTCGTACTGAGGGCCCGGGGGTAGTCCAGCTTGTAAAGCTGTGGACCCAGTGCATGATGTTCTGTTTTTCTATTGATATATATGCTAATGCTGGTATTGCTATGTGAACTGTATATGTATCAGTATTTTGGGGTGACTCACTAAGCTTTCGGGCTTACAGTTTTAGTTTATTGTTTCAGGTACCTCAGGGGATCGCGGCAAGGCCAAGACGTGATCGTACAGCTCCTCCTATTATGTTATGTTTCTGGGAAAAGACTTTGATAATCAATGTTTTGAAAACAAAGTTGTAATATTTTGATGAACTTGACATGTTTTTAAAAGTTTAAATTTGTTTGAAATTTTGGATGTTACAATATAAATATTGTATGGTCGAAGGCTTCATATCGAAATTCAGCAACCAGATACAATTTCCTGTAGGTTTTGCGCTGGTGTTAGAATTTTTTTGACTCAGAGAGTATCCTGGTGAAGCACAACCTCATACAGACTCGATGGGTTTATTGGAAATGTAGTCTGTCACACCCCCAAACCAAGGATGGCGGAAACGTCCGGGGGTGGAGGACTTCATGTATAGTATCACAACAACGAGTATAATAGTGCTCAAAGTAATTACAACCGTCCTAAAAATAGTTGAAAAAGTTACACCAAAGTATGTGTTTACATGTTCCAAATCAATTACATTATGATGACAAAATGAACTGTTCGACGATTTAACATCCCATCCTCAAAATGCTGTTGATTTCCTATTTCGTTGGTTCCCTGAGAATACAAGTAGTTTTGAAAAAGTGTCAACAATTAAGTTGGTGAGTTCATAAGCTTTTAGACGAAGAGTTTGGAAACCGATCTTTATAATGAGTTGTGTGTTACCAAGAAAAATCCAATATTTTCCTTATGAAAGTTATGCAGTCCTAAATCACAGGACCCAAAATGAACAAGTATTTCCCATACTTAAAGATATAAAAGTGATTTTAAATTGGCATAAAACCCTTTTTGAATTGAGAAAAATCTCGTAGACTTTATGTGTTATGAGTTGTCTTTAATTCTAAGACCGAAAGTGTACAAGTATTTTACCATACTTAAAGTAATTCATGTAAGTTTAAATCGCCATAAACTCGTTTGATTTAGAGTAAACCCCCTTTCAATGTAAAAGTTTCCATGTAAACTTGAAAGATTGTTAACTACCTATGTGAGTCGCTATAACCATACTATGACTAGAAATAACCTGCACAACGTTTTTCAGACGTTAAGATGCTATGACTCTTGTCACCCGTAGACCTGCAGGTCCCACTGTAGCTAACAGCAAGGTGTGGGGTGTCAAACCCAATATAGATCTATACACAATTATCACGCTCTCCCTACAAGAGACTCTGGTTATAACTTACAGGAATTGGGATCCCGTACTCGAACGTACGGGGAGAGAATTGCCTCACAACCTAAGTTAACTAGTTTACAAATAGTTTGACATTAAAATCTCTTCCGTGGAGGAAGTAAAATCACATTTTCTGAATAAATTAGTGATATGAAATCCTTAAACTATTACTTATTATAGTTTATCACGTAGGATATGAAAAACCCATTTGTTTTGAAAGTAAAACCTTTACCATGTAGTAAAAATCCATAAACTATGCTTATTGGAGTTTATTATATGCGTTCATAATGAATGAGTAAACCCTATCATAAATGACTAAATTTCAGTTTATGATGATAAATCAAGATAATACATTCAATATTTAGAACTTATGGTTATACAGTTTGCTCAACATATTACAAAGTGTTATGCAAGTTGTAAGCTGCTAACTAGTTTTTAACATTTCAGCACTGTTTTAGAAAAATCATAGAAAAATCATACAAAGTCAAAAACTGAATCTGTAAATTCTGAGAGTTCATAAAATGTGTCTAGTTTATTCACAATTTTTATTATAATTTTTGGAAGTCTTTAACTTGTGTTAAAATGTTCATATTCACAGACTGGTCCGAATTCATTTCTGAAATGACAGGCCGTTTTGTAAAAATCACCATAAATTGTAGAAAAATCGTATGGATATGTGCAAGTAGTCATTTTAAAGCAAAGAACCTGAACTATTTGCACCTAATACAGTTTTAAAAAATAAAATGTTTAAGTTGACCAAAACAGTCCGTGAATGGAGTCCAACTTTTCTGATGAAAGCTGTTAAAAGAATTTAGTTGTGTTCTTGGTGTTTTAACTTGTATCCCCCCCCCCCCCTTAAAACTTAAGAAAACGTGAAAAATATAGGGGTATGAACTCACCTTGTGTGATTTCAGTGGATGGATGTTGAATAAAAGAAGTATTCAACTCAAGAACACTTAGAATGTTGCTAGAAGATTCGTAGATCTAACACCAAATTGATGGGATTTGTGTAAGCAATCAATGATTTTGAGTAGGAGGATGTGAAATAATCATAAAAGGGATGAAGATACTTACCAAAAGTAGAAGGAAAGCCTTGGAAATCTCGAAATTGGGAGAGAAGAGTTGAGAGAAAAGTGTTTGATCTTTTGGTGGAAATGAGAGAAAATGAGTGAAGTGATGAGAGAGGGTGGATGTTCCAGCCCTAAGAATGTGGGAAAATGGTTGAAATGATGAGAAAGGACATTGACATGACTAGGGATGGGTGAATAGTGACTAGGGGTTGTACTATGAA
Source organism: Lactuca virosa (assembly GCF_052849685.1). Lineage (NCBI taxonomy): Eukaryota > Viridiplantae > Streptophyta > Magnoliopsida > Asterales > Asteraceae > Lactuca > Lactuca virosa. The sequence continues at coordinate 38,618,453 of NC_136434.1, forward strand.
GGTATGGGGAGGTTGCTTGTGTCCTTGTCCAAAGGATAAGTCAACACTCCACCTAAATATCTTACCAAATAGATTTTATTTTTAGGCCATGATTTTCCCCAAAATATAGTTAAAATATGAATATTTAGGGTTTATTATGTTAAAATACGAGTTTGAGTGAAAATCCCGCGTTAAAATCTCGAAAAACAGGCTCAAAACGCTAAAAATATTGGAAACCGGGCAAAAACTGCCAAATTCCGAAGTTCAGGCCGAGGATGCAAAGGTTCGGCTCCTTAGGAGCTTAGAACCGAAGGCGAGGCTCGGTTGAGCATGGGAACCGAGAGTAGAAGAGGAACCGAGAGTAGGGGTTCGGCTGCGCGGGTCGCTTCTCGGACCGAAGATCAAGTCCTCTCGGACCGAAGGTCAAGCTCTCTCGGGCCGAAGGTGGGAAGGGGAGAGTCTCGGTTCGGATTTGTCAAGGGACCGAAACAGACCGAGTGCTCGGTCCATTTCGGTTGAGAGGGTTTCGGTTCTCAGGAGGTTCGACTCTAAGAGGTTAGGCTCTTAAGAGGTTCGGCTCCTAAGAGGAGTTTCGGTTCCTAAGAGGAGTTTCGGCTCCTTAATGCTGTTTTTCGCGTAGACTTCCGTTTTCGAGCTGTTTTCGTCAAATTCGAGGGTCGGGATGCCCCGAGTGATTATAAAAAGTTGAGAGAGATTTGGGTGAGATTTGACATTCTTGGAGAGATTTCTCATACAGAGAGAGTTTTGAGAGAGATTTGACATTCTTGGAGAGATTTCTCATACAAAGAGAGTTTTGGGAGAGATTTCACATTCTTGGAGAGATTTCTCATACAGAGAGAGTTTTGGGAGAGATTTCACATTCTTGGAGAGATTTGGGAGAGATTTCACATTCTTGGAAAGATTTGGGAGAGATTTCTCATACGGAGAGATAGAGTGAAAATGATTGAGAGAGGTTTCGTTTGTGACATTTTTGGGTGTCCGGCTTCGCAACGCAAGGTCCGTAAACCCCGTTAAGCCATGTTTAAGGGTCCTACACACTCCCGATGAGTATGCAACATCGCTTTATCAGTTTGGTTCATTACTTACCACATTTTTAGGTTAAGGAAACCTAGATATACGAACTTTTCAATTGATGATTTCTCATTAGAATAGCGAGTTGTATAGTAATTACCTAACGTAAACCCTAGTATACAAGGGTTAGTTGAGTTGACCGGTTTGACTTGTTGACTTTATTTGACTTTGACTTGACCAGAATTTGACGGTTGTCACATAGTCTAGGAAACAACATAAAATGATGCAGCCAACAACCTTAATCTTACAAGTGATTCATTTAAAAACTGATTCACATAACTTTCATCTTACGTTATATGATTTTTCAATAGATTATACGCTGCAAAATCATTGTTTTTATAATTACTGATTCAAGTGATTCAAGTGTTGCAGTTTTTTTTGTGACACTTGTGTTTTTTTTAAACTGAATCTTTAAAAAAACCTAAACGAATCCATTGTTTCATCACATTTGTTTTACCGATTCCAGTACATATTCAACTAACCGAAACACAGGATACACAAATCAAATTTAATTAAAAGCTTTGTTTAGCATTTTTTATAAGTCAAGAAACAGCTTGCATCAGTTATAACATGATTGAATAACATAAGTAGCATAACAAAATGTATAAAAACATACACCATATTGAATCAACATATTCACATTACCATACAATTAAAAACTGCAGTCTTTAGATTCAAATAAAAAAAAAACTGAATTGGTAAACTTATTTAACCAAACAGGTATACTTCTAACCTTTGATGCGTCTTCTTCTCTTGGTTGTGAAACGTGAATCAGTAACCCTCTGCCTTCTGAATCTGGAAATCGGTGGATGTATATGTGAGCTTCTTCACAGAGGTTGGTTGCTCTTTATATATCATGCGTATTCGTTCCAAAAAAAGCCCAGACAAGAAAATAGAGTTAAAAAATGGAGTCTTTATATACCATTTTTACTTTGTAACTGATGGCAGTCTTTAATATCTACATTGGATACGTGACCTACTCCTATCCTTTTTAAAACCACTTACTTAAATAAATCATCGGCTCCAATATTACAATTTTTCCCTTTATGAATCATTAATTACTATTTCTTCTTACCTTCTTACCATTTTCTCATTAGTGGATCTCTCTCTCTCTCTCTATATATATATATATATATATATATATATATATATATATATATATATATATATATATATATATATTAACTATCTTATTAAAGACCCGTATGTTATACGGGTTTGATAAAACAAAAAATTAAATATAAAAGTTTAAACAAAAATTTATTTAAATTTGAAATTTTAGATTTGAAATTTAAAATTTAAAATTTGAATATAAAAAGAAACATATTAAATATTATATGAGTACTAATATTATAATTTATTGGTTATTTTAATTAATGCTGTTGTAAAATATTCTTTTATATCAGCTCAGATACCGGTTGTTGGAAATATAAAAATGTGATTACCACAACAAAAGGCTCGGTTACCAGTTACTGTGTGACAGATATATGAGTTAAAGGTATAAGATATAGATATATATAAAGAATAATAATTGCGGAATAAGTATAAATATGAAAGCTATAAATGACTGAAAGTTATAATAATATAAATGACGTAAAGCTATAAATAATATAAATGACTGTATTTAAATGACGTAAAGCTATAAATAATATAAATGACTATATTTAAATGACGTAAAGCTATAATAAAGTATATAAGTATATAAATATATATCAAGTAGGTTCGTCAATAAATTGACTGAACTGGACTGATGGAACGACTGGTCTATCAAGTAGGTTCGTCAAATAAATGACTGAACTGGCTTAGGGTTGGACTGGATCTTAATAGACTGTGTCTCTATTTGTTCATAGTTCAATCCGGTATTTCATATGTAACACAAAGTTCATTTTCATGTAAAATGGGTTGCTTACAAAACAGTGCAAAGTACACGGGTCATGTATTTGTATACGGGTATTGGGTGTTTTGAGGAGATTTGATGAGGTTGGAGTGGGTATTTGGAGGGTGGTAGGAAGTGTAATAATGTTGTAGTTTTGGTGGTGTAAGGTAGCAAAGATGGTGATGTTGAAAGAGCTTTGGGTGGTGATGAATGTAGATTTTCGGAGTAAATCTCTCTGGATAGCCAGTTCTCTCTCGCGTCTCTCTGGGGTTTCCCGTGGTCAAAATCGTCCACGAAAATTCCTAGATGTAGGTAAGGTTCTGAAGTATTGATGGTGAAAATCTCCCTAGTAGTATTTTGGCTGTGTTGTGCTCGGTTTTTTTATTTTCTAACATGAAGATTCTGAAGTCGAAAACAGAAATATCTCTGGATAGCCAATTCTCTCTCGCGTCTCTCTGGGGTTTCCCGTGGTCAAAATCGTCCACGAAAATTCCTAGATGTAGGTAAGGTTCTGAAGAATTTGTGGTGAAAATCTCCCTAGTAGAATTTTGGCTGTGTTGTGCTCGGTTTTTTATTTTCTAACATGCAAATTCTGATGTCGTAAAAAACAGCAAGGTGGTGATGGTTGTGGTGATTTGAAAGGGTTTTTGGAGGAGGTTTAAGGAGGGTATTTGAAGGGTGTTTAGAGAGTATTTTGAGGTTGTTTGGAGGTTAGAATAAGGTTGATATAAGGTTGATATATGGTTGATATAAGGTGGTGATGGTGGTGAAAGTTTATGAAGATGATGATGAATAGTGACAGGTTTTGTATGAGTTTTTAAAGCAGGAGGTTTTTGGGTGGTTTTATGGTTGTGTTTTAGTGGGTTGATGTAGTAGAGGTTGTTTGGTGGTGAATGGTTGGTGTATGATGATGATGAACGAAGGTGGTGAAGGTTTATGAAGATGATGATGAATAGTGACGAGTTTTGTTTTTGATCTTGATGTTCTTCATTTCATTGTTGTTTGATCTTGGTGTTCTTCACTTGCTTGTTGTTTGATCTTGGTGTTCTTGGTTGGGAGAGATGTAAGATGTATGGAGATGTAGCTGGAGGTTTTACAATGGAAAAAATGAACACTCACCCTCTCATATTACATACACACGTACATATATGTACAAGAGAAATTAACAAATATCTAATGCACTTGAGTGATGAAAGCTTTTGAGTAAAGGATTTGTTTACTTTGTGTCGAGTAGTAGATATTTGTTTGAGAAGCTAGATAGGCACGTTGCTTTGCTTCTTCATTTGACAGAGAGCGTGAGAGTATCTCATAAATTCATTTAAGATTATTGAATTTTCATAATAGCCCCTTGAGGTTTTGATGTCTTCACAATTTTTATCTCTTGATGTGTTTTGTCTTCAAACGACCAAATATGCGGCTATTTTTCCGTCTTTGTGTATTCCGTCTTTCGTGTATTTTTGTATTTCACATTTAAGCACGAATCCACGCAACCTGAAATAACTGATAATATTTGTCAGAAAAAATAAAAACAGTTCGTCTTATTTCAGTGATGATCACATACAAAAATAATTTTCAACAAATGCAATTATTAATTGAGGTGTAAATATGATATGTTAATTAAGAAAAAATATAAAAATGAGAAAATGACAAATGAAAAAACATTTAATCAAAGATACCAAAAAGTGACAAGTGTCCAAGTTAATGAGATAGTGACATATGGTAAAATTATTTTCATTTATTAGGAAGAAGGATTACATATTTCTTGAAATTTAAGAGTTACAATACCTACTAACCCGCAGTATTATCCAATACATCTACATGAATCGTTTATGGAATTAATTTGGGAATCAAACAATATTTTTTATTCCTGCTCACAATTCTGAAACTCTAAATCAGTCATATTCATTGAGAAACCCTAAGCCGTCCGTTACGCGGCTTCTCCTTCTTCCCGAACTACCATCCTACCTGCAACATCTCTTTTATCTCTATCTTACTCATCTTCCGTATCCGGTATCCCTATGTTACCATAACCCTTCGTTACACACCATTCACTGGAAACCCTAACCTTAAGTTACCTCCACCATCGCCCACTCTCTCTTGCCCCTCTTCTACCTTCTGTTACGACGACAAGCCCTAACAGTCTCCACAACCCTAACCGTCACCACCAGCGAATAGGTGATAAAAGAAGGTATTACGAAGAATGGAGTTGGTCTTTGATGTAAACGACGATGAAATCCCTCACCTTTCTTCCTGAACCCCAATTCTTCACTTCAAGCCTCCGTATATGTGTTTGATAAATGATAATCATTAACACCGCCATCATCTTCAACTGCTCCCGATTTTGAATTGAAAATCATAACCAATCGCAGGGGACCATTTGGAGTTGGAAATCCATGTCAGGTGGTGATGGTGAAATTGGCTTCCTTGAATTCACGTTTGTTTCCTTGAATTCACGTTTGTTTCATAGGTGTTGGAGCAGATACTTGGTGTGCTTATTAAGCTTGTGAAAGATTTGAAGTTACAACATCAACATAAATACGTGAGGAACCACTTTCATGTTTTTTTAACAAGACATGATTTTTTTTTATTCTTAATTTCTAATTTAGGCTAATTGCATAATAAACAAAATCTATATGAAAATTCTGTAGGATTAACGATGAACTGAAAAAGACTTGGTTGTGCAAAAGGTGTGAAACCATGAGCCCCAAATTGAGGTTCGTGTCTTTTTATTCTCTTTACCTATCACTTTGCTCAAAAGACATAAATGCCTTCCTCATGTCGTTTCTTTCAGAGTTTTGTAGCATATTCTCCTGCTTGAGACTTATACACAGGAATCAGCCCAACACTGCATAAGATAAGGTAAGATTGTGTTTTCTTAAAAAAAAAAATTCTCTTTGTGATTTTAAAAGGGTATTTTTGTAATTTTACAGGAAATATCTTGTGGAAGCCACAGAAGAAGCTTCACTTGCATACAGCAAGGCTGTACGTTGTTTTTTTCCATCATTTTCATATGATCACTAGTGGGACAAACAGTGACTCATTCTTGAACTCTTGTATGTGCAAAAGACGATAATGCCCTCATGAATTGACACAATTATACGGATTTGTAGGTGACACGACTTCAAGAATATCAAGGTGTTGACCCCCATTTTGACTAGGGCCGACAATTCTCGACACAACACGCGACACGACACGAAATAAATGAGTTTGGGTTGAATTTTTCAACCCGCCAACCTGTTTATTAAACGGGTCATATATGGGTTTCTCAAAAAATAAACAGGTTGACCCGCCAAACCGCTTATATTCTTAATAAAAAATTATTTAATTTTTAAATGTATTTATGTATCAAGTATTAATATTTAACAAGTATTATATAATATGTACCATTGATTCATAGACCATTTGACTGTTTTGACATTTTGACTCGTGGTGGATGGTCTAAGGTCGTAAGTAGTAACCTATAATGCTAAGTCCGTAACATATTTTTATGAATGTTTTTAATTTTCATTTGGATGTTTAAGACTTAAATGTCTAAAATTCGGACCCATGAACCCAAATCTGACCCACGAACTCGCCAACCTGTGAACCTGTATAAATAAATGGGTTGACGGGTCATATATGGATTTATGTTCCAAACCCGCCAAACCATGACCCGCCAACCCGTGACCTGCCAACCCGCGACACGTCAATCCGAACACGACACGATTGTCAGGCCTAATTTTGACACAATCGCAAGGCATATCAAGAAATAGTGAAGGTAAATTAACAATTTATTAATGAGAGTAAGACACGTCAATTTAATTAATAAAATGTTAAATTTGAGTTAAAACCTGTAATTTTTCAGAAGCTAAAGAATATGCAATGGATAATTCACCAAGTGGACATGGATCTCAACCGATTACCCTTGAAATAAATTGGGTGATTTGCTCAACCTCATCTTTTAGCTTCTTACTATTTTACAGAATTCTTCATAGTTGATTTTGCCATCCTGTCAGGGTCATAATAGCATCTCATACAACACTTTATTCAAACAGTATGATTCATTTATAATAACTTGCATAGTATAACTTACAACATTCACATGAATTTCTGATATTATATCTTCAATGGTGGCCTCATCGCCCATTTTATATTCTTCCAACATTTATTTTAGATCATCTTTTGAAATACATCTGCCATAAATCCTCATCATGATCCAAAAGGACCAAAACTTACAAACGATAAATGTTTCCAATAAAAAATGTGGTTGTGATTAGGCACCAGGTGTCCTTAGGCTCGGTCCATTAAATATTACACCCTTCATTGTTTTTTGGTGTGTGTGTTTGTTGTGTGTATATGTGTGTTGTGTTTGAAAGGTCTCACTTGACTAAACATAACCACTTTCAGTCAACTTCACAAGCGCCAATCTTTAGAGTTGATTGGACATGATTTAGAGTTGATTGGACATGATTACAGACATGATTACTTAAGAAAGTGTACAACACAAATGAATAAAACCATAAATAGCAATGCACTTTGGGTTTTTCTTAAAAAGTAAGAACAAATGAATCAAACATATAAACAAATTAGGTAAATTACAAAATTGATTACGTTTAATTTGTTAAATTGTTGAAAATTAGTGATTTTGTTTGTATACATTTAAAAAAACCGAATTTACTGGAAAAATCGTACTTAAAATATTTCGGTAGGAAAATTAGGTTGGGGGGACTTATTTTTGTGTTATATAGGTCATAAAAGCTCCAATCAACCACTAAAAGAATTTTTGTGGAAAGAAATATGGCCTCTATATATAGAGGCCACTATTCATAACACCAAACACCTTTTAAATAGCATTATTTTAACTGTTTTTAGTTTTTTATTACTATTATTCTTTATAATTTATAATATTAAAATATGTTTTAGTGTAATTTTTTAGTGTGGTTGGAGTTGAAAAGAGTTTTTGTGTTAGTTTTACACAAAAATAGTGTAAATGCTGGAAACCATGAGAGGTATGTACTACGACGTCGTCAAGTATGTACTACGACGTCGTCCTCAAGCCCTAAAAATAAAATCAATTATTTTGAATCCCCTCCTCCATCTTTCGATTGACAATATTCTCCTCCTATCAAAAACCCTAATTTTTCAACCGTCATTGCCACAGCTACACTAGGATTGCTATACCACCGCCCTCTTGTCCCATTAGTGAACCACCGCCAGCCTCCGTACACACGCCACAACCGGCGACGTCACCACAGTACGGAACCGCAACACTCACGCAGATCTACAACTTGATTATTGTAAGAACAGCTCTGTAATCTCTATGCTAGTTGTTGAGATTTTTTCATCTATCTGTCGTTGACATTCAATCAATGTACATCTTTGGTTCATCACTTGTGAATTAGGTGGGTCATCTCGAAACCCCTCACGTGATACCACATTGGAGCATTCACGTGGTACCACACTTGAAGTATTCACTATCCTAGGTGAGTTTTACTTTTTTTTTCGAAAAAACCCTAGTTCTCAAGTTATTTTTATTGAATTTTGATCCATATGCATGCTTAAATGATTAGTTTTTCTTTTCTTGGATATCACTTGTACCCAGGAGCACCATTCACACACATAGATACACTAAGTGTGCCATTTGGTCATCAAGTGTAAACTTTACTTCTAGGTAAGCTTGATTGTTCCTTATCTAACCCTAATTAGTTGATGTTTTCATTGGTCTTTACATACGTGATCATTCTTATGTGGTTCTCTCTACATTGGATAGTTGTTGGGATTATCTCTCTACAACGGCTCTTAATGCCATAAGATATTGGGTGGATTTAAAAAATGCTTTAAAGTCCTCTGGAAAACTACATGGAGATGTAGATCCGTCAAGTAAGGGGTTCAAGGCTCTTCAAGTCATACTTTGAAGGGGAGGTTTTAGAAAACCTAAAAGTATTTTTGTATTTTGATCTTGTAGGTGTTAAAGAAGATGACATGTATGACCATATCACGGAAGAATCAGCGAGTATCCGGCTACGTCTCGCCTACCTTTCAGCTGAGGTAAACTGTTCTTCAATAACTATAACTAGTGTCATACCCGTCTCGTGGACAGGTTGACAAAATAATAAACAATAATATTGGTTTATCTTATTTTTATAGCATATTACTTTCATTACTTTCTATATTAGTTGGTACATGACAAATCTATCCAATTATCTTTCTATCTTTTGAAAGTAAATAGCAATGTACTTTTGCATAAACAAAATCACATTTGGCACACATTACTACAAGCTTAAAAAAGGTTAGAATGCTATTCAAACACATGACATGAATGAAGAGTTAACCCTTAGTTACCATCTTCCATTTTTTGTCAAGTATTTCTAATTTTATAAATGTGTTATAAGAAAGTTTTAAATTATTTTCATGTTAATTGATTGTTTACAAGAAAAAAATTATCACTATTTTAACTGATGGTAACACAGAACCAATAACAGCTTTAACATGAATTATGTAATCTTTTTTCTGCCATAAGGACAAATTACCTAATGTTTTTCTTTATAGGAAGCAACTTTTTAAATATCTTTTTTTTTGCCTATATCGAAGCATTTATCCAAGGTAAAAAACTAAATAAGTAAGGTATGGTATAAAAAAAAGAACATTGCTAAGGTTCATTTTTTTATCAACAAACTTAAAAGCAAGTTGACATCCAAATATTCCCACCAAAGTATACAATTTGATAATACTTTTTTCTTATTAAACCAATGTACTTTCAATTTACAATAGTTAAAGACAATAAGAAAAAGAAAAAATAAAATAAACAAAAAAATAGATAAAAAAAAATGAAAGTGATACGGTATGGTACATGTAGACAAACAAATGCTAATACATTGTTATTTCTTGCATTTAGCCTAATAGAGGACATATGCAAGACATAGCAACGTACTTCCAGTTCTTCTTGAGAGTAATGGGTAGGGAAAATTCAAGTAACTCCTCTAGAACTCGATCCCATCATTGAAGAGATGCCATTAATATTGTGTCCAAGTAGTTCTTGAAACCCCAAATAACCTTTGACTTTTCCATATATGCTCCTTACTCAAAACGTCTTAATTCTTGAACCATCTTCAACTTTCCGATCATGCTCTTGTCCCTAACTTAACCTTTGACATTTCTATCAAAATTTCCATTTTGGAAACATTTTTTTATATATAAAAAAACTTGATAAACTTAGACCTAACCTGGAAATGATACACAATCAAAAATAAGATCTAAAAGCTTTTTTTTATTTATTTTTATTTTTTATTCAAGTACATTCCTATTAAAAAACCAATTCAGAAACATTTTTTTAAACTACAAACTCAGGCCTGGCCTAGATATGATAGACCTCAAAACATAAAGTACATTGCTATTTTTTGCAATGCATTTTCTATTTTTGCAATTAACCAAAGATATCAATGCAAGTATGTAAGTATGTAGATTTTTTAACCATACAAATAACCGAAATAAAAAAAGTACCAACTCTAAAATTGATTGCACGATTCTTTTTTCTTAAGAGGAAAGAAGTAATCTCATTTACGGGGTTGTTGTGTTGATGATTTGGAGAAATTGATACATTTTCATAGTCTAACAACAAAAGATGAAGCCAATCTAAAATCGACTTTTATCATGGGAGGATGACCAAAGATTTAGATTCGCCTGTGACATTCTCTATGGAAAGATAAAAAAAATTCAAAAATAACTTGGTTACTATTACAATGCATTAAAAATAAAGAAAAAACGAGCCGCTAATCATCCATCACATTAAATATAAATAGAAAATGAGACTATATAAAACATACATGTGAAGAGGGGTCTCCGATTAAGGGCCAGTATAGCATAAATTCTACAGCCAAGCTGCTTTCTCAGCCAAACAGCTTCGGCAACGAATCTAATATCTCAGCGAAGGTGCCAGCTTCATCTTCATGTTACTACATATATTGTGCTGAATCATACTAAAAAGAGTAATAAAATGGAAAGGTAAATAACAATTTACTAAAAAAGACTAATAAACTTGTAATATAGGATTATTAATGTAAAAGGAAAACCAACACACTAAGCATTCATTGTCCTCGATGAGAGCTCATTTAAAAGGAAAACCAACCATACTCATCACTCATATCAAACAAAGAATTAGGAAATGTTTTAAGTTATGTACAATGGTTGAATCTCGTCCGATTATAATAAGTTAAGTTATAAAGTTAAAAGGATTCAAAAACAGTTAGTGTCAATTCCTTCAAAACTTGCAATATAAAATCAATCAAGTTAGGTAATACTGCCTCAGACCTTCTACTGGATTAATTGCTTGAATCAACAGGATTCATTTAGGATTAATTGCAAAAACAGAAAGTACATTGCTATTTCATGTAATCAAGTTTACTTTTTTGCAATTAACCCAAAAACATCAAAGAAAGTACGTTGCCCTCTGTTTATGTTTTTCCAATCTTGATCATTTTAAAATATTTAACAATAATTAAATTTTGTAAAATTGACAACACATGACCACATGGTTCAATAATAGATAGTACCACAAGGACCAAAAGTGCAAATAATTTTCTTTTTACACCAAAAGAAAATGGTACTATTCTTTTCACAAATTTAAAGACTGGTATGTTGACTTTTGATGACCCAGGGAGCAAAAAAACTTTAAAATAGTATTATATAGAAGAAAAAAAGAAAAAAAAAAGACCAAACCGAGAGAGCTCTCTATAGCTTAGGGACTAAAAATGAAATTTACTGAAAATTAAAAAACGAATGTGTTTGAACTTAAACCTGCACAATGTGATGATCAATCCTTTTCAAGTGATATGTATTTTCTTGGTTGGAGTTAATTCACATGTACTCGCCTTGATTTGGTTAACTCAACTGGTTTGTTGTGATCAGGTTCTAACTCACTTGGTTTGAAACCATACTCGTCCATTGTACTCGCATAGTCAAGTAACATATGAATCAAAAAAATAGTGGAAAAGATATATATATATATATATATATATATATATATATATATATATATATATATATAGGGGACGGTTCACTTGAGATTAAAAAAAAGTAGAGATATTGAGATTAAACCTCAGCCACATATTTCGCATTTGCCGCTCTAATGCTCCAGCGTACCAGCAGCAACGAGGTATGCCTAATCATAAATGATTATATGGCAGAGAGGTATAATCATACATGATTATACATGTTTATACGTATATGCATAATCATAAATGATTATACATATATGTCTGTTTACAGATTGAGTAATCATAAATGATTATTACAGTTTGTCGCAGAAGAGGTGGTAGTGACAGAGGTGGCGGTGGTATAAGTAATGGAGGTGACAATGGTGGGGTCGACTGGTGTCAGAGGTGGTGGTAGTGGTGGTGGCGGTGGCAATTACGGTGGTGGGGATGGTGGCGGAGGAGAAAGGAACGGGTGGCATTGTATAATCATTTATGATTACATCAGACCTGCCGCGCCGGTACGCCGAAGGGTTAGAGCGGCAAATGTGAAATACGTGGCTGAGGTTCAATCCCATGTGCATAAAGGGACAAACTTATACTATGATCATAGAACAAATAAACATAGCTCACTAAAAAGGGAATCAAACAAAAAGGTATATTTCATCAACAAAAGTGGCTATCTACACAATTCTGGAATATGATTAATTGCCAATATTAACTTTAATAATAGATAAAGGAAATTTATTTATATATGCATTTTATATTTTGAGTGTAAATAATAAAGTAAATGCTAAAAGTGGGTAGAACTCAGAACTAAAAGAAGTGCAATCTTGTTGCTTCTGTTTTTTGCCTTAAAGATGAGTTTATGTTTTAAAAAAAATTTACTTCTTTACCGTACAATAAGTTCCTATTACACTTACACAAATATTAACAAAATCACACAATTATGATAGTCAAATAAGAATTCTAAAGCAAAAAAATTGTGTATACATACACTCCATCCTTTGTTTTTCTCCTACACTCCTTGGAAATGTATATGATTGTGTCAGATTATCATTAGTACTTATTAAGTGCCAATTTAATGTTCCATTCTCTCCACCCTTGAAAATATATGGTTGTTCACAAAACAATAAATATCAATATTTTAACTTCATAAAATAATTAAATGATGCAGATATGGGCACTACTTGTTCATGTCCTAAAATTGTAAAAGGCCAAGAAGTGCAATAATTTTGTTAAGTGCAAGTAGTTCGCTAAAGGAACTTGATCACTCCCTATGCCTCTGTCCCTTTACATCCCACCACCAATGAAGGTTGATTCTTTCAAACCAAATTCCTTGACTTTTTACAATAAACTTTCCTCAATTATTTTTCCTTCTTTTTCCCTAATCGTGTTCTCATTTTCTTAAATATAAGCCCTGACTTGACTTAACAGAGAGATTTACCTGTTTATCCGGTGTCACAAAGATAATTCCATTTTTGAGGTGTATAGGAATGGATCAATGGAATCATCATTAACATTGAAAACACAATAATTGATAAATCAGATTCTAAGATCTAATTTCCATATTATTTAATATCAATTTGAAGAGGAATTTTATATAATAAAAAGATAGAGTAAAAGTTCACCTTTATCTAAAGGCTTCATCTAGAGCAAAATAAAATAATAGCTAAATAATTGTTAGTTTTCAATTTCCATCTATTAACATAAGAAATAAAATATCATAATGAACAAATAATATCTGCTTCCCATGGAAGTTGACGGATTTTCCATTTTTATGTGGCTCATTTCTCTCATTTCCATTAATACAATCATTAGTTATCATACGGGATCCATCAATTTGGTTTATAGAGGTATTTTCTGTCATGAATAAATGCTAATATGAATTTCTTTTTAGTGTCTAGGACCTCCACTACCTGATCAATGTCCATAAATCCCTAACCTGCCTAAGAAGAATATGCAAGACAATCTAAAGAGCCATAAATTGAAAAGATTTACCTCATTGTATGGTGAACATAATCACCATTATAGAAAATAGCTCAAAACCCACTCTAACACCAAAAGTAAAAGATGTAAGCATTATTGTTGACTCTAAAGTACAGGGAATGCAATAACATTAACGTTATAGCAGACCTTTTGCAAAATGAGCAATTCGATTCCAATCAATCAAGAGAACCATTTAAATTTCCTAATCGAAACATAATATGGCTGAACTGAAGAAACGAAATTCGTAAAATCAAAATTGATAGCAAAGGGGAATGTATGTAGTTCGAAAGTTGGATATTCATACCGTATGAAGAATTCCAAATTTAATAGTCATTTTCAACTTCCTCAACCATTGACACTTCGATTAAGAACCTCTATAATTGTTTTCTTTCCACATCCCTGCAAAAAATAAGATAAAACCCCCCTAATTAGATTCAATGCACGAAACAGTTCATACATTCTTCAACTCTCTACAAAGATTCAAGACATCAGTAAACTTAAGAGCATGAATGAAGATTCATCAGATACCCACCTCTATAAACACTTTTATCAACCTAAAATTCCTTACATTTTCTCTTGATATTGAACCTCTTTCTAACCAATTGACCAAGAGAAATATCCCAACAGAGCGTCATTAAGCAAAATCATCAATGAAACGAAGTAAAGGTCTGAGAAAATGCGAAAATACATTAGGGAAACAAAATAAAACCTTATTCTTTTTGGATTTTTCATCTCTCATTCTTCCTTCTGGTCCTAGGGTTTGCTCTTGCCGGAAAAAGCTTCAATCACATCTCAAAGAGGTGTGTGTGCATAGAGAAAAGGAGTGGCAGTTGTGGAGGTGAGGGAAGGGAAGTGGAATTTGCCTCTTCTTCTTATTTATACTTCCAAACGCCTCCAATTAAAACTCAAACTGAAAATCAAATGAATCCATGTTTTTCCACATCAAGTAGCCATGGATTATTCAATGACAAACGATTCGGTTCGAGATTAAATAAGGGGGAAAAATTAACACAATCACAGTGTGGAGCTAGTAGGAGAAACGTACCTGAGTGGTTGTGCGAGATGAAAAACTTAGGCTAAGGTTCATGAATTGGGGATGATGGGTTGTACATGAAGATCTGAAGCGAGAGAAGGAGATGAAATAGAGGAGCATCAGGAACATTGGAGATGAAGTGGAGTCTTTCTTAGACTTCAATCAAAGAAACCTCCATACGTAATCGTGAAGCCAAGAGAGAAATAAGGGGAGATCGTGGGAAGAATTACAGAGCACCGGAACGTGGGAGGTGGGGAGAAGGAGGAGGGTCGTCAAAACCGATTGCTGGAACCGTAAACAACCGTCAAAATCGAGTTTATGCGGCCGAGATCGAAAGAACGTGGGAGTTTAGACGGCTTAGATTTTGAGGACGGCGGTTAGACTCACCGTCGTCAATAGTATTAATAAATTGGGTTGATTTACTAGTTAGTAGCCAGGGGCATAGTTGTCAAACGAGTCGAGTCATTTTTTTTTTTTTTGTTTTTGTTTATCATCTCAAACCAATTTCCCGGTTTTTGTTTTTGCCTTTAAAGAATATTGAAGTCCCTGAATCATCTCAAACCAATTTCCCGGTTTTTGTTTGAAATTCACATTGCCTTTTATCATCTTCCAAACTTCCATTGGGAAATTACATTCAAAAAACAAATGAGTATGAGAATCCACTTGATTGTTACAAAAAGCACAAGAGAAGTCATCAGAAACTTTCCATTTTTTCATTCTATCTTGTGTTCTAAGTCTTCCAAGAATAGCTAGCCAAAGAATGAAACAAAGAATAGCTAGCCAAAGAATGAAACAGTGACCGAGAATTTTGTTTTGAAACCAAACCAAGTCATACCAATCAACTTTGGGCTCTAGACTAATTAGAGAAGAAAAGACATGACTAACAGTAAAAGGAACAATATCTCGCTTCCAGTTCATCCACAACACAACATCCTTTTTCTTTCTAATGAGCCTAGGAACAAGGTACTCTCCAAGCTGTGAAATCATTCTCAATCAATCAAATGGCCAACTCCAATCTTCATTAACTATATCTTCATTAACAAATGAGTATGAGAATCCACTTGATTGTTACAAAAAGCACAAGAGAAGTCATTAGAAACTCTCCATTTTTTCATTCTATCTTGTTTTCTGAGTCTTCCAAGAATAAATAGCTAGCCAAAGAATGAAATAGTGATTGGGAATTCTGTTTTGAAACCAAACCAAGTCATACCAATCAACTTTGGGCTCTTGACTAATTAGAGAAGAAAAGACATGACTAATAGTAAAAGGAACAATATCTCGCTTCCAGTTCATCCACAACACAACATCCTTTTTCTCTCTAATGAGCCTAGGAACAGGGTAATCTCCAAGCTGTAGAATCATTCTCAATCAATCAAATGGCCAACTCTAATCTTCATTAACTATCACATCACTGACTTTATCCCGTATATTAAACCCAGCATTAGCTATTTCTCTATGAGATAGGAAATAACTCAAAGGACCTAGTTGATGCCAATTATCAAACCACATGGAAGTACCTTCACCATTTCCAATATGAGAATAAAAAGAGTCCCGAAGGTAAGGTCTAATCTTCAACAGGTTTCTCCAACTCCAACTCATTTTATCTTTAGGCCCCACATCCCATAAACTTCTTCCTTTAAGAAGGTAAGAATTAAACCATTTGACCCATAAGGAATTATGACGAGTCAAGTCATTTTGAATTATTACAAGATGTGTTTTTTATAAATGGTGCTGTTTTGTTGTTTTTTTACAAATAAAAGCTATTAAAATGCAGTTTTTTATTAATATTGTTATTTTTATTTAAACATGTAGTTTTTTTTTTTTTTTTTTATAAAGAGTAAAGTTCTTTTGTTAAAAATTGCATTTTTTTAACAAAAAGTGGATAGTTTTAACTTTTAAATGACTTTTGTTTGTAGGAAGAGATATTGAGACCGGCTCTAGAAAGGGATCTAGCAAGGAACAAAAAACTGGAGAGTTTTAAATTGATTGAATTAAGGTTAGCTTTAAGTTTATTTTTAATCTACTCTAAAAAAAGAAGTGTTTTTTTTTTGTCACATGTCACATTCTTATTCAATTTGCCAAATGTCATTTTGTGGTTATTTTAAATTAAATTTTTTTTTCCACATGTCATTTTATGAGCTTTTCTATTTTATTAAATTTCACATAATATTTTAATATAATAATTGCAATAATTATAGTAATAAATTGATATCAATTTTATTAATAAACTTACCTTTAAATTTTAAAATTCTCAAATTAAAGCTCTGTAGTTTTTTATGTTTATTTATTTAAATTATTTGTTTAAATTTAAAAGATAAAAAACATTTCAGTTATAATAATTCATTATTTTTCTTACTTTCTTATAAATTCAAAGTTCTCAAATATTGACTTTTTATATTTAATTTTTTTTCTTTTAAATTAACCCATGTAATGCATGGGTCTCCCAATTAGTTATATAAAAAAAATAAAGTTATTAACAACTATGATGTTTATATTTCAGGAATAGAGATCGTCATAACACAATCAAAATCAATTTGAGAGACCAATCAGAAGAGAATGCAATTTGTCTTATAGATATTCATCTATGGATTGCATTTAACCTGAGAAGTTATAACATTAGTTTATTATTAGATACCTTCTCATATCTTTACTAATATGTAAGTTTTTATTTTTCTAAACAGCCTTGCATAAAATAACTATAATTTCGGGGAATACAAATCATCAAGCGGTACAAATTTGTTTATTTTACATTATGATTATATATTTTTTATAATTAACTATCTATGTTTTTTTGCAGATCGGTCGTTACTTACTTAGAAAATATGTCAGACTCAAAGAAAACCCGGGCGTTTTTGAAATCACATTTTTCTTGAATAAAAAAGACTACAACTTTGACAATGAGATGGACTGGGTTGGTGATCAAACAAATAGTTGGCGATCGGTTTTAGAGGCATTACTGCGATGTGGCCAACTTTACGTGGGTGTCAACCAACAAGGTTAGTATCCTTGACATTATTTTTGTTGTTTATTGTAACATAGAAAGTAGGGATGTTATTCGGACTGGAACCGGACCGAACCGACCTGAACAACCCGAAAACCAAATAAGGGTAATTGCATGGACCGAGAACCGAACCAATTAACCAATACGGGTTCGGTTTGGTTTGGGTATTAATCGATTCGGTTCAGTTATTACCCGAATAACATGTACAAGATGATTAAGCACCTAATATAACCGAAAAAAACCTGAATAAACCGTATTAGGATTCTATAACCCAAACAACATTTACAATGTGATTATAAACATTGTATTTTTTATGACTTTTGTAGCTTATGATTTCTTAACAAATCCTTTAAATAAATAAATTTGTTAATTAAAAATAATGCACAAAGTATACATAATTGCTTCGAAGGTGTAAAAAAAGGTTAGAATTTGTGTAGTAAAAATGTAAACGACGAATTAACTATTCTTTGAGATATAAGAATGTAAAATCCAATACGCTCTTATTTGGGTCGGGTATTTAGAACCGAATAAGGTCTTATTTGGATAACGCGGACCGAATAAGCATAATATAGATACCCAAAAACCAAATCGAATTGCTTTTTCGGGCCTAATTTGGTTCGG
The DNA here is from genome assembly GCF_052849685.1 of Lactuca virosa. Lineage (NCBI taxonomy): Eukaryota > Viridiplantae > Streptophyta > Magnoliopsida > Asterales > Asteraceae > Lactuca > Lactuca virosa. The sequence continues at coordinate 38,636,992 of NC_136434.1, forward strand.
TTCAGGTTTTCGGGTCAAATTCTCATCCCTAATAGAAAGAATCAATAAAACTATTATTTTTATTGTAGATATCAGAAGAAATTTAGAAATTAGAGATCTTATTCAAGATGCAAAACAAAGTGAACGTCGTGCCAATTTATTGGACCAAACAAGTAATAATTTTATTCTTAAAGATATTCAGTTTTTTCTGTCTCGTTTTTATGTACACCTTTTTTCTATCTTCTCTTAATGCAGGCCTCTAAATTTTACAAGGAAGGAAGTATAATTCTTGGAAATCAAAAGATGGATGAAGCAGAGAACTTAAGAAAGGAGATCAAGGTCGAAGATAAGAAAAATTAGTTCAAGCTAGTAGTATCCAGGTTTTTATAAATTAAGTTTCTTGTTTTTTTATTTTATTTATTTATTTATTTTTTTAAATCTATGTTTCTAATTTAATGACCTCTTTAATGAATCCTTCAATTCAGGAATAAAGAAATTACCAACAAAATCACTATTGATCTTCATGGACAATATAGACATGAGGCAATGTGGTTTTTGAAGCTTCACTTGTGGCTGTTTAACAATTTGCGTAGTATGATCATTAACATTAGTTTATTTAATATATTTTCACGTCTTTTTCTTTAATTTTTTATTCTTTACAACAATTGTAAAGGAAATTGTTGTGATAACGGGACATGCTGATGATCGAGAAACGGAATCGGTTTTGAAGCCAATGGTACAAGTATTTTTTATTCAATTTTAATTTTCAATACTTAAAGAATAAAAGATTTGCTTTTGTTTTGTAGGTCATTGGTTTATTAAAAAGATATGGAATGGAGCCTAAAGAATTAGACATTTCCGACTGTAGAGATGTCTAAACTAGAGGAAGCCTGCCAGGGTTGATGACAATATCATCTGCATTACTGTTGATAGATGCATTGTATGGAAATTCTATCTCATTGGACCTGGAATGGTCAACAAAAAAATTCGACTGTCTTTAGTTTCTTCACTTGTTTTCTTTCGCACCTGATGATGTGGACAAAAATTAAAAAAATCACATACGATGATAATGATCCAACATATATTTGGTCAAATATATGTTGGATCATTATCATCGTATTTGATTTTTTTAATTTCTGTCCACATCATCAGGTACTAAAGAAAACAAGTGAAGAAACTAAAGACAGTCGAATTTTTTTGTTGACCATTCCAGGTCCAATGAGATGGAATTTCCATACAATGCATTTATCAACAGTAATGCAGATGACATTGTCATCAACCCTGGCAGGCTTCCTCTAGTTTAGACATCTCTACAGTCGGAAATGTCTAATTCTTTAGGCTCCATTCCATATCTTTTTAATAAACCAATGACCTACAAAACAAAAGCAAATCTTTTATTCTTTAAGTATTGAAAATTAAAATTGAATAAAAATACTTGTACCATTGGCTTCAAAACCGGTTTCGTTTCTCGATCATAGCATGTCCTGTTATCACAACAATTTCCTTTACAGCTGTTGTAAAGAATAAAAAATTAAAGAAAAAGACATGAAAATATATTAAATAAACTAATGTTAATGATCATACTACGCAAATTGTTAAACAACCACAAGTGAAGCTTCAAAAACCACATTGCCTCATGTCTATATTGTCCATGAAGATCAATAGTGATTTTGTTGGTACTTTCTTTATTCCTGAATTGAAGGATTCATTAAAGAGGTCATTAAATTAGAAACATAGATTTAAAAAAATAAATAAATAAATAAAATAAAAAAACAAGAAACATAATTTATAAAAACCTGGATACTAGTAGCTTGAAGTAATTTTTCTTATCCACCATCACCACCCACTCCAACCGATACCAACTCCGGCTGACTTTTCCGGCCATTGCATCCTTAACATTCTTTCCCTCTCTCACGTAGAAGAGCACCACTTCAGATCTAAGGTTTCGTATAGAGGAGATCGACCCTAGGCAGCACACCACCCACCAGATCTGTCGAGGTATAGAGAAACCAAACATCTACACACGTAGATCTGGAACCCGCTTTCAGATCTAAATGACTACCGGTGATGACGATGTTTGTTTTTCCCATCATATCAGATCCAATGAACGGAAGTAACAGATACTGAAACCCTAGGCAGCGGTGGCGGCGAGATTTGAGACGATGAAGGTGAAGGTTTGAAACCAAATAATACGATGGTGATTTTCCGAGCTGGCGACAACATTAATGAGAGTTGGGTCGGTACCAGATCTTGCAGATACCGAATAATTACGTGGATTGATACAATGTTGAGAATCGACCAGAGAAATATGGAGATACCGAATCTTGATAAACAACGACCATAGACTACCGAAGACCACCTTTTCCGACAAGGGGTTTGTCATCGGTGGTAGAGGGTGGATCAAGAATGAAAGAGGTGGAAGAGATGTTATTTGATGGGATTATTGTTATGGTACTCTTGCAGCTACTAGTTATGGGTAGAAGAAGACGACCTGATTCATCATCGGAGTCGGTGAATTTAAAGGGGGAAGAGTAGGTCATGCCTGAGTGCTCAGTCTATTTATGATTTCCATTTGTGTGTTTTGTGTTACATTTATGGACGGTATTTTCACCTTTTAATCATAAAATACCCCTTCTCAGGATCTTAATGAAGTGGCAGCACTAAAGGACAATTTTTAGGGTGTTTTTGGGTTGGCTCTTATGAGGATCTGTTCTTGAGCAAAACATAGTGCCAAAATCAACAAGTCTATTTTTTTAATAATTTTTGTTACTTAATAATCATTTTCGCATATAAAATCAAAATAATAAATAATAAATAAATAAAAAATTAATAATTTCGCAGAGACGAACATCGATCCTTAGAGGGGAGGGGGCTCTGTGGATATGTTCTTGAGCAAAACACCTCTGCGGATCTGTTCTTTGTAGAAACGATATTTCCATGGCAAAAATCGGATAAAAATTTGGGATTTACTAATTACTAAACTATCATACATTCATACAAACTATCATACACCCTAACAATATATAATTAACTCAAAAAACGGGCAATTACTTTTTCATACCTAAAAAATTGACACTATGTTTTGCTCAAGAACAGATCATCAGAGCCATTAACCGATCCTTAGAGCCATTAAACGATTACGGATCTGATGGTCATTTTACAAATTTCGAAATTTTATGGTAAAAAGGTGAAAACACCCCCTTAAGATATGGTTATTTTATGAAATTTCTCATAAGTTAATCGGCTAAGCCAAAAAATTGATGGATATTGTTAAAAGTTGTTTGTCTGAATGGAAAGGGAAAAGTGTGGATCCTGATCCTCCATCCACCTTCAAATAACCATGATGGACATTGTTATATATTAAGAGCAAACTCATAATTAAAAAAAGAAGAAAAAGGAAAAACAGTTTCAAGCATCGTATCATAGATACCTTCTTGTGTGAACAAACATCTATTATTGCTTGCATTCTTCAAGGAAATAGGCATATGTCTTCTTCAACTTTTCTATCAGTTCTGCATTCCTATAACAAAACTTAACTCTATACCCATTAGCAACGAAAACCATTAAGAGAAAATAACAATTTAACTTTAAATTATAAAAAAAAAAATGATAATCCCTTGGTCATATGTTTAGAGATAGATAGATATAAAGAGGAGAGAATTTACCGGTCAACGGTCAATCAATGGGCAGATGAATTGGCAGTAAACCATGAAGAAGAAAATTGAAATAGAAAAATGGAACTATATGAACGAATAGCATGTGTATTACTGTTGTTCAATGGATATCATAGTCATGTACACTATGGTCACCTCTAAAACATAATTAAAGATGAATATGTCGATTTACATTTGCAATATGAGTCCCTCCTTCAAACCAAGCGGGCGAGAAAATCAAACAGAGCCGTTTACTGGGGGTCAAGAGTTCTTAAACAGAGGATTCACTTCAAATTTTCAAGAGATTAGTTCAATAAACTGTTTCACCTTCGCTTACGCAATATTTTATTTATATTATGGTTTATTATTATACAATTGGCATCTCAGCTCACGGTGTCACGTCCCCTGGTTATGAACTTATGGTAGTTGATTCTACACTTCCACTATCGTTCCTGTTGGTTCGGACAATCATTTTTCACCGTTTTCTAGAGCTATCGAATGTAAAGAGTATCCTCATGTCATGTCATTTTTGTTAAATTTTTAATTTTTTTTCATGAAATGCAGAAAAATAAAAACATAAACATAAAATATTTTTGGATTTTTTCAAATATATATATATATATATATATATATATATATATATATATATATATATATATATATATATATACAAACGCAATGCAAAAAATAAAATTGAAAAATCTAACTGGAAATTTTAAATTTTAAAATATAACTAAAAATGCAAAATTTTCACACTAACTCCGTCCCCAAGCTTAAAATGAAGCATCGTCATCAATGCTCAGAAAGGAATGAACAACTCAATAAAACATATAAAAACAAAAAGGGTACAACTAGAAAGAATATACCTAATAAGTTTGTAGAAATTTCTGATTTTTAATGAAGATGTTGGTGAAAAATCTGAATTTCAACAATTTTGACGATCCTCTGATTTCCCCAAGCTTGCTTGGAATTGCGACTGTCTCTTATTGAAAGCATAAAAAATAAAATACTCATCGGGTTGCCTCTCAGAAAGCTGCCCATTTTTAAAGTCGTTGGCTTGACTATGCCCAACCAGATTTATCAACTGGTGTGGTTGGGACTCCTTTTTAGCTCAACTTTTTTTCTTTGTTACTCCAGATCCCTTCAGATATGGCAAAATAGGTGGATCTGGAACTTGCACAGCAAACTAGAAAGACTTCAGATTTTTATCAGTTTAGTCCTTCTTGAGATTTCTAAAACTTTTTTCCTTTTTTCTGATCCTTCTCTTTCCAGCAATCTCATCCTCCTCAGATTTTTTCCTTTTCAGTTTCTTCTTAGCATTCACCATCTCCTTTTCTTTTTCCACAAGTTTTTTTTTCTTTTTAGATTGTTCTCTGATTTTTCCTCTGCAGAAATCTGCTTCTCCTTTTCCCCAAGCTTATATGTTTCTGTCAACTTCTTTTTAACAACCACTTTCTCCCCTTCTTCCCCAAGCTTTCCTTTTTCCAGCTCTTTTGATGTGTCAGAAAATTTTCTGTCTACAAATTAGTCTTACACATAAACATTAGAAAACTCACAACAGTCCTCACACAAAGGACTATTGGTACCCAAAAAATTAACAGAAAAATTATCATATGGAAAGTAATCATCATTCATTTTAAAATTAACCACTTCCCCGTCAAACTCTATTGAAATTGTGTCATAATAATAATAATAATAATAATAATAATAATAATAATAATAATAATAGTAGAAATAATAATGATAATAATAATAATAATAATGACGATGACGATGACAATAATAATAATAATAATATTAATATCCATAATAATAATCATAATGATAACTAGTGTAGAGACCCGTGCGTTGCACGGGTCAGATGGTCGGTCTCATAACTTGAAGTTATATCAAAAGACTGCGACATGAAATAGAGAATACAATCATTCATGTTTACTTGTTCTAAAAGAATGAAAAGTACACTGCTAAATTTGGTTAGGATAATGCAATATATTTGTCTTCTCCATGTTAGGTTATTCCCTGTCTCTCCCAGTTTGTGTGCCTTTGAATGTCATCATAGTCGAGCATCTTCGCCTTAGGGCACCAAATGAAGTGTCCCAAAAAATAAGTAATTATATTGTATAAAGTTATCCAAATAATAGAGTTTTATAAGTTAAGATGATAAAATGTAGCTCTTCTGTTTCAATAACCTGCACATCATCATGGTTAATTCACAGCATGAGGGTTGATTCGGTAATTCCTGATTTGATATTAGCATTTGAAGAGCCAACCACGTTTACTACTTCATGCGATAAAACTATAACTAATCTTATAAAGAATTTTAAACGGAGTTTTGTGTAATTAGTTGATATTCAAGATGTATGCAAATTCCAAAGATGAAATTTAATTTATTTTGGCTAATAATACCATAGGTCCATTAGTGAAAGATCAACAAACACGACCTCGACCACAACTACTATTCACATCGTACATATAAAAAAATCTCATAATAGTAAGCTACTTTACCGAACATTCCCCACTTTCTGGTAAAGATCTTGAAGTGTGCGTACGTTGTCTTATCCTTTCAAAAGCTCCTCAACCTAGAATGGAATTCAACAATGAAATGGAATCAGTGATTGCATTCTATGATGGTTTTTCTTTTGTATGTATTATATCAATATGCAACGTGTATTTATATTTATTAGTTATTTTAAAATATAAGTTGAATATTTTTCAAAGGAATTGTCTGTAATATTTTTCTTTCATAGAAGAAACTACCTTATAGCAGTGGCAGAGCTTTTATTTTCAAAAAATAAAATTAAAGATAATGAAAGTTTATTAAAACCTAAAGAATTTATGACAAGAAAATGTATTTTTATGAGAAAATAATATTTTTATTTATCTTTTAAGAATAAACTATAACTTAATTAAAATAATGATTTTTTTTTTTTTGTAAAAAGAGTTGTCATCACAGACGAAATAAATAAAAATGGGTTATATCTCAATTGTTCATTCCATTCCATGAAGGAATTGAAAAGAAAAGCATCGACTAAGGAATGAAAGTAACAAAACAGAAGGAATCGAAATGCCCCATTCCATTCCTTCGACCATTCCAATGGAATGAACCATTCCATTACTTCCTTGATACCAATATACCAAACACTACCATATTACATTTAGCAATTTAAAAAACAAAAGGAAAAGAAGAAATAGTCATTAGTACTTACCATAGCCTTGGTTTTGGAATAGAATGACCCAATGAAATTGGATTTATATTAAAAACATGAGCAAGTTTAACAGCTTGATATATGTAAATTTTTAAGTAACATTTATTTGAACCTTAAGTTGATATCTTTCACTTTTGGAATCAAAGAGGATTACTTTTAAATTGTGATTTCTTACCTAAAAGATATAATAATGGTAACACCATTTTCATGAAGAGAAATTATGCTTTCAATGGCCCGCTGAAATAGAAACGGTCAAGTGGAAAGCCTATAATTAAATTAAATAATTCAAGAAAGCCACTATATTTTGTCCATTTTTGTAGTTTAACCACTATAGTTCAGATTTTGTTGAAGTTGATCCACTACTTGTCCCTGTGTGGATATCGAATTGCACACAAATACTCGCTTGTCAAAGATCAACTCCAGTACTCCACAAGAACCAAAGGTTTGTGTTAGATTATTCAACAACCTGAAATTAGTAATTACATAAAAATATTAATTAACAGAAATATTCAATTAAATAATTCAAGAAATTATGCTCACCCTTTAGAATAAGCATGTGATTCTATCTCCTCTTTGCATCTTCAATTCTTCAACCTCATTTTTGTCCATTAAAGATCTATCATTCCAATATTCATGAGGAATCAGGACTGCAATGGTATGTCAAGGGCAGCTGCTCAGGAAGCAGAAGAGTGACTCATTTCCTGTTCTATCAAGATCTGTGTGTTTGATGACGCAAAGACCATATTACCCTCATCATTTAAAGAACCATTTTTTTATGGGTTGTGATTGATCTGTGAAGGTATATGTGCCACTATTTCCTCAAGGATACATAGCCTGGTATTCAGCAATCAATTGATTGGTCCTAGTCAACTCCAAAAGCAAAACCGGAAAACAAATTAGGGATGAGATAGCCACAATAAAATTAAAGTCTAAGCTTTAATTGCTTTAACGATTTCTGTTTCAGTGTCATAAGTTTCTACAATACAACACCATCATCATCATAACATCATCATAATTATTCAATCTTGAAAACTTTAAAACTTAGTCAAATTCAATACCATTATCCCCAAATACATCATCAACACCAGAATCCGAAGGGTTTAATATCAACATACCATAGCAGAATGTCAGAAACCTCCATTGGGAAGGGAAAAAAAAAGGAGAGTGGAGACCAGGTGTGTTGTTCTCCGTCAAGGTGTCCCAAGAAAAATAACCTACAAAAATTCGTTATCGGGATCGTGTTTCACCATACATAACACAATCATGTCATAAAACAAAATCAACAAAATCAAACACAGAACTGTCGATTAATAACCAATACAAATTTGTAAGATCATTTCATGCATGCTATGATACGAATCGTTTCAATAAAATAACAACAACATGCGTCTGAAAGTCACTCAAATCGATGTAAACCACAAAAAATTAAAGTGAATTTGAATTAGAAAGAGAGAAGTGAAGGAAAACCGGGTAATGAATTTGACGATGACGTTGAATTAGACGGGGTTTTCATTGTTGGAGCACGACGCAGCTTGAATCTTTATAATCGACACGTGTGTCATAGCCTCGAAAACATCTATTTGGAGGAGAAAAGTGATTGGAAGAGAAGGATGGTGTTGGGAAAATAGCCTCAATAATCCCTACATACCTCCCAACTAAAGACAAGTATATACGTGGAAGCTCCAAAACCCGAGAAAAACCACTGGCCTCCAGAGAGAAAGATCCACTATATTTACAATTACATAGACTAATCTCTCAAGCCTCCCCCAAAATTACACCCACACTCTCAAAGTTTTAACTTAATACTTTCACCACTCTAAAATAAGAGAAAGAAAGAAGTAACCAAACACTTATAGTGTATTGTTGGTTGGGATGCTTTGAAACCAAAGCCTTGGTCTTTATTTATAAGCTTGGAGACCTCCCAAGCTTTCATCCTTCTAGCAATGTGGGATGGGAACATTTTCTTCATATAGCCAAAAAGACCAACAAATCTTCACCTTGGATAAATGAAAGAAAAACCGCAACCACATAAAGGAACATCGTTTTCATCTACGATCATAATTCTAAAGGCATAGAATTATCATACTCCACCATAAGAAAGTATCACCACTTAGAATAAAACCATCCTAAGAATTTCACCTCGACACATGTTGAAAAACTGCTGAAAAATTTATGGTGCAACTTCCACTTGGCATACCCGGAAGTTCATCAGCCATCAACATAACTTCACCACACATCTTGCATTTATGCCAATCCAATGCCCATGTGCAGTTCCCCGCTAACAGAAACACATCCATTTCCATGGTATCACGGGCATACCATAGGGATGACACAACTCAAAAGAATTCATCGCCGTCAGTAGCGACGGAGATAATGTTAGCTGTATCGGAGCCTTTTGTCGAACTCGTTGCTCCACCTGGACAATTTCTCTTGACATGCCCAGACTCTCCACACCTCCAGCATACCGAGATCTTCTGGGAGTGTTTCTTCTTCTCGTTCCTGCATACCATAGCCGTTCCTTCTGATGAAGTATAGTTGCTACTTTCCAGTCGTTTCTCCTCGGACAGGAGTTTACCAGTAACATCCGCATACTTCAGGGTCTCTTTTCCATACATTAAAATAGGCTTCATATGCTCATAGGAAGAAGGTAAAGACAGTATGAGTCTTAAAGCTTTATCCTCATCTTCAGTCTCCACTCCAATAGCCTCCAGTTCTGACACGATGTTATTAAGAACACTTAGATGATCTGAGATTTTTGTATCTCCACTCATACGAAGAGTATGAAATTGTTCCTTGAGATACAACCGATTCGAGATGCCTTTGCCTTGATACAACTGCTCAAGTTTCTCCCACAAATCTTTTGCCGTTGCGATCCCATGCATATTTGCAAGAACATTCTTTGCTAGACACAAACGAATAGCAGTTGCCGCTCTCAAATCCAGATCTTCCCATTCTTCATCATCGACTTTACTGGCTCCGGCTGAATCTTTGCTAGAACCGGGGACAGGTCTCCCCTTCAACGCCTTGTGTAACCCAGACTGAATCAACACATCCTTGACTTGAACTTGCCACAAACCAAAGTTGATTCTTCCGTCAAATTTTTCTACATCAAACTTCATGGGACTGAATTTTGCCATCATATCTGTATCTCAAAAACAGTATTGTATACTAGAAAAATATGCACCGGACCTATACGCAATACACCCAATAAAGGATTCCCATATAAGAGTGGAGGGTCACAACGGACACGCTTAAATACCAATCTTTCTTAGACAGAACCTTCTTCGGATATATACGTATTTACAGCCCGCATATAACTCTATCGTACACAAAACGATTAGTCGAATCCTCGTTTCTGATGTGGAAGATCAGATAAAGCTGCAACCACAGAGCATACTCCGAACCTTCAAAGTACCGAGACAACTCCAATACGATTAATAGAAATTTGTTTCTGATGTGAAAGATCAGCCAAAGCTGCAAGCACAGAGCATACTCCAATTTCTAAAACCGAGACCTCCTCCAAAAACCCGAAGCTCTGATACCACTTGTTGGGAAAATGGCATCAATAATCCCTACAAACCTCCCAAAGACAATAATAGAAAAATAAACTGAACACAAGTATATACGTGGAAACTCCAAAACCGGAGAAAAACCACGGGCCTCCAGAGAGAAAGATCCACTATATGATAAATTGTTACAATCACATAGACTAATCTCTCAAGCCTCCCCCAAAATTACACCCACACTCTCAAAGTTTTAACTAATACTTTCACCACTCTAAAATAAGAGAAAGAAAGAAGTAACCAAACACTTATAGTGTATTGTTGGTTGGGGTGCTTTGAAACCAAAGCCTTGGTCTTTATTTATAAGCTTGGAGACCTCCCAAGCTTTCATCCTTCTAGCAATGTGGGATGGGAACATTTTCTTCATATAGCCAAAAAGACCAACAGATGGCTAGCCAATTTGAAGCCGTTGAAAACCACCATTATGTTTGGATCCGACACTAAACCAGAGCGGAAGGGGAGGGAGTCTGGTGACGGTTGTTGCGATGAAGGGTGATGATGGCGGCAAGACTAAGCGGCGACACAGTTGTCGTATTCATCGTCTTTCTCGTCTTCTCAACGTCGATTTCATTCTGATTGTGTGAAGGGGGTAATAGGTGTGATATTTGCCGTTACCCCCTCTCCCTTACCTCCTCCATAGCCCTACTCACCTCCACCGAAGATATGGAAGAAGGAGGTCGTGCTTGTGTTGTTGTGGTTATTGGTGAAGAGAGCGATGTGGGAAAACGAATAGCAACAGGAGTAAAGCTATGGACAAAGTGGAGGCGGTCGATTGGATGGCGGTGGTGATGAACGTTATCCGATGAAAGAGGAAGAGAACAGGAGGTTTGGATAAGGAGCGGTGTAAGGAAGATACTGGAAGAACCTACGGGTGTGCAGTTCTAGTTTTAAAAATTGCCTAAGAGGACCCTTAAAAAGAAGGAAATAAACAGAGAAGATATGGATTTTAACATATATACATAAATAAAGGACCAAAACTGTCTAGTTAGGAACTTCACTGTTCCTAACTTTCATTTCTTTAATATATATATATATATATATATATATATATATATATATATATATATATATATATATATATATATAATAATAATAATAATAGTAATAATAATAATAATAATAATAATAATAACAACAACAACAATAATAATAATAATAATAATAATAATAATAGTAGGAATAGTAATAGTAATAGTAATAGTGATAATAATAATAATAATAATAATAATAATAGTAATAGTAATAATAATAATAATAATAATAACTAGTTTGGGAACCCCCGCGTTGCAGGGGTCGGATGTGACGATTTTTTCCGTTGTAAATGTTATTTGATCAACTATTTGTTTATAGTTTAAGTATTGTTATGGGGCAATAATATTTTTTCGTCATGGGGCAATAATATTGTTTACAAAAGAAACTTTGCATTTGATTTTAACCAAAAAAAAAAACTTTGGATGTGATACAATTTCTGAAACTTCTTTTTGAAGCATAACGATACATTCCAGTTCCATCAAACAACACTTACCTCCCGTGTAGTAGATGTCATCGCCAGTTTTCTACATCCATGATAATCAATCATTAATATTGAGTGCTTATGTGCGTGTTGGACTTGTTACAATACACCTGGCAACGGAGTTGCACAACTCGGTTCATCCTTTTACTATATTCAAGTGTAGGTGCTCATGTTTTGCATGGGTTGGATGTGAATTACATAGCAAAAGTATACAATGCAATTTTAATACAAAAAAAATGAAAAATTAAATGGACTCAATGAAAGTAAAATGCCTTTATAGTCATCCGTAGTCTGTGATACTTTTAGTAGTTGCCGATATATTTTGATTGAGTCTGCACTAATTTTCTGCAATAAAAAGAAATCAATATAATGACATTTAGTTTAGTAAAATAGAAAAAGGCCACTTAAACAATGACATAATAGGGAGACAGAAAGCATTTTTACCATCTAGGTGATTTTGGTAAAAATGACCATTTTCATCATTTTGCTCATCATCTTTACGATTCCATAAGTTTATTTGTTTTTCTGATTGTGAAAGGTGTCTCCCCACATCATCCTAAAACCATGCAACAACAAAAACATAAGAAACAATTTGATCAAGTTAACATGACATCTAAACTTCGTAGCAAAAGATTCAAACACTTGAAGTCATTCCTTTGTGGTATCAAGAATATCAACAACATCAGCCTTCCAGCTTGTTACATCAATCAAGAAATAATAAAATATATAAAAAATTATATGTCTAGTAAAAGTAAATGATCCCATTATGTAATGAAACATAGTATGTTGACTAACAATATATTAATCTTAAAAAAGTTGAATGCATTACATTGATTAAATATTATATATAGAATGGAATGAATTATGAAGTTGAATGCATTACATTGATGTGAGAAACCATTAAGTGGTGTAAAGTTAAACGAAAAGTATCATAAATAATCACAACCAAAGCAAAAATAATTAAAAAATAAATCGATTTATTTATAATGAAAAATATTTCTTCTGTTGACTCAATTGATGAACAATAGTAGTAATATTAATGGAAGATTTGAATCAAATCGTCGGCCCTGGAGACCTGCGCTTCATAGCATACCAGAGTAACCGTAATTCTCTTAAACACAGGATCTGGTACCTTGTGTGCGGACTCTTTTTAGTGGGTTGATTTTGAAGCTACAAAACGATCTATTAATCCCTCCAGACAATCCTTTTTGGACCACTCGGGGCTGTCAGATTACCATGCTATGAATCTGATAAAGGTATAACAAAACAGGTCCATTTGGAACTGCAGGAAGTAACAAAAAGGGAAGTACGACCCATATGCTCACTCCTAAAAAAAACAAAAGAAAGCCAATATTAGATTACCAAGGGTATCTTAGACATTTTAATAAGACGCTACATACCGTTTTTGGTGGTTTCATAGATACAGATTGTAACTCTTGCACTTGAATATCAGATTGTACTAAGAACCAATATCAGATTGTAACTCTTGCACTTAAATCCATAGATACAGAAGCCAAATGTAATGTCCGCGTTTCCAGACTAGGCATTATCGTTGATGTAATAGTCTAGGTTAGCTTTTGTAACTCTTTTTGAAGTATTAATGATTAAATATTTGAATATTATGTGTTATGTGCTTAATTGTGTGTCTTAATTTAATTAAGAATAAAAATAAGCGTCAAAATGAAGTGTTAGATAAGCTCGATATCTATAGATAATGTTGTAGTAGTTGAAACGAGGTTTTCGAATACATAAAGAATGCCGAAATCTGAGTTATAACGAAGAAGTTATGACCTGTCGAAGTTTCGTGACAGAACCGGCAACGCTGAATGACGTAAAAAGTGAAATTTACATTAGAGCGGTATTTAGCCCTAGTAATCTAAACGGAAGTTGTAGAGTTCGTTAAACCGAGAGCGTGCATAAAAAGAATGCCCAAATCTGACTTCGTATGAGGAAGTTATGATTTTCCGAAGTTTCGACTTAGCAGTGTGCAGCCCGAATACTCGATTTGAGATCGAGCGGTTTTTAGCCAAAACTTTCTAAATGAGAATTGAAGATCTCATCAATAGTAGTCCAACGATAAAAAGACAGACGAAAACGGAGTTCAGATGAAGGAGTTATGAATTTCGAACGGAGTTTACCTGTCCCGGCCTACTAAAAATAATATATTAATAATATATTAAAATTAAAGTCAAAATTAGCCAATGGAGGCTAAACGAGTGTTGTAGAGCATAATCTCACCTACGCGTGGATATAAAGAACGTCAAAAACGGAGCTCGTATGCGAAAGTTATGAATTTCTGAAGCCCAAGGTGGTGTGAGAGCTCACGAGGTGAGAATTGCAAAACTCACGAGGTAAGTAGTTGACGGACGTCTTCCAGGGCAAGTGGCCATGACAAACGCAATGACATATCGAGCTCACGAGGTGAGAATTGCAAAACTCACGAGGTGAGAATTGCAAAACTCACGAGGTGAGCCTGAAATTTTTGCCCTATAAATAGATTTGAAGGGCCAGCCGATTATGGTTGCTCCATCTCTTCTCTCCCACTCCCGATACTCTCTCTAAGCCCTATTTTAACCCCCCGAGGCCCCGGTGTTCATCCCGAGACCCGAAGCAAGTCCCGAAGTCCGAAGATCCCGAGAAGAAAATAACTTCCGAGCCGAAGCTCTGCCTGCGAGAAGCCCGGTGTGTGAAGATCTTCCAGATCTACCGAAGAATACTACTTCTACAAGTCGTAGTGCTGTCTGATCATCTTCTGATCAAATGAGTGTGTAGTTACCTTCTTCTAACGCATAATTATAAAGTATTTTATACGAAATACGTGTTATGTGTATATTTTGTTGTTATGTGTGTGAATGTATATTCACTTTCTTCTAACTCATAGATATGATTTATTCTCTATGAAATATGTGTTATGTGTGTGTGCCTCATCTGTTATGTGGAATATGTATTGATTGAACATGATATACAGGTTTTAAACTATGTATAAAAATATATATTTTTATCTACTAATATGTTGGGTAGAACATGGGTAGATAGTTGATGTATGATAAACAGATGAAAGGCCTCGTTGTTGTTGCTGATTCAGTCATCTAGCGGAGTTTAAATGACGACCACGGACTTTTCTAGACAGTCTAGTAGAACGCTAGCAGGCTCATTACCTGTAGGTTTTAATGAACTTGGGTGTTCATTTGCTGTACTCCATCCCCCTCATGGTTGCCTTTCGGACATCTATTGTTAAGGAAACCTCTTTGCAGTAATGTCTGTCCCGATGAAAATCCTAGATTAGGTCCCTTATAATAGCTGTTGTTTTAGGGACATAAAGTGAGGATAACGGAAAAGGTGTAATCGGATTATAGTTGGTTGGTGAAATTAAATATAATTATTTATTGCGGGTTGAAAACCCTATATGCTCACCAGGCTTCCAAGCCTGACCCACTCAGTTTTGTTGTATTACATGTAGTGGCGCGAGAGCATAAGTTGGATGACTTATCAAGATCTTTTGATATTAGACCGGTTGTTATATATAACTGTTGTATAGTCTATCTTTTTATGTTTATGTTTTTTGTCTGTTTATCGGAACATGACATCCAGAATATTGTTATATAATGAAAATGCATCTCTTGCTGAAATGCTTTGATAAACTTTATTTTATCATATTTTGTTTTGGAAACAAACTCCGCAACTCTTTTAAATCAAAAGGATTTACTATGAAATTATTTTAAAAGCATAAATGAAACCGGTCTTTTCTGGCCGCGATTTTGGAGATGTCACACCAAAGCCCTGTATATTTATATAAAAAAAATTTATACAATTTTAAAAAAACACTAATAATAAATAAATAAATAAATTAGGGCATTGTTACTTCATTTCATTCCTTCTTAGTAGCAATCAGCTTGCAAGTGGTAACAATGACAAAAATACCCTTCTACCTTAACCAACGGCAAACATGATCAATACATTTGTTAAATAAGTTTTGACACAGGATAAAGATCAAGTTTATGTTCCAAATGAGTCGCAAAACCGGATTAAATCACAAAATGAAGATCACATAATTCTCTTTGAAAAGAAGTTATCTTTGACCAGCTTTGACCACACCCGTAAAACGACAATATTTGTGATCTCATTAACTATAAAAATCTGGATTTGCAGGAATTGTGGCTGTTTGGTCAGGAATGACAACCCTTGAAGTGGCAACAAATTTGAACAGTTTAAAATTCAAAAAAAAAAAACTTGCAGGATTTCATAATCTAGCAATATCACAAGTTGGTCAAAATTGAAGGCTTTCTTGCTTTATCATATAAGAAAAAAAAAGTTAGATTTAATACAAAAACTGGAAAAAGTAACTCTAATTAGATGAAACCCTAATTGGATGTTGAGCAGAAAGGAAACCCCTAATTACAATGATCATAATATTCAAAGTTGGGCCTTATTTTGCAAGATGAAGTTTTTTCTTCCTTTTGCATAGACAGTTCTCTTGAAACAAATAGTAAAAAACAATAGTTGGAAAAGTTAAGGAATAAAAAAAAACAACCTGCAATATATCATTTTCACGATCCTTGGGTCTCTGGCAGGTAACTTTCAATAAAGCTGTAATCTGTTTCTCATTTAACCTTTTTGTATATCGTCGCCCTTCAACAATTTTACATGCCTGGCCAATAAATAAAAAATTCAAAGGTAAATTTATACTGTAGTCAAGCCAAGTAAAGTATACCAACAGGAATAGTCAAACTTGCATGCATGAACTAATCAGATATTGACCTCCATTGGTAGATAGTTGGCCTTCTTTTGGTTTCCTACTTGAAGGCAAGGGAGATGAGTTAGCCGAATAGTGAATCCATACATTTCTTGAAAGTATTCAACAACAGACTTCATCTTTGCATTGTCATCAACTGGGAATCTGTTAAAAAAAAGGTTAAGTAAATTTCTTCTATAGATGTACTCTCAGTCATTTTATATTTAGTATCACTTGTTGAAAGAAGGTTAACATGACCCATCTAATCTCGTTCAGACGGTTCATTCAGTCCAAAAAAAAGTATTTGTTGATACATTACTTATAATTTGTGAAGTGAAATCCAAATCTAGACCAAAAACTTATATCAAAGTGTGTGTAAGAAGCTTGTGTAGTCGATGATGGAGTAGGTCTAATACCTGTTCTTTGAAGCATTTCATCCAGCAGTTGATGTGCATCTTCAAATTTGCCACTTATGAACAAAAAACTAATCTAATAAGCCCCAAATTAGTTTCTTTTTCCACAGAGAAGTTTTGTCCAAAATTATATATGAATTCATTATGCCAAAACAGAATGACTAAGTTTAAGATGGAGTAGCTGTACTTCCAAATCAGACCCAAATGGAAAGGTTGTGGGCTGCGACGTTAATCCAAAAATTCCATATTTTCTTCGTACACTCCCTCTGTGAGTGACTTCAACTTTGACTCCTCTAAGAGCCCTTTTAATCTACAACAGGTTTATTTTGTATATTAAATGCAAGAAGAGTGATAATTTGTTGATTAAAGAGGAAAGGAATATACCTTGACATGGTCAGAATCAGAGAGCGGTCTGGATAGCATACCTTTGCCAAGAAGCTGGCCTACGAAATCTAATACCGGGGGAGCCTCAATAAAAGCCGCTGAAGCCATATCTATATTATAGAATCAAAATAAAATCAGCAGTAACTTTCCATTTTCCAATTATGATCCTAGCCTTTTAATTAATTTCAAACACTTTTGTTCTGTGTCTGTCATATCAATATTTAGTGACAATCCCATTTGATTAGGACAAATACTCTGGTAGAATCCACACCATGACTCCAGGCCTTCTCCTAGCTGCTGCACTTTCCCAATATTAGGAGAAAAGAAGGACCTTCCCACCCGACAATACCTATTCATCAAATCATCAATCAATAATAAACTGACTCATAAAGTGGGATTTGGTATGTGTATAAACTGACCAAGAGGAAGTTATTTTGAAATACCTACCATCCCCAGAAGTTCTATCTGTATCAAGCAGCAAGTATCCAATTGGATCCCTAATGCTACCTCTGCAAAAGTTGAAGAAAAGAACACAATCATCAGAAAGATGTGAGTCGGTTCTTATTTGATTCATGTGATTGAAATAGATCTGATCATGTTTTCAAAAACTACCATCTTAGGGTTAGAAGAGATTGCCTATTATAAAGGGTAATTTGGGTAAGAATTGTATGAAATATCTTCACGAAGCGGCCACAGAAGGAGAGTCAGGTGTAGATGTCGAAATCAGAAGAGGCCGACGTCGGCTCTTGTTCCTGCTGCTAGTCGGTGACGGTGACCGGCCATATGCCGCTGCGACACCCGTTTGCTTCAAAATCGTTGCTTTCTCCACCGCCGATTTCGATTGTCGGTAATATCTTCACGAAGCGGCCACAGAAGGAGAGTCAGGTGTAGATGTCGAAATCAGAAGAGGCCGACGTCGGTCTTGTTCCTGCTGCAAGTCGGTGACGGTGACCGGCCATATGCCGCTGCGACACCGGTCTGGTTCAAAATTGTTGCTTTCTCCACCGCCGATTTCGCATGAGTGATGGGAGGTTTGTGGAAGAAAAGAGAGATAAGGTTGACTGAAGATATTTGAGGCGGTGGGAAGGATCTGGAAACTGATAAACCCAAACGATGATCAACACGTAATGATAATAATGTAATGATAATAATGATAATGATAATAATAATAATAATGTAACGTCCCGATTCCCAGGTATTAAATTAATTAAGAATTTCCTTAGTTTTTAAGCCCTACTCGACGAGTAAAGGATGCTCTACTCGTCGAGTAGCGTCGATGCGGGATCGCGAAATTAGTGATCTACTCGCCGAAGTCCATAAAGGGACTCGACGAGTAGGAGCAGGCAGAAGAAACCCTAAGTCCCGGGTTCTGCACTCTATTTAAGGAGGCATAAGCCCCATTTGGCCTCCTTGCAGTCAATTAGAGCTCATAGAAAACCCTAACTGTGTATTGTGTCAATCTTGTGCATTGTAAGCTTGGAAGGAGGGCTTTGTGGGAGGAAGAACTTGGAGAACAAAGGGATAGGAGCAAGGAAGGAGTGGAAATCTGAAATCTACCTCAGTTAGCACCCATTGAAGGTATCAAGTCGACATCTTTATCTCTTTTCCCTTCTAGATCTCATATGGTGGAAATCTAAGGTTTTTATTGTTTAAGTAAGGTGATATTGCAAGACATGAGCTAGATCTGAAGTTGTAACTTTAGATCTGGACCTTTCCCGAGTTCTAGATTCATAAAGTTCCTGTCTTGGTCGTGAATGAGGCCCCTCTTGTGCATGAAACCCATTAAGAGCTTAGTTTTGGACATTAAGAACCTTTTTAGCCATGCATGCACGTAAAGTTTGCAACTTTACGTGAAAGGCATGCCCTGGAAGCTTGGATCTGTAATTTGGAGCCATTGCATGGCTTAAAATGGGTCTGTATGGCTTAAGGACTGAAGGAACTCGGCGAGTCGCAAGGGCGACTCGGCGAGTCATATGAAGATAGCCGTGAACTCGACGAGTTGGAAGAACAACTCGGCGAGTCCGATGAAGATTGCCATAGACTCGACGAGTTGCATGAACAACTCGGCGAGTCGGATGAGTTTTCCCCAAGTTAGGAATGTGTGTGTATCGACGTGTTACTAGAAAGAAACTCGATGGGTGGCCTTAGGGCCTCAATAAAGGATCGTGGGAACTCGACGAGTCACCCCGGTGACTCGGCGAGTGGGTAAGGATTTCAAGGAACTCGGCGAGTAGCCGAGGGTACTCGACGAGTTAAGGTCAACATGGACTGTTGACCTTGACTAAGGACTTTGACTTTGACCAGGGTTAACTAGTTGGGTTATGAAGTACTCTGTGAGGATGAAGACTTATGAGCATGTTCGTATTATGGTAATAGGTGGTGGAGTCTTTGACGAGTGATCGGAGAGCTGTGATTTATTTACCGAGCTGACATCTACGAGGTGAATTATCCTCACTATACTAAGGGGTCTAAGGCACCAAGGTCGCCCCATTGGATTTGATATCCTAGTAGTTATTGATATGTTGAGTTGAGTTAGTAATGTATGCCAGTTGATAAGCCAGTCGGGTAGATCTGCAGGGCTGCCTGTGACACTGATTGGTTACATGTATGTGCATTTATTTGTTACATGTCGACATGTTATGTGGGATGGGTTGAGGTTGTACTGCTCCGTGCGGTAGCCAACAAACCCGAGAGTATTCCAGATATGAGCTGAGGGCCCGGTAGGCATTCCGGACTCATATTGAGGACTCGGGAGCATTCCAGATACGAGCTGAGGGCCCGGTAGGCATTCCAGACTCGTAATGAGGGCTCGATGGCATTACAGATACGAGCTGAGGGCCCGGTAGGTATTCCATACTCGTACTGAGGGCCCAGGGGTAGTCCAGCTTGTAAAGTTGTGGACCCAGTGTATGTTGTTCTGTTTTTGAATGATATGATTTGCTAATGCTGATATTGCTATTTGGCTTGTATGTGTATCGGTATTTTGGGGGCAACTCACTAAGCTTTCGGGCTTACAGTTTCAGTTTATTGTTTCAGGTACACCAAGGGATCGCGGCAAGGCAAAGGCGTGACCGTACAGCTCCTCCTGTTATGCTATGTTTCTGGGAAATACTCTGATAATTAATATTTCGAAAACAAAGTTGTAATATTTTGATGAACTTGACATGTTTTAAAAAGTTTAAATTGGTTTGAAATTTTGGATGTCACAAGTTGGTATCGGAGCCTTGGTTTGAGCGAATTGGAGGAACATTCGTGTGAATCCAGTCTCAAATCAAGGAACGGTTTTCAAAAATGTTTTAAGAAATTGGTTTTCGAAATAAATAAAGGAGGATGCAGGGTGTACGATCAGCCGGAGCCAGTAAGTAAACCCCAAAATACCATACAGTTATTTGATTATGTGATATGTTAGAACAGCATGATAGTACTAGGCTAGGGATCTTCAGGAATTGCATGATAGAATTGTCTGATACATTATGCCTGCTAGCCTAGGGTTTTCCTTATATGAAATTGACATCATTACTGCAGTTATCTAGTGTAGGCATCACGGTTGTACATAATTAAGATCTTATAGCCTGAAAATGTTTGATTTAGCCTTATGTTCTGTTCTTGTTTGATTGGGAGCTTAGGGTAGGATTGAATATTCGAAAGTCTATAGGGTCCAGCGTTATGTATGGCTAGTGTACACTAGTACTGCAGGGTTGGTGGAAGTTTTGTAGATGGATAGGTTGTTGGGATGAGTCCGCCGACTTCGAGGCATTTAGCCTTCCTTTAGGAGTGAGGCTTGAGTGCTCGATATGATTATATGTATTGTTAGGGCTTTGTGATGATACTTGGAACAAATATGGGTAGGTGTGGAAGGTAGTATGGGCCCGTACTACTGGAAGCACAGGACCCATACGCGTAACAAGGAAGTCACAACCCCTAGGGTTTTGTTGGGGGTTGGTCCCCAGTTATTCGTATGAGTTATCTGATACCTCGTGTTGTGTTTCAGAATGGTGATGACCAGACGCTTTGTGACCGAATCCGGTTCGGGATCAGGTTCAGGATCAGGAGAGGGCGGACAGGGGGAGCTGACAGCACTAGAGACTATCGTCCAGATGAGGCCAGATGAGATGGATGACAGGATCCGAGCGATCCTGCACGATGAGGTTGCTGCGTTGTTCCGGGCCGAGTTGCCGGAAATGTTCGGGTCAATTAAGACCGCCATGGCGGAGTATTTCGATGAGCGTTACGCAGCCCTCGCAGAGACAGCCGCCGCAGCAGCTGCATCAGCTGTATCTACGGCAGGGGGAGGAGTTGGTAGGGGTTTTCAGTACAGGGACTTCGATAACACGAAGCCCCCTACTTTTGATGGGACACAGGATCCCATCAAGGCTATGAGATGGGTTTCGGATGTTAAGGGGTGTTTCTTCACCTGCTCGTGTCCTGCTAACCAAAAGGTTAGGTGTGCTCTGAACCTGCTTAGGTCCGGGGCCAAGGACTGGTGGAGACTTACGACTGGGGCTTACACTGATGATCAGAGAGCTGTTGTTACTTGGGAGCAGTTCAGGGATATGTTCCGTGCTCGTTACATTCCGAGGGTTGAGCGGGAACGTTTGGCACAGGAGTTTCTGAGTTTGAGACAGCATGGAGAGTCGGTGACGAAGATCACCCGTATGTTCACCGAGCGGGCGATGTTCTGCCTAGAGTTTGCTTCCGAGCAGTCTCAGATGACCCGTTATCTGAGTATGCTCAAGACTAATATCCGACAGTTTGTATCTACCCAGCGATGTGATACTCTTCTGGAGTTGTAGGAGGCCGCCAGACGGCGGGAGTTGGAGATTGAGCTGCAGCTAAGGGAGCAGCGGCCAGCCCCGACACTGTCACAGCCGGCACCGAAGCGGTCTAAGACCGCTGATGCTAGGACCGGAGGTCAGCAGGGCCGCACTTGTGGGAAGTGTGGCAGGAGTCATTCTGGTATATGTCGAGCTGGTAGTGGGTGCCACAAGTGTGGCAAGGAGAGGCATTACGCGAAGGATTGTCGCCAGGCTGCCCCAGTTCAGGGTATGAGGTTATGTTATCACTGCGATCAGGTTGGCCACATGAGGGCCAACTGTCCACTACTTGCCGCCAAGCCGGTGCAGGCTGCAGCGCCGGCTACCTTGAGGATCACAGATGGGAGACCAGTCAGGACAGAGCCTCCGAAGGCTCAGGTTCGTGCTTTCCAGCTTACGGCGGAGGAGGCCAGAGCAGCACCAGATGTGGTTGCTGGTATGTTTCTATCCTCATCTCGTTTTATTTATCTTTTGTATGCTTATCTGTTGTACCTGTAATTAGGTACGTTTTTGGTGAACTCTTTGCCTGCTTTGGTCTTATTTGACTCGGGGGCGAGTCGGTCCTTCGTGTCTCAGTCTTTTAGTAGGGAGTTCAGTGCGCCGGTGGGTGAGTTAGAGTGTCCGTTGCGATTGTCTATCGCTAACGAACACTGGGTTTCTGCTTCTTCAGTTTATCGAGGATGTGACTCGGAGATTTTCGGGGTGTCTTTTCCGATAGATCTGATTCCGATCCCCATGGGAGAGGTGTGCGTGATTGTGGGCATGGATTGGCTCAGTCGGTTCGATGCTATGATTGATTGCGAGGGCCAGCGAGCGGTAGTTCGAACCCCAAGTGGGGGAGAACTGGTTATATATGGTGAGGGCACCAGAGTAGGCTCAGGGTTTTGTTCAGCTGCCAGGGCTCGGCAGTACATTCAGCATGGGTGTATGGGTTATCTAGCGTATGTGGTAGATACGCGAGCCAGGGACCAGACCTCGGTTTCCGATGTACCAGTGGTCAGGGAGTTTGCAGATGTGTTTCCAGAGAAGTTGCCAAGGATACCTCCGGAAAGGCAGGTCGAGTTCAGGATCGACCTGGTGCCAGGTGCGGCCCCTATCGGTAAGGCGTCGTACCGACTGGCGCCACCAGAGATGCAGGAGCTGTCGTCACAGCTACAGGAACTGTTGGGCAAGCAGTTCATTTGACCTAGCAGTTCTCCATGGGGAGCGCCGATTCTTTTTGTCCGAAAGAAGGACGGTTCGCACCGGATGTGCATTGATTACCGGGAGTTGAAAAAGCTAACGGTGAAGAACCTTTACCCACTCCCGATGATAGACGACCTCTTCGATCAGTTGCAGGGTGCATCTTGGTTATCCAAGATAGATTTGAGGTCCGGGTATCATCAGGTCAGGGTCAGAGAAGAGGACGTGGAGAAGACCGCGTTCCAAACTCATTATGGACATTAAGAGTTCGTAGTGATGCCGTTTGGGCTCACCAACACGCCAACAGTGTTTATGGACCTGATGAACCGGGTCTGCAGACCGATGCTTGACCGCTCGGTCATAGTATTTATAAATGATATCTTGGTGTATTTCAAGACCCGAGAGCAGAATGAGGAGCATCTGGAAGAGCTGTTGGGAGTCCAGAGGTGGAAACGACTGTACGTCAAGTTCTTGAAGTGTGAGTTTTGGTTACGAGAGGTCCAGTTCCTCGGACATCTCGTTAACCAGGAGGGGATTTTGGTCGATCCAGCCAAGATCGAGGCGGTTATGCAGTGGGAGGTTCCGAAATCTCCCTCAGATATTAGGAGCTTTCTGGGATTGGCGGGATACTACCGAAGATTCATACGGGATTTCTCCAAGATTGCAGTACCCCTCACTCGTCTGACGAGGAAAGGGGTGGATTTCCGGTGGGGTCCCAAGCAGCAGAGGGCGTTTGAGACCCTCCGTCAGCGTTTGTGTGAGGCGCCAGTCTTGACACTCCCGGAGGGAGTTGAGGATTTTGTGGTGTTCTGTGATGCATCCATCACAGGGTTAGGGGCGGTCCTCATGCAGAGAGGACGAGTGATAGCCTACGCATCACGGCAGCTAAAGCCGCATGAGACACGATACCCTACGCATGACTTGGAGCTGGGGGAGGTGGTGTTCGCTCTCAAGATATGGAGACATTACCTTTATGGGGTCCGCTGTACCATTTACACGGATCACAAGAACTTGATACACATCATGGATCAGCCGAACCTGAACATGAGGCAGCACAGGTGGCTGGATGTAGTCAAGGACTACGATTGCGAGATCCTTTACCACCCTGGTAAAGCGAATGTGGTTGCAGATGCTTTGAGCCGCAATTCGACTGGGTCTTCCACCCCCGCGATATGTATGAGGATAGCAGTGGATTTCCCGCTTGTGAGTTTGATTAGAGATGCCCAGATAGAGGGCATGCGACCGGAGAATTTAAAGCTGGAGAGGATCAAGGGTGAAAACACCAGGTTCGTGCAGGATAGTCGGGGATTATTGACCCGATGCGGTCGGGTTTGGATTCCGATGTCTGGTGGGGTTAGGCAGATGGTTATGGAGGAGGCTCATAAGTCTCACTTCTCCATTCACCGGGGGGCCACCAAGATGTACCGGGATTTGAGTTTGAGCTATTGGTGGTTGTGTATGAAGCACGAGATCACTTGGTACGTCGAGAGGTGCTTGACCTGTAGGATGGTCAAGGCCGAGCATCAGAAGCCGCATGGCAAGCTGCAGCCCCTGGAGATTCCCATGTGGAAATGGGTACAGATCACGATGGACTTTATCACAAAGCTACCAAGGACGGCGAAGGGGTTTGATGCCATTTGGGTCATCGTGGACCGATTGACCAAGAGTGCCCATTTCTTGGCCATACGGGAGAGTTCGTCGGCCGAGAAGTTGGCCGAAGTGTACGTTCGTGAGATCATGTCTCGCCATGGGATTCCCGTTTCCATTGCACTTCAGCACAACATTCCACCCGCAGACAGACGGACAGAGCGAGCGGACTATTCAGACCCTCGAGGACATGTTGAGGGCGTGTGTCATTGACTTCGGTGGGAGTTGGGATTCTCACCTACCACTTGCGGAGTTCGCCTACAACAACATCTATCATTCTAGTCTCGGCGCCCCGTCGTTCGAGCTGTTGTACGGGCGGAGGTGTCGCACCCCGGTTTGTTGGGGTGAGATGGGTCATAGGGTGATGGGTCGGACGGAGGTGGTTTTGTAGACTACCGAGAAGATTCAGCAGATCAGGCAGAGACTACAGATAGCTCAGAGTCGGCAGAAAAGTTACGCCGACAGACGCCGATCTGAGTTGGAATTCCAGGTAGGTGACATGGTGCTTCTGAAGGTCTCGCCCTGGAAGGGTGTGATCCGCTTCAGGAAGAGGGGAAAATTGGGCCCTCAATATATTGGGCCATTCAGGATCATTGCCAGGGTTGGCAAGGTGGCTTATAGGCTTGAGCTTCCGGAAGAGCTTAGTCGGATTCACAGCACGTTCCATGTTTCGCAGTTACAGAAGTGCATCACGGACCAAGAGGCGGTAGTATCACCGGATGATATACAGGTCGATGAGCGCCTGAACTACGTGGAGAGGCCTGTGGACATCTTAGAAAAGAAGTAGAAGATTTTGCGGAACAAGGAAATACCTTTGGTGAAAGTGCAGTGGGAACACCGGAAGGGGTCTGAGTGGACATGGGAACCGGAGGCGGAGATGCACGAGCACTACCCAGCGTTGTTTATTCCAGAGGACTTCGAGGACGAAGTCTAGTTCAAGTGGGGGAGAGTTGTAACGCCCCGATTCCCAGGTATTAAATTAATTCAGAATTTCCTTAGTTTTTAAGCCCTACTCGATGAGTAAAGGATGCCCTACTCGTCGAGTAGCGTCGACGCGGGATCGCGAAATTAGTGATCTACTCGCCGAAGTCCATAAAGGGACTCGACGAGTAGGAGCTGGCAGAAGAAACCCTAAGTCCCGGGTTCTGCACTCTATTTAAGGAGGCATAAGCCCCATTTGGCCTCCTTGCAGTCAGTTAGAGCTCATAGAAAACCCTAACCATGTATTGTGTCAATCTTGTGCATTGTAAGCTTGGAAGGAGGGCTTTGTGGGAGGAAGAACCTGGAGAACAAAGGGATAGGAGCAAGGAAGGAGTGGAAATCCGAAATCTACCTCAGTTAGCACCCATTGAAGGTATCAAGTCGACATCTTTATCTCTTTTCCCTTCTAGATCTCATATGGTGGAAATCTAGGGTTTTTATGGTTTAAGTAAGGTGATATTGCAAGACATGAGCTAGATCTGAAGTTGTAACTTTAGATATGGACCTTTCCCGAGTTCTAGATTCATAAAGTTCATGTCTTGGTCGTGAATAAGGCCCCCCTTGTGCATGAAACCCATTAAGAGCTTAGTTTTGGACATTAAGAACCTTTTTAGCCATGCGTGCACGTAAAGTTTGCAACTTTACGTGAAAGGCATGCCCTGGAAGCTTGGATCTGTAATTTGGAGCCATTGCATGGCTTAAAATGGGTCTGTATGGCTTAAGGACTGAATGAACTCGGCGAGTCGCAAGGGCGACTCGGCGAGTCATATGAAGATAGCCGTGAACTCGACGAGTTGGAAGAACAACTCGGCGAGTCCGATGAAGATTGCCATAGACTCGACGAGTTGCATGAACAACTCGACAAGTCGAATGAGTTTTCCCCAAGTTAGGAATGCGTGTGTATAGACGTGTTACTAGAAGGAAACTCGACGGGTGGCCTTAGGGCCTCAATCAAGGATCGTGGGAACTCGACGAGTCACCCCGGTGACTCAGCGAGTGGGTAAGGATTTCAAGGAACTCGGCGAGTAGCCAAGGGTACTCGACGAGTTAAGGTCAACATGGACTGTTGACCTTGACTAAGGACTTTGACTTTGACCAAGGTTAACTAGTTGGGTTATGAAGTACTCTGTGAGGATGAAGACTTATGAGCATGTTCGTATTATGATAATAGGTGGTGGAGTCTTTGATGAGTGATCGGAGAGCTGTGATATATTTACCGAGCTGACATCTACAAGGTGAGTTATCCTCACTATACTAAGGGGTCTAAGGCACCAAGGCCGGCCCATTGGATTTGATATCCTAGTAGTTATTGATATGTTGAGTTGAGTTAGTAATGTATGCCAGTTGATAAGCCAGTCGGGTAGATCTGCAGGGCTGCCTGTGACACTGATTGGTTACATGTATGTGCATTTATTTGTTACATGTCGACATGTTATGTGGGATGGGTTGAGGTTGTACTGCTCCGTGCGGTAGCCAACAAACCCGAGAGTATTCCAGATATGAGCTGAGGGCCCGGTAGGCATTCCAGACTCATATTGAGGACTCGGGAGCATTCCAGATACGAGCTGAGGGCCCGGTAGGCATTCCAGACTCGTAATGAGGGCTCGATGGCATTACAGATACGAGCTGAGGGCCCGGTAGGTATTCCAGACTCGTACTGAGGGCCCAGGGGTAGTCCAGCTTGTAAAGTTGTGGACCCAGTGTATGTTGTTCTGTTTTTGAATGATATGATTTGCTAATGCTGATATTGCTATTTGGCTTGTATGTGTATCGGTATTTTGGGGGCAACTCACTAAGCTTTCGGGCTTACAGTTTCAGTTTATTGTTTCAGGTACAACAGGGGATCGCGACAAGGCAAATGTGTGATCGTACAACTTCTCCTGTTATGCTATGTTTCTGGGAAATACTCAGATAATAATAATAATAATAATAATAATAGTAATAGTAATAGTAATAATAATAATAATAATATAATAGTAATAGTAATAGTAATAGTAATATTAATCGTAATCATAATAGTAATCGTAATAATAATAATAATAACAATAATAATAATAATAATAATAATAGTAATAATAATAATAATAATAATTATAATAATAATTATAAAAATAGTAGTAATAGTAATAGTAATAGTAATAGTATTAATAATAATAATAGTAGTAGTAGTAGTAGTAATAATAATAATAATAATAATCATAATAATAAATTTTTGGAATCAAAAAGGGAAAATACTCCCACTCTCGCTCAAATGATCACAGATGGTGAAACCATCAACGATAATTTTGAATATAAGGAATCATCTCATAAAGATAATATTATTATTTTGGAGCATAAAGATATAATGCTTTATTTTGAGAATAATGACGATCCATGGTTTTTGATGACCAGATACTTGGATACAGCGACATACGCTGGATATTCTTACAAACAAAGATTATATTATGAGAATATTTTGAAAATAACCGGATCAGTTGAATTTTCTCATTTTACATCCGGAGGTAATACCAATGTTTACAATTTTAGTAAAGCCATTATCAAAAAGATCATATCACCTGAGGAATGGGGTTTAAGTACCCTCAAGGAAAAGGAATTTTTAATCCCTCCTTCAAAAATACCAATGAAATTTACATATTGGGATTATATTGAAAGCTTTCATAAAGCCTTTTTATATGAAAATCCTCAAAGAAAGCATACTTGGTTTTTTAAAGTATGTGAAAAGGTTCATTGACTCGCCTATCTCACCCAACTCTTTTTTGTTTTTATTTTTCAAAATTTTTAAAATTCGTTATCTGCTTATGATCCTGCTTGAAAATGGTATCAGAGCCATGGAATACTATGTGATATTACCTCATTTATTCTACTCTTAATGAGTATATTCAGTAGATTCAAAAACAGTAATAAGCAGGTGACTAAAAATCAGTTAATAGAAGAATATGAAGTCCCAAAAAATTTAGACCTTCTTAATAAATGGATTATTCCTAGTATCAACCCTAAATTTATATATGAATTAGGAACTTTTGAAGAATTAGGTTTTATCCAAACTGTTAAAACTACAGAAGAAAATTTAACTATGAATGAAGATGACATGACAGTTCAGTTAATAACTCCACAAGATATTAATAGATATAAACATATTTATAATTACTTGCATATTGGTTTGGTGCAAATTGCTTTTAAACCATTAACATTATAGGGATTACCTGAAAGTTTTTTAGCAGTTCTTAGGGATGCTAGAAATAAAAATTGGAAACAATCTTTAATGGGTATAATAGAATCTAGTTTGTCTCATGGACCGGTATATTTTAATGTCTACCCAAATTTACAGCTTTCTTTATCTGATAAAAATATTTTTCAAGCCTTAACATTAAATGTCAAAACTCATGATTATAATTACTTACCAGGATCAGAAGTAATATGTATATGTTATCGTATATATTTTAAACCATTAAAAACTATGAATCCTAAATGTAAGATAGTTAATAAACCTATAAATGAAACAATTTTAATAGAAAGTAATTTTGATGTGTCAAAAATTACAACTAGAAAAGCTATAAAATGGGATGAAATAAAATTTCCCCAACACTGGATTTTAGAAAATAATATACCACCTACACCTTTAATAAATAATAATATAGAAAGTATTATACAAACTTCTGATGGCGTTGTTACTATTGAGTTTAACAAAGAAATAGAGTATAATAACGACCTAATAAAACGAACAAGATCTGCAAGATCTTGACATTCATACATATCACCACTAGATTATAACGTAGAAATTCCCTCTACTCGTGCTTCTGTTGATAATAAAAAGATAAACAATTTAAATATACATGATGATATTGTGTATGAGGCGGAGGCATCTACTCCTTCTGAAATGAATTTTACAGTTTAATGGATTTAAAAGAAAAAATAGATTTTAGTCCTGGTTCTCAGGCAAGAAAAATTATTTCAGAAGAATTTTATTCAACTAAATTGACATTTTTTAAAGAATGGTTATTTAAAAATTATTCTAAAGAAGAGTTACAAGAAATACAAAATAAATTTTATGAATATTTATCCTCTATAAATCAAATTATACATTTTATTCCTTGGTTTGCTTATACTTTTTTACATAATATTCACAACATAGAAAGAGATTATACTCTATCGGGAGACAAAATAATAACAAGTATATTTCCACCCCAAGTCCCTTTTACTATTACAAATAACAATGTTACTATAAAATTTTCGGCTTACCAAAAACTTTTTGAAGAA
This sequence comes from Lactuca virosa, assembly GCF_052849685.1. Taxonomy (NCBI): domain Eukaryota; kingdom Viridiplantae; phylum Streptophyta; class Magnoliopsida; order Asterales; family Asteraceae; genus Lactuca; species Lactuca virosa. The sequence continues at coordinate 38,667,316 of NC_136434.1, forward strand.
AAGACTCTTACAATAGATGTTAATCATATTAATAGTATGATTCAACAATTAAAAATTAGAAAATATAAATTCACCCATTAACAATAAAGATATAATAATACAGAAAAAGATAAAAAAAACAACAAATAAATGCTACTATTCAACCCCCACCAAATATTACTGGTTATAAACTTAAAAATTATGATTATATGCTAGATATTCTGCAAGAACAAATGAAAAAATTACAAATTAATACTATAAATAGAGACTCTGATGATGATTCAGATATAGATAATATTCAAATAAACAAAATTAACAATTATGATAGTAAATTTGCTAGAAAACATGTTCAAAGATTATATTATTATCCAAGACCGAGCCCCCAAGATGTCCTACATGAGGAACAAGAATATGAAATTAATAATAGTTATAATGGTAAAAATGTTTATGAATGGAATTTAGATGGTTATACTGAAAGACAAATATATAACATGATTCATAGAATGTTAATGTATAGTACAATTGCTAAAAATACAGGAAATAGTGATAAACAAGTAGCTAATATGTTAATTGCCGGATTTACTGGCCAATTAAAAGGCTCGTGGGACAATTATGTGGATGAAAAAACCCAACAAGCTATTCTTAATACAGTTAAAACAGAAAATGGAATAACCACTCCTAATGTAGTTTATACTCTAACTTGTACCATAATAGAACATTTTACAGGAAGATGGTCAGATAATTCTGAAAATATCCGTACTCTATTAAATGGATTATTTTGTAAAACTCTTACATCTTTTCGATGGTATAAGGATACTTTCTTAAGTAGAGTAATGGAACTTAATGATTGTAATAGCGTTTACTGGAAATCCAAATTCATAGATGGTTTACCAAATCTTTTTGCTGAAAGAGTTAAAAACCAACTAAGAATAGATAATACAATTCCTTATGAAGATTATACGTATGGAAAATTGATAGAAACTTGTATACAGGAAGGTTTAGCCTTATGTAGTGAAATAAAACTAAATTACCAAATTAAAACTCAACATCTTAATGAAAAAAGGCAATTAGGAGAATTTTGTGATCAATTCGGAATACAAACTAACAACAATAAGAGGAAACAGAAAAAAGAGTTTCAACAAAAGAAAATTTTTTATAAGAAAAGACATAGTGATCCTAATAAAAAAGATAAACATATTAAAAGAAGGTTTAACAGAAAAAGATTATAAAAAAACCTCTACTTGTTTTTCATGCGGAAAAATGGGACATTACGCTAATAAATGCAGGAATAAAAGGATAAAAAAGCAAATTAATAATATGGATATAAGTGAAGATATAAAAATACAATTAATAAATTTGATAGATAATTCAGACGAAGAGGAGCTCTCAGACGAAGATTCTGATATAAACATAATAGAATATGATTCTGATTATTCGTCAAAATCTGAAGAAATTGAATGTAATTGTGATAATTTAGAACAATGTTCATGTAACATAGACCATCAATTATACCTAATACAGTCTCAATTCAAAGAAGAATTAACCATAAATGTAATTAGTAATGATATTGCAAACTTATTAAAATAAATTAATGATCCAGAAATAAGGCAAAAAATAATAGAAAATCTAAATACTAAGGAACATAGTACACAAGAAGAAGGGATATATTCCATGAAGAACGTTCATGATATGTTAAAAGAAAGAAGAAATAAAAATTCTACTAATACACCTACAGTACAAGATTTACAGGTTGAAATTCAAAACCTAAAACAGGATATATCTAAGATAAAAAATGATCAGTTAATAAGCAATCAACGAATTAACAAGTTAGAAAAACTACAAGATAAACAAGATATTGGTACCAGTAATGATACTAATAATAATTTCCTTCAGTCCATGGAATTAGTAATATCTAGAAAATGGCATGTCACAATTAATTTATTTATTACTTATAATTACCAAAGAAGTTTTGTTGCCCTAATAGACAGTGGTGCAGATTTAAATTGTATACGAGAAGGTCTAATACCTACTAAATATTTTCAAAAATCAACACATACGTTAAGAGAAGTATCAGGTTCTAAATTGGATATTAGATATAAATTAACAGATGCAAAAATTTGTACAGAAAATGTTTGTATACCTATTAGTTTCACGGTAATTAAAAACATGAGTAGTAATACCATGATCTTAGGAAACCCCTTTTTAGAGATGATATTACCACTAACTATTGATAAAGATAAAATCATAGGATCTTATAAGAATCAACCTGTTATATTAAATTTTGTCTCTGACCCATATTCTATCTGGGTCAATGAGTTGAATTTAAAGAGAAACCAAATAAATTTTCTGAAAGAAGAGATCAGAAATGTTCAAATAGATGAACAACTAGAACAACCTAAGTTACAGGAAAAAATTAAATTTTTGACAAATCAATTCTCATTGAAAATATGTAATGATCATCCTAATGCTTTTTGGGAAAGGAAAAAACATATAGTTATACTTCCTTATGAGGAAGACTTCAATGAAAAACAAATTCCTACCAAGGCAAGACCTTGTCAAATGAATTTCGAATACTTGAATATATGTAAAAAAGAAATAACTTCCTTATTAGATAAAAAACTAATACAACCTTCCAAATCTCCATGGCCATGCACTGCCTTTTATGTAAATAAACATTCTGAACAAGAAAGGGGAATACCAAGGCTAGTTATAAACTATAAACCTCTTAATAAAGTCTTAAAATGGATCAGGTATCCTATTCCTAATAAAAAAGATTTATTAGATCGATTACATGATTCTTTAATATTTTCAAAATTCGATTTAAAATCAGGATATTGGCAAATACAGATTGATAAGAAAGACAGATATAAAACTGCCTTCAATGTTCCTTTTGGACAATATGAATGGAATGTTATGCCATTTGGTCTAAAAAATGCCCATTCAGAATTCCAAAATATAATGAATGATATATTTAATCCTTATAGCAATTTTATTATTGTATATATAGATGATATCTTAGTCTTTTCGAAGAATATTCAAGAACATTTTGATCATTTGCATACTTTTGAAAAAATAATAATAAACAATGGTTTAGTAATATCACAATCTAAAATGTCCTTATTCCAAACAAAGGTAAGATTTTTAGGACATAATATCGAAAAGGGACAAATTATTCCTATACAAATAAGTATAGACTTTGCTGCGAAATTTCCAGATGAAATAAAAGATAAAACTCAGCTACAAAGATTCTTAGGTAGCCTAAATTATATATCGCCTTTTTATAAGGATTTATCAGCAGATAGTGCAATTTTATACGACAGATTGAAAAAGAATCCTTGTGCTTGGACTAATAATCATACTCAGGCAGTTAAAAGAATAAAAGATAAAGTTAAAAGTCTACCATGTTTATCTTTAGCTAATCCTAATTGGGAAAAAATAGTAGAAACAGATGCCTCTGAAATAGAGTTTGGAGGAATTTTAAAACAAATTCACCCTAACAGTAAGCAAGAATTCTTAGTCAGATTTCATTCTGGAAAATGGACTCCTAGTCAAAAGAATTATTCTACTATTGCTAAAGAAATCTTGGCGCTGATAAAATGTATTCTCAAATTTCAAGATGATTTATATAATAAACATTTTATTATCAAAACAGATTGTCAGGCAGCTAAGTTCATGTCTAATAAAGACTTTAAACATGATGTTTCTAAACAAATGTTTACTAGGTGGCAAGCTACATTAGCATGTTTTGATTTTGAAATTCAATATAAAAAAGGAAGTGACAATAGTCTTCCCGATTTTTTAACTAGAGAATTTCTAAATGAGTTATCACCAGCTAAGACAATTATCCCATGATATTACTAATATAAAAAATTTAATTAATAAGGCAGAGGTTGAGCTGGCCAACTTAGCAAATGAACCATATTTTAGTAAGACAGGAATTAATTTAAGATTGATAGGATTAAGGATCCAACTCAAGAATCTTGAAAACAAACTTATACTACTCTTAAATTGACATTTCCATTTACAGGATGAATCCCAATCGTGGAAGAGGCCATCCTTCATATAGAGGTGGTTATCATAGAGGTCGGGGAAATCCTACGGCTTCAAGCAGTTCTTATAGAACTAGAAATTCATCACAAACAAATGATCAATCTCTTCCAGTTCCTGGAAGCCCATTATATAAGGAGTTTAAAGCATTTTTGGAATCAAAAAGGGAAAATACTCCCACTCTCGCTCAAATGATCACAGATGGTGAAACCATCAACGATAATTTTGAATATAAGGAATCATCTCATAAAGATAATATTATTATTTTGGAGCATAAAGATATAATGCTTTATTTTGAGAATAATGACGATCCATGGTTTTTGATGACCAGATACTTGGATACAACGACATACGCTGGATATTCTTACAAACAAAGATTATATTATGAGAATATTTTGAAAATAACCGGATCAGTTGAATTTTCTCATTTTACATCCGGAGGTAATACCAATGTTTACAATTTTAGTAAAGCCATTATCAAAAAGATCATATCACCTGAGGAATGGGGTTTAAGTACCCTCAAGGAAAAGGAATTTTTAATCCCTCCTTCAAAAATACCAATGAAATTTACATATTGGGATTATATTGAAAGTTTTCATAAAGCCTTTTTATATGAAAATCCTCAAAGAAAGCATACTTGGTTTTTTAAAGTATGTGAAAAGGTTTATAACCAAAACAGAGATATACCAAATTGGTTTACTAATTGGTGGATCTCATAGGGCCCAAGTATAGATATCCTCCCTGAGGAACCATTCAGGAAGTTATATGGGGAATGGTTACCTGTCTCTCCAAGATACCGAGACCAAGTTATACCCTTGAAATCAGAAGGACTGGAAGCAATATCTTCTATGCATTTTTTCATGGAATTTTCTATTCCTTGGATCTGGAAATGGTCCCCATATGTGGATTATACTCCCTCTAAATTTCCTTCCCTACAAAGGTCATACTTTACCAAATTTTGGCCTAAAATGCTTCACAAGAATCCAGAAACAAAAATCCTTAATGCTCAGGAAACAATTGATCATATCAATCAACAGATTAAGAAATACCAAGACCAGAAACTTTTTTCGGAAATAGCCTCCTCAACAGAAGTGACCTCCTCAACTCCTCAAAAAGTTAATCTAACTAAAGAAGAAATGATCAAGTCATTCCGGTTATATTGTTCTGAATTAAAAGAAAATCTTAAAAGATTTTCAAAACATGATACAGATGAAGGTTCAAATGAAGATACTCAAGATAATATGTCAGTTGATAACCAAAGCCAAGGCCAATCACCATGCTTAGCAGGGGAATCCCAGCCAGATGATGAAGAAGTTCCAGATGGAGAACTCCCAATTGATTGTATAATTGACATGATTGAGGAGTCAATCACGCAGAGAAAGAATCTTTCAAAAAAACAAAAAGACATCACCACAATAGACTAAAGGTGACAGGTGGATGGACCAAAATAAAAGAAGAAAATATTCTTCAAGAATTATTGAAGACAGAGGAAAATATGAGTCAGACATTATTAAAGCCAGAAGAATCAAACAAAAAGTCATTTCTACTTTTCTTAAAGCTGTCTCCCAATGCTAAATGTAAATAATTTAGGTTTTGTTTGTTTTTGAGTCCTCCTGATCTATTTAAGGAGCCTCTATCTTATGTTTAACGAGGCGGAAAAAGCCATTTTCCTCTTTCTCTCTTGTAATCCCTCCTCTGTAAAAAACCTTTCTGCAATAAAAGTCTGAAATATATTTGGAGTATCAAAGTTTTATTACGGTACAACAATTTTGGATTCACCTTTCTGGTTAGTTTACTTTCTTAAACTTAATTTTATTTTCAAGCCTAATGCAAGGCTAACTTGTTAATATCACATAGTATTATCATGGAAGCAGTATCATGATCGGCAAATCATTAAAAAAAAAAAAAAAAAAGAGTCTGGGATGGAAAAAGGCAAAGTCGTGTTTTAGCCCGCTTTTGTGGCCACAGTGCTTTTTTGATATATTCCATGAAGAACGTTCATGATATGTTAAAAGAAAGAAGAAATAAAAATTCTACTAATACACCTACAGTACAAGATTTACAGGTTGAAATTCAAAACCTAAAACAAGATATATCTAAGATAAAAAATGATCAGCTAATAAGCAATCAACGAATTAACAAGTTAGAAAAACTACAAGATAAACAAGATATTGGTACCAGTAATGATACTAATAATAATTTCCTTCAGTCCATGGAATTAGTAATATCTAGAAAATGGCATGTCACAATTAATTTATTTATTACTTATAATTACCAAAGAAGTTTTGTTGCCCTAATAGACAGTGGTGCAGATTTAAATTGTATACGAGAAGGTCTAATACCTACTAAATATTTTCAAAAATCAACACATACGTTAAGAGAAGTATCAGGTTCTAAATTGGATATTAGATATAAATTAACAGATGCAAAAATTTGTACAGAAAATGTTTGTATACCTATTAGTTTCACGGTAATTAAAAACATGAGTAGTAATACCATGATCTTAGGAAACCCCTTTTTAGAGATGATATTACCACTAACTATTGATAAAGATAAAATCATAGGATCTTATAAGAATCAACCTGTTATATTAAATTTTGTCTCTGACCCTTATTCTATCTGGGTCAATGAGTTGAATTTAAAGAGAAACCAAATAAATTTTCTGAAAGAAGAGATCTGAAATGTTCAAATAGATGAACAACTAGAACAACCTATTAGGAACTTTTGAAGAATTAGGTTTTATCCAAACTGTTAAAACTACAGAATAAAATTTAACTATGAATGAAGATGACATGACAGTTTAGTTAATAACTCCACAATATATTAATAGATATAAACATATTTATAATTACTTGCATATTGGTTTGGTGCAAATTGCTTTTAAACCATTAACATTACAGGGATTACCTTAAAGTTTTTTAGCAGTTCTTAGGGATGCTAGAAATAAAAATTGGAAACAATCTTTAATGGGTATAATAGAATCTAGTTTGTCTCATGGACCGGTATATTTTAATGTCTACCCAAATTTACAGCTTTCTTTATCTGATAAAAATATTTTTCAAGCCTTAACATTAAATGTCAAAACTCATGGTTATAATTACTTACCAGGATCAGAAGTAATATGTATATGTTATCGTATATATTTTAAACCATTAAAAACTATGAATCCTAAATGTAAGATAGTTAATAAACCTATAAATGAAACAATTTTAATAGAAAGTAATTTTGATGTGTCAAAAATTACAACTAGAAAAGCTATAAAATGGGATGAAATAAAATTTCCCCAACACTGGATTTTAGAAAATAATATACCACCTACACCTTTAATAAATAATAATATAGAAAGTATTATACAAACTTCTGATGGCGTTGTTACTATTGAGTTTAACAAAGAAATAGAGTATAATAACGACCTAATAAAACGAACAAGATCTGCAAGATCTTGACATTCATACATATCACCACTAGATTATAACGTAGAAATTTCCTCTACTCGTGCTTCTGTTGATAATAAAAAGATAAACAATTTAAATATACATGATGATATTGTCTATGAAGCGGAGGCATCTACTCATCTGAAATGAATTTTACAGTTTAATGGATTTAAAAGAAAAAATAGATTTTAGTCCTGGTTATCAGGCAAGAAAAATTATTTCAGAAGAATTTTATTCAACTAAATGGACATTTTTTAAAGAATGGTTATTTAAAAATTATTCTAAAGAAGAGTTACAAGAAATACAAAATAAATTTTATGAATATTAATCCTCTATAAATCAAATTATACATTTTATTCCTTGGTTTGCTTATACTTTTTTACATAATATTCACAACATAGAAAGAGATTATACTCTATCGGGAGACAAAATAATAACAAATATATTTCCACCCCCAAGTCTCTTTTACTATTACAAATAAAAATGTTACTATAAAATTTTCGGCTTACCAAAAACTTTTTGAAGAAAAGACTCTTACAATAGATGTTAATCATATTAATAGTATGATTCAACAATTAAATTTCCGTAATTTATATTCCATAATATTAGGAGAACAGTTAATGGACTTACATAAAAAATTAGAAAATATAAATTCACTCATTAACAATAAAGATATAATAATACATAAAAAAGATAAAAAACAACAAATAAATGCTACTATTCAACCCCCACCAAATATTACTGGTTATAAACTTAAAAATTATGATTATATGCTAGATATTCTGCAAGAACAAATGAAAAAATTACAAATTAATACTATAAATAGAGACTCAGATGATGATTCAGATATAGATAATATTCAAATAAACAAAATTAACAATTATGATAGTAAATTTGCTAGAAAACATGTTCAAAGATTATATTATTATCCAAGACCGAGCCCCCAAGATGTCCTACATGAGGAACAAGAATATGAAATTAATAATAGTTATAATGGTAAAAATGTTTATGAATGGAATTTAGATGGTTATACTGAAAGACAAATATATAACATGATTCATAGAATGTTAATGTATAGTACAATTGCTAAAAATACAGGAAATAGTGATAAACAAGTAGCTAATATGTTAATTGTCGGATTTACTGGCCAATTAAAAGGCTGGTGGGACAATTATGTGGATGAAAAAACCCAACAAGCTATTCTTAATACAGTTAAAACAGAAAATGAAATAACCACTCCTAATGTAGTTTATACTCTAACTTGTACCATAATAGAACATTTTACAGGAAGATGGTCAGATAATTCTGAAAATATCCGTACTCTATTAAATGGATTATTTTGTAAAACTCTTACATCTTTTCGATGGTATAAGGATACTTTCTTAAGTAGAGCAATGGAACTTAATGATTGTAATAGCGTTTACTGGAAATCCAAATTCATAGATGGTTTACCAAATCTTTTTGCTGAAAGAGTTAAAAACCAACTAAGAATAGATAATACAATTCCTTATGAAGATTATACGTATGGAAAATTGATAGGAACTTGTATACAGGAAGGTTTAGCCTTATGTAGTGAAATAAAACTAAATTACCAAATTAAAACTCAACATCTTAATGAAAAAAGGCAATTAGGAGAATTTTGTGATCAATTCGGAATACAAACTAATAACAATAAGAGGAAACAGAAAAAAGAGTTTCAACAAAGAAAATTTTTTATAAGAAAAGACATAGTGATCCTAATAAAAAAGATAAACATATTAAAAGAAGGTTTAACAGAAAAGATTATAAAAAAACCCCTACTTGTTTTTCATGCGGAAAAATGGGACATTACGCTAATAAATGCAGGAATAAAAGGATAAAAAAGCAAATTAATAATATGGATATAAGTGAAGATATAAAAATACAATTAATAAATTTGATAGATAATTCAGACGAAGAGGAGCTCTCAGACGAAGATTCTGATATAAACATAATAGAATATGATTCTGATTATTCGTCAAAATCTGAAGAAATTGAATGTAACTGTGATAATTTAGAACAATGTTCATGTAACATAGACCATCAATTATACCTAATACAGTAATAAGCAGGTGACTAAAAATCAGTTAATAGAAGAATATGAAGTCCCAAAAAATTTAGACCTTCTTAATAAATGGATTATTCCTAGTATCAACCCTAAATTTATATATGAATTAGGAACTTTTGAAGAATTAGGTTTTATCCAAACTGTTAAAACTACAGAAGAAAATTTAACTATGAATGAAGATGACATGACAGTTCAGTTAATAACTCCACAAGATATTAATAGATATAAACATATTTATAATTACTTGCATATTGGTTTGGTGCAAATTGCTTTTAAACCATTAACATTATAGGGATTACCTGAAAGTTTTTTAGCAGTTCTTAGGGATGCTAGAAATAAAAATTGGAAACAATCTTTAATGGGTATAATAGAATCTAGTTTGTCTCATGGACCGGTATATTTTAATGTCTACCCAAATTTACAGCTTTCTTTATCTGATAAAAATATTTTTCAAGCCTTAACATTAAATGTCAAAACTCATGATTATAATTACTTACCAGGATCAGAAGTAATATGTATATGTTATCGTATATATTTTAAACCATTAAAAACTATGAATCCTAAATGTAAGATAGTTAATAAACCTATAAATGAAACAATTTTAATAGAAAGTAATTTTGATATGTCAAAAATTACAACTAGAAAAGCTATAAAATTGGATGAAATAAAATTTCCCCAACACTGGATTTTAGAAAATAATATACCACCTACACCTTTAATAAATAATAATATAGAAAGTATTATACAAACTTCTGAGGCGTTGTTACTATTGAGTTTAACAAAGAAATAGAGTATAATAACGACCTAATAAAACGAACAAGATCTGCAAGATCTTGACATTCATACATATCACCACTAGATTATAACGTAGAAATTCCCTCTACTCGTGCTTCTGTTGATAATAAAAAGATAAACAATTTAAATATACATGATGATATTGTGTATGAGGCGGAGGCATCTACTCCTTCTGAAATGAATTTTACAGTTTAATGGATTTAAAAGAAAAAATAGATTTTAGTCCTGGTTCTCAGGCAAGAAAAATTATTTCAGAAGAATTTTATTCAACTAAATGGACATTTTTTAAAGAATGGTTATTTAAAAATTATTCTAAAGAAGAGTTACAAGAAATACAAAATAAATTTTATGAATATTTATCCTCTATAAATCAAATTATACATTTTATTCCTTGGTTTGCTTATACTTTTTTTACATAATATTCACAACATAGAAAGAGATTATACTCTATCGGGAGACAAAATAATAACAAGTATATTTCCACCCCAAGTCCCTTTTACTATTACAAATAACAATGTTACTATAAAATTTTCGGCTTACCAAAAACTTTTTGAAGAAAAGACTCTTACAATAGATGTTAATCATATTAATAGTATGATTCAACAATTAAAAATTAGAAAATATAAATTCACCCATTAAATTTTTGACAAATCAGATCTCCTTGAAAATATGTAATGATCATCCTAATGCTTTTTGGGAAAGGAAAAAACATATAGTTATACTTCCTTATGAGGAAGACTTCAATGAAAAACAAATTCCTACCAAGGCAAGACCTTGTCAAATGAATTTCGAATACTTGAATATATGTAAAAAAGAAATAACTTCCTTATTAGATAAAAAACTAATACAACCTTCCAAATCTCCATGGTCATGCACTGCCTTTTATGTAAATAAACATTCTGAACAAGAAAGGGGAATACCAAGGCTAGTTATAAACTATAAACCTCTTAATAAAGTCTTAAAATGGATCAGGTATCCTATTCCTAATAAAAAGGATTTATTAGATCGATTACATGATTCTTTAATATTTTCAAAATTCGATTTAAAATCAGGATATTGGCAAATACAGATTGATAAGAAAGACAGATATAAAACTGCCTTCAATGTTCCTTTTGGACAATATGAATGGAATGTTATGCCATTTGGCCTAAAAAATGCCCCTTCAGAATTCCAAAATATAATGAATGATATATTTAATCCTTATAGCAATTTTATTATTGTATATATAGATGATATCTTAGTCTTTTCGAAGAATATTCAAGAACATTTTGATCATTTGCATACTTTTGAAAAAATAATAATAAACAATGGTTTAGTAATATCACAATCTAAAATGTCCTTATTCCAAACAAAGGTAAGATTTTTAGGACATAATATCGAAAAGGGACAAATTATTCCTATACAAATAAGTATAGACTTTGCTGCGAAATTTCCAGATGAAATAAAAGATAAAACTCAGCTACAAAGATTCTTAGGTAGCCTAAATTATATATCGCCTTTTTATAAGGATTTATCAGCAGATAGTGCAATTTTATACGACAGATTGAAAAAGAATCCTTGTGCTTGGACTAATAATCATACTTAGGCAGTTAAAAGAATAAAAGATAAAGTTAAAAGTCTACCATGTTTATCTTTAGCTAATCCTAATTGGGAAAAAATAGTAGAAACAGATGCCTCTGAAATAGGGTTTGGAGGAATTTTAAAACAAATTCACCCTAACAGTAAGCAAGAATTCTTAGTCAGATTTCATTCTGGAAAATGGACTCCTAGTCAAAAGAATTATTCTACTATTGCTAAAGAAATTTTGGCGCTGATAAAATGTATTCTCAAATTTCAAGATGATTTATATAATAAACATTTTATTATCAAAACAGATTGTCAGGCAGCTAAGTTCATGTCTAATAAAGACTTTAAACATGATGTTTCTAAACAAATGTTTACTAGGTGGCAAGCTACATTAGCATGTTTTGATTTTGAAATTCAATATAAAAAAGGAAGTGACAATAGTCTTCCCGATTTTTTAACTAGAGAATTTCTAAATGAGTTATCACCAGCTAAGACAATTATCACATGATATTACTAATATAAAAAATTTAATTAATAAGGCAGAGGTTGAGCTGGCCAACTTAGCAAATGAACCATATTTTAGTAAGACAGAAATTAATTTAAGATTGATAGGATTAAGGATCCAACTCAAGAATCTTGAAAACAAACTTATACTACTCTTAAATTGACATTTCCATTTACAGGATGAATCCCAATCGTGGAAGAGGCCATCCTTCATATAGAGGTGGTTATCATAGAGGTCGGGGAAATCCTACGGCTTCAAGCAGTTCTTATAGAACTGGAAATTCATCACAAACAAATGATCAATCTCTTCCAGTTCCTGGAAGCCCATTATATGAGGAGTTTAAAGCATTTTTGGAATCAAAAAGGGAAAATACTCCCACTCTCGCTCAAATGATCACAGATGGTGAAACCATCAACGATAATTTTGAATATAAGGAATCATCTCATAAAGATAATATTATTATTTTGGAGCATAAAGATATAATGCTTTATTTTGAGAATAATGACGATCCATGGTTTTTGATGACCAGATACTTGGATACAGCGACATACGCTGGATATTCTTACAAACAAAGATTATATTATGAGAATATTTTGAAAATAACCAGATCAGTTGAATTTTCTCATTTTACATTCGGAGGTAATACCAATGTTTACAATTTTAGTAAAGCCATTATCAAAAAGATCATATCACCTGAGGAATGGGGTTTAAGTACCCTCAAGGAAAAGGAATTTTTAATCCCTCCTTCAAAAATACCAATGAAATTTACATATTGGGATTATATTGAAAGCTTTCATAAAGCCTTTTTATATGAAAATCCTCAAAGAAAGCATACTTGGTTTTTTAAAGTATGTGAAAAGGTTTATAACCAAAACAGAGATATACCAAATTGGTTTACTAATTGGTGGATCTCATATGGCCCAAGTATAGATATCCTCCCTGAGGAACCATTCAGGAAATTATATGGGGAATGGTTACCTGTCTCTCCAAGATACCGAGACCAAATTATACCCTTGAAATCAGAAGGACTGGAAGCAATATCTTCTATGCATTTTTTCATGGAATTTTCTATTCCTTGGATCTGGAAATGGTCCCTATATGTGGATTATACTCCCTCTAAATTTCCTTCCCTACAAAGGTCATACTTTACCAAATTTTGGCCTAAAATGCTTCACAAGAATCCAAAAACAAAAATCCTTAATGCTCAGGAAACAATTGATCATATCAATCAACAGATTAAGAAATACCAAGACCAGAAACTTTTTTCGGAAATAGCCTCCTCAACAGAAGTGACCTCCTCAACTCCTCAAAAAGTTAATCTAACTAAAGAAGAAATGATCAAGTAGATTCTACTCTTAATGAGTATATTCAGTAGATTCAAAAACAGTAATAAGCAGGTGACTAAAAATCAGTTAATAGAAGAATATGAAGTCCCAAAAAATTTAGACCTTCTTAATAAATGGATTATTCCTAGTATCAACCCTAAATTTATATATGAATTAGGAACTTTTGAAGAATTAGGTTTTATCCAAACTGTTAAAACTACAGAAGAAAATTTAACTATGAATGAAGATGACATGACAGTTCAGTTAATAACTCCACAAGATATTAATAGATATAAACATATTTATAATTACTTGCATATTGGTTTGATGCAAATTGCTTTTAAACCATTAACATTATAGGGATTACCTGAAAGTTTTTTAGCAGTTCTTAGGGATGCTAGAAATAAAAATTGGAAACAATCTTTAATGGGTATAATAGAATCTAGTTTGTCTCATGGACCGGTATATTTTAATGTCTACCCAAATTTACAGCTTTCTTTATCTGATAAAAATATTTTTCAAGCCTTAACATTAAATGTCAAAACTCATGATTATAATTACTTACCAGGATCAGAAGTAATATGTATATGTTATCGTATATATTTTAAACCATTAAAAACTATGAATCCTAAATGTAAGATAGTTAATAAACCTATAAATGAAACAATTTTAATAGAAAGTAATTTTGATGTGTCAAAAATTACAACTAGAAAAGCTATAAAATGGGATGAAATAAAATTTCGCCAACACTGGATTTTAGAAAATAATATACCACCTACACCTTTAATAAATAATAATATAGAAAGTATTATACAAACTTCTGATGGCGTTGTTACTATTGAGTTTAACAAAGAAATAGAGTATAATAACGACCTAATAAAACGAACAAGATCTGCAAGATCTTCACATTCATACATATCACCACTAGATTATAACGTAGAAATTCCCTCTACTCGTGCTTCTGTTGATAATAAAAAGATAAACAATTTAAATATACATGATGATATTGTGTATGAGGCGGAGGCATCTACTCCTTCTGAAATGAATTTTACAGTTTAATGGATTTAAAAGAAAAAATAGATTTTAGTCCTGGTTCTCAGGCAAGAAAAATTATTTCAGAAGAATTTTATTCAACTAAATGGACATTTTTTAAAGAATGGTTATTTAAAAATCATTCTAAAGAAGAGTTACAAGAAATACAAAATAAATTTTATGAATATTTATCCTCTATAAATCAAATTATACATTTTATTCCTTGGTTTGCTTATACTTTTTTACATAATATTCACAACATAGAAAGAGATTATACTCTATCGGGAGACAAAATAATAACAAGTATATTTCCACCCCAAGTCCCTTTTACTATTACAAATAACAATGTTACTATAAAATTTTCGGCTTACCAAAAACTTTTTGAAGAAAAGACTCTTACAATAGATGTTAATCATATTAATAGTATGATTCAACAATTAAAAATTAGAAAATATAAATTCACCCATTAACAATAAAGATATAATAATACAGAAAAAGATAAAAAAAACAACAAATAAATGCTACTATTCAACCCCCACCAAATATTACTGGTTATAAACTTAAAAATTATGATTATATGCTAGATATTCTGCAAGAACAAATGAAAAAATTACAAATTAATACTATAAATAGAGACTCTGATGATGATTCAGATATAGATAATATTCAAATAAACAAAATTAACAATTATGATAGTAAATTTGCTAGAAAACCTGTTCAAAGATTATATTATTATCCAAGACCGAGCCCCCAAGATGTCCTACATGAGGAACAAGAATATGAAATTAATAATAGTTATAATGGTAAAAATGTTTATGAATGGAATTTAGATGGTTATACTGAAAGACAAATATATAACATGATTCATAGAATGTTAATGTATAGTACAATTGCTAAAAATACAGGAAATAGTGATAAACAAGTAGCTAATATGTTAATTGCCGGATTTACTGGCCAATTAAAAGGCTGGTGGGACAATTATGTGGATGAAAAAACCCAACAAGCTATTCTTAATACAGTTAAAACAGAAAATGGAATAACCACTCCTAATGTAGTTTATACTCTAACTTGTACCATAATAGAACATTTTACAGGAAGATGGTCAGATAATTCTGACAATATCCGTACTCTATTAAATGGATTATTTTGTAAAACTCTTACATCTTTTCGATGGTATAAGGATACTTTCTTAAGTAGAGCAATGAAACTTATTGATTGTAATAGCGTTTACTGGAAATCCAAATTCATAGATGGTTTACCAAATCTTTTTGCTGAAAGAGTTAAAAACCAACTAAGAATAGATAATACAATTCCTTATGAAGATTATACGTATGGAAAATTGATAGGAACTTGTATACAGGAAGGTTTAGCCTTATGTAGTGAAATAAAACTAAATTACCAAATTAAAACTCAACATCTTAATGAAAAAAGGCAATTAGGAGAATTTTGTGATCAATTCGGAATACAAACTAATAACAATAAGAGGAAACAGAAAAAAGAGTTTCAACAAAGAAAATTTTTTATAAGAAAAGACATAGTGATCCTAATAAAAAAGATAAACATATTAAAAGAAGGTTTAACAGAAAAGATTATAAAAAAACCCCTACTTGTTTTTCATGCGGAAAAATGGGACATTACGCTAATAAATGCAGGAATAAAAGGATAAAAAAGCAAATTAATAATATGGATATAAGTGAAGATATAAAAATACAATTAATAAATTTGATAGATAATTCAGACGAAGAGGAGCTCTCAGACGAAGATTCTGATATAAACATAATAGAATATGATTCTGATTATTCGTCAAAATCTGAAGAAATTGAATGTAATTGTGATAATTTAGAACAATGTTCATGTAACATAGACCATCAATTATACCTAATACAGTCTCAATTCAAAGAAGAATTAACCATAAATGTAATTAGTAATGATATTGCAAACATATTAAAAGAAATTAATGATCCAGAAATAAGGCAAAAAATAATAGAAAATCTAAATACTAAGGAACATAGTACACAAGAAGAAGGGATATATTCCATGAAGAACGTTCATGATATGTTAAAAGAAAGAAGAAATAAAAATTCTACTAATACACCTACAGTACAAGATTTACAGGTTGAAATTCAAAACCTAAAACAGGATATATCTAAGATAAAAAATGATCAGCTAATAAGCAATCAACGAATTAACAAGTTAGAAAAACTACAAGATAAACAAGATATTGGTACCAGTAATGATACTAATAATAATTTCCTTCAGTCCATGGAATTAGTAATATCTAGAAAATGGCATGTCACAATTAATTTATTTATTACTTATAATTACCAAAGAAGTTTTGTTGCCCTAATAGACAGTGGTGCAGATTTAAATTGTATACGAGAAGGTCTAATACCTACTAAATATTTTCAAAAATCAACACATACGTTAAGAGAAGTATCAGGTTCTAAATTGGATATTAGATATAAATTAACAGATGCAAAAATTTGTACAGAAAATGTTTGTATACCTATTAGTTTCACGGTAATTAAAAACATGAGTAGTAATACCATGATCTTAGGAAACCCCTTTTTAGAGATGATATTACCACTAACTATTGATAAAGATAAAATCATAGGATCTTATAAGAATCAACCTGTTATATTAAATTTTGTCTCTGACCCATATTCTATCTGGGTCAATGAGTTGAATTTAAAGAGAAACCAAATAAATTTTCTGAAAGAAGAGATCAGAAATGTTCAAATAGATGAACAACTAGAACAACCTAAGTTACAGGAAAAAATTAAATTTGTAAGAGATCAGAAAATATGTAATGATCATCCTAATGCTTTTTGGGAAAGGAAAAAACATATAGTTATACTTCCTTATGAGGAAGACTTCAATGAAAAACAGATTCCTACCAAGGCAAGACCTTGTCAAATGAATTTCGAATACTTGAATATATGTAAAAAAGAAATAACTTCCTTATTAGATAAAAAACTAATACAACCTTCCAAATCTCCATGGTCATGCACTGCCTTTTATGTAAATAAACATTCTGAACAAGAAAGGGGAATACCAAGGCTAGTTATAAACTATAAACCTCTTAATAAAGTCTTAAAATGGATCAGGTATCCTATTCCTATTAAAAGGATTTATTAGATCGATTACATGATTCTTTAATATTTTCAAAATTCGATTTAAAATCAGGATATTGGCAAATACAGATTGATAAGAAAGACAGATATAAAACTGCCTTCAATGTTCCTTTTGGACAATATGAATGGAATGTTATGCCATTTGGCCTAAAAAATGCCCATTCAGAATTCCAAAATATAATGAATGATATATTTAATCCTTATAACAATTTTATTATTGTATATATAGATGATATCTTAGTCTTTTCGAAGAATATTCAAGAACATTTTGATCATTTTCAAGATGATTTATATAATCAACATTTTATTATCAAAACAGATTGTCAGGCAGCTAAGTTCATGTTTAATAAAGACTTTAAACATGATGTTTCTAAACAAATGTTTACTAGGTGGCAAGCTACATTAGCATGTTTTGATTTTGAAATTCAATATAAAAAAGGAAGTGACAATAGTCTTCCCGATTTTTTAACTAGAGAATTTCTAAATGAGTTATCACCACCTAAGACAATTATCCCATGATATTACTAATATAAAAAATTTAATTAATGAGGCAGAAGTTGAGCTGGCCAACTTAGCAAATGAACCATATTTTAATAAGACAGGAATTAATTTAAGATTGATAGGATTAAGGATCCAGCTCAAGAATCTTGAAAACAAACTTATATTACTCTTAAATTAACATTTCCATTTACAGGATGAATCCCAATCGTGGAAGAGGCCATCCTTCATATAGAGGTGGTTATCATAGAGGTCGGGGAAATCCTACGGCTTCAAGCAGTTCTTATAGAACTGGAAATTCATCACAAACAAATGATCAATCTCTTCCAGTTCCTGGAAGCCCATTATATGAGGAGTTTAAAGCATTTTTGGAATCAAAAAGGGAAAATACTCCCACTCTCGCTCAAATGATCACAGATGGTGAAACCATCAATGATAATTTTGAATATAAGGAATCATCTCATAAAGATAATATCATTATTTTGGAGCATAAAGATATAATGCTTTATTTTGAGAATAATGACGATCCATGGTTTTTGATGACCAGATACTTGGATACAGCGACATACGCTAGATATTCTTACAAACAAAGATTATATTATGAGAATATTTTGAAAATAACCGGATCAGTTGAATTTTCTCATTTTACGTCCGGAGGTAATACCAATGTTTACAATTTTAGTAAAGCCATTATCAAAAAGATCATATCACCGGAGGAATGGGGTTTAAGTACCCTCAAGGAAAAAGAATTTTTAATCCCTCCTTCAAAAATACCAATGAAATTTACATATTGGGATTATATTGAAAGCTTTCATAAAGCCTTTTTATATGAAAATCCTCAAAGAAAGCATACTTGGTTTTTTAAAGTATGTGAAAAGGTTTATAACCAAAACAGAGATATACCAAATTGGTTTACTAGTTGGTGGATCTCATACGGCCCAAGTATAGATATCCTCCCTGAGGAACCATTCAGGAAATTATATGGGGAATGGTTACCTGTCTCTCCAAGATACCGAGACCAAGTTATACCCTTGAAATCAGAAGGACTGGAAGCAATATCTTCTATGCATTTTTTCATGGAATTTTCTATTCCTTGGATCTGGAAATGGTCCCCATATGTGGATTATACTCCCTCTAAATTTCCTTCCCTACAAAGGTCATACTTTACCAAATTTTGGCCTAAAATGCTTCACAAGAATCCAGAAACAAAAATCCTTAATGCTCAGGAAACAATTGATCATATCAATCAACAGATTAAGAAATACCAAGACCAGAAACTTTTTTTCGGAAATAGCCTCCTCAACAGAAGTGACCTCCTCAACTCCTCAAAAAGTTAATCTAACTAAAGAAGAAATGATCAAGTCATTCCTGTTATATTGTTCTGAATTAAAAGAAAATCTTAAAAGATTTTCAAAACATGATACAGATGAAGGTTCAAATGAAGATACTCAAGATAATATGTCAGTTGATAACCAAAGCCAAGGCCAATCACCATGCTTAGCAGGGGAATCCCAGCCAGATGATGAAGAAGTTCCAGATGGAGAACTCCCAATTGATTGTATAATTGACATGATTGAGGAGTCAATCACGCAGAGAAAGAATCTTTCAAAAAACAAAAAGACATCACCACAATAGACTAAAGGTGACAGGTGGATGGACCAAAATAAAAGAAGAAAATATTCTTTAAGAATTATTGAAGACAGAGGAAAATATTAGTCAGACATTATTAAAGCCAGAAGAATCAAACAAAAAGTCATTTCTACTTTTCTTAAAGCTGTCTGCCAATGCTAAATGTAATAATTTAGGTTTTGTTTGTTTTTGAGTCCTCCTGATCTATTTAAGGAGCCTCTATCTTATGTTTAAGCAAGGGAAGAAAAGCCATTTTCCTCTTTCTCTCTTGTAATCCCTCCTCTGTAAAAAACTTTTCTGCGATAAAAAGTCTGAAATATATTTGGAGTATCAAAGTTTTATTACGGTATAACAATTTTGGATTCACCTTCCTGGTTAGTTTACTTTCTTAAACTTAATTTTATTTTCAAGCCTAATGCAAGGCTAACTTGTTAATATCACATAGTATTATCATGGAAGCAGTATCATGATCGGCATATCATAAAAAAAAAAAGAGTCTGGAATGGAAAAAGGCAAAGTCGTGTTTTAGCCCGCTTTTGTGGCCACAGTGCCGTTTTAGGGCGTTTTACTCATTGACTCGCCTATCTCACCCAACTCTTTTTTGTTTTTATTTTTCAAAGTTTTTAAAATTCGTTATCTGCTTATGATCCTGCATGAAAATGGAAAAGAGTCTGGAATGGAAAAAACAAAGTCGTGTTTTAGCCCGCTTTTGTGGTCACAGTGCCGTTTTAGGGCGTTTTACTCATTGACTCGCCTATCTCACCCAACTCTTTTTTGTTTTTATTTTTCAAAGTTTTTAAAATTCGTTATCTGCTTATGATCCTGCATGAAAATGGAAAAGAGTCTGGAATGGAAAAAACAAAGTCGTGTTTTAGCCCGCTTTTGTGGTCACAGTGCCGTTTTAGGGCGTTTTACTCATTGACTCGCCTATCTCACCCAACTCTTTTTTGTTTTTATTTTTCAAAGTTTTTAAAATTCGTTATCTGCTTATGATCCTGCTTGAAAATGAATAATAATAATAATAATAATAATAATAATAGTAATAGTAATAGTAATAGTAATAACAATAATAATAATAATAATAATAATAATAATAATAATAATAATAATAATATTAATAATAATAAAAGTAATAGTAGTAGTAGTAGTAATAATAATAATAATAATAATAATAGTAATAATAGTAATAATAATAATAATAATAATAATAATAATGATAATAGTAATAGTACTAGTAATAATAATAATAATAATAATAATAATAATAATAGTAATAGTAGTAGTAATAATAATAATAATAATAATAATAATAGTAATAGTAATAGTAATAACAATAATAATAATAATAATAATAATAATAAAAGTAATAGTAGTAGTAGTAATAATAATAATAAGAATAATAATAGTAATAATAGTAATAATAATAATAATAATAATAATAATAATAATAATAATAATAATAATAGTAATAGTAGTAGTAGTAATAATAATAATAATAATAATAATAATAATAATAATAATCGTAGGAATAGTAATACTAATAGTAACAGTAATAGTAATAATAATAATAGCAGTAATAATAATAGTAATAGTAATAATAATAATAATAATAATAATAATAATAATAATAATAATAATAATAATAGTAGGATTTGTAATAGTAATAATAATAATAATAATAATAATAATAATAATAATAGTAATAGTAATAGTAATAGTAATAGTAATAATAATAATAATAATAATAATAATAATAATAATAATAATCCATAACCAAGCAGGACCATAACGGGATATGAGTAAAGTTATTAAAATTTTTAAACAAAATTTTTTTAAACAAAAGAGAGTCAGGAGGGTTAGGCGAGTCAATGAGTAAAACGCCCTAAAACAGCATCGTGGCTACAAAAGCGGGCTAAAACATGACTTTGCCTTTTTCTCCAAGACTCTTTTTTTTTACTCATATCTGATTATGATTTGTCGATCATAATACTGCTTCCATGAAAATACTATGTGATATTAATGAATTAGCCTTGTATTAGGCTTAAAAATAAAATGAAGTATAAGGAAGTAGACTAACCAGAAAGATGAATCCAAGATTGCTGTTTAATAAAACTTTGATACTCCAAACTTATTTCAAACTATTTATTGCAAGAAAGATTTTTTACAGGGGAAGATTACAAGAGAGAAAGATGATAATGGCTCAAAGCCTGTCTAAAACCTAAGAAAGAGGCTTCTTAAATAGATCATAAGGCCTCAAAAACAAACAAAGCCTAAATTATTACATTTTGCATTGGCAGACAACTTTAAGAAAAGTAGAAATGACTTTTTTGTTTGATTATTCTGGCTTTAATAATATCTGACGAATATTATCCTCTTTTATTTTGGTCTGTCCACTTGTCACCTTGAGTCTATTGTGGTGATGTCCTTTTGGTTTTAGAAAGATTCTTTCTTTGAGTGATTGACTCCTCAATCATGTCAATCATGCAATCAATGGGGAGGACTCCATCTGGAATTTCTTCATCATCTGGCTGGGATTCCCCCGCTAAACATTGTGATTGGCTTTGGTTATCAACGGACATATTATCTGAAATATCTTCACTTGAACCTTCATCTTTTACATCTTCATGTTTTGTAAACCGTTTGAGGTTTTCTTTTAATTCAGAACAGTATAACCTAAATGACTTGATCATTTCTTCTTTAGTTAAATTAGCTTTTTGAGAAGTTGAGGCAGCTATTTCTGTTGAGGGGGCTATTTCCGAGAAATTTTTCTGGTCTTGGTATTTCTTAATTTGCTGATTGATATGATCAATTGTTTCCTGGGCATTAAGAATTTTTGTTTCTGGATCCCTGTGAAGCATTTTAGGCCAGAATTTGGTAAAGTATGACCTTTGTAGAGAAGGAAATTTAGAGGGAGTATAATCCACATGTGGGGACCATTTCCATATCCAAGGAATAGAAAATTCCATGAAAAAATGCATAGAAGATATTGCTTCTAATCCTTCTGATTTCAAAGGAATGGCTTGGTTTCTATATCTTGGAGAGACAGGTAACCATTCCCCATATCATTTCCTGAATGGTTCCTCAGGGAGAATATCTATAATTGGGCCATATGAAATCCACCAATTTGTGAACCAATTTGGTATATCTCTACCTTGGTTATAAACCTTTTCACATACTTTAAAGAACCAAATATGTTTTCTTTGAGGGTTCTCATATAAGAAGGCTTTATGAAAACTTTCAATATAATCCCAGTATGTAAATTTCATAGGTATCTTTGAAGGAGGGAGTATAAACTCTTTTTCCTTGAGGGTACTTAAACCCCATTCCTCAGGTGATATGATCTTTTTGATAATGGCTTTGCTGAAATTGTAAACACTGGTATTACCTCCGGATGTAAAATGAGAAAATTCAACTGATCCGGTTATTTTCAAAATATTCTCATAATATAATCTTTGTTTATAAGAATATCCATCGTATGTCGTTGTATCCAAGTATCTAGTCATTAAAAATCATGGATCATCATTGTTTTCAAAATAAAGCATTATATCTTTATGTTCTAAAATAATAATATTATCTTTATGAGATGATTCTTTGTATTCAAAATTATCGTTGATGGTTTCACCATCTGTGATCATTTGGGCAAAACTAGGAGTATTTTCCCTTTTTGATTCTAAAAATGCTTTAAATTCCTCATATAAGGGGCTTCCAGGAACTGGAAGAGACTGATCATTTGCTTGTGACGAATTTCCAGTTCTATAAGAACTGTTTGAAGCCGTAGGATTTCCTCGACCTCTATAACCACCCCTGTATGAAGGATGGCCTCTTCCACAATTGGAATTCATCCTGCAAATTAGCATGT
Organism: Lactuca virosa; assembly: GCF_052849685.1. Lineage (NCBI taxonomy): Eukaryota > Viridiplantae > Streptophyta > Magnoliopsida > Asterales > Asteraceae > Lactuca > Lactuca virosa. The sequence goes on from NC_136434.1 coordinate 38,691,205, forward strand.
GGTTTCTGAGATTTTCTTATGAAGATATTTGAACATAATATTATATCGTTGCATGTCAATTCTTGTTATTGGTCTATCTTTTTTATTTCGTCTGATAAACGACTCTAAGACCCTGATATGTTTACAATGAAAATTATTCTTTACTTGTAATCTTGAGTCACCCATAAGAATTTTACCTGAAAATGTCAATTTAAGAGTAATATAAGTTTGTTCTCAAGATTCTTGAGCTGAATTCTTAATCCAATCAGTCTTAATTTAATTACTGTTTTTCTAAAATATGGTTCATTTGTTAAGTTGGCTAATTCAACTTCTGCCTCTTTCATTGAATTTTTTATTTCTATAATATCATAAGATAGTTGTCTTAGATGGTTAAGACTTATTTAGAAATTCTCTAGTTAAAAAATCTGGAAGACTATTATCACTTCCTTTTTTATATTGAATTTCAAAATCAAAACATGCTAATGTAGCTTGCCATCTAGTAAACATTTGTTTGGAAACATCATGTTTAAAATCTTTATTAAACATAAATTTGGCTGCTTGACAATCAGTTTTTATAATAAAATGTTGATTATATAAATCATCTTGAAATTTAAGAATACATTTTACTAATGCCAAAATTTCTTTAGCAGTAGTAGAATAATTCTTTTGACTAGGAGTCCATTTTCCAGAATGGAATCTGACTAAGAATTTTTGCTTACTGTTAGGGTGAATTTGTTTTAAAATTCCTCCAAACCCTATTTCAGAGGCATCTGTCTCAACTATCTTTTCCCAATTAGGATTAGCCAAAGATAAACATGGTAGATTTTTGACTTTTTCTTTTATTCTTTTAACTGCTTGAGTATGATTATCAGTCCAAGCACCAGGGTTTTTTTTTTCAATCTGTCATATAGAATTGCACTATCGTTTGATAAATCTTTATAAAAAGGTGATATATAATTCAAGCTACCTAAAAATCTTTGTAGCTGAGTTTTATCTTTTATCTCATCTAGGAATTTTGTAGCAAAATCTATACTTTTTTGTATAGGAATGACTTGTCCTTTTTCAATATTATGACCTAAAAACCTTACCTTTGTTTGAAATAAAGTCATTTTAGATTGTGATATTACTAGGCCATTGTTTATTATTATTTTTTCAAAAGTATGCAAATGATTAAAATGATCTTGAATATTTTTCGAAAATACCAAAATATCATCTATATAAACAATAATAAAATTGCTATAAGGATTAAATATATCATTCATTATATTTTGAAATTCTGAAGGGGCATTTTTTAGGCCAAATGACATAACATTTCATTCGTATTGTCCAAAAGGAACATTGAAGGCAGTTTTATATCTATCTTTGCTATTAATCTGAATTTGCCAATATCCTGATTTTAAGTCGAACTTTGAAAATATCAAAGAGTCATGTAAACGATCTAATAAATCCTTTTTATTAGGAATAGGATATCTAATCCATTTTAAAACCTTATTAAGTGGCTTATAGTTTATAACTAGTCTCGGTACTCCTCTTTCTTGTTCTGAATGTTTGTTAACATAAAATGCAGTACATGACCATGGAGATTTAGAAGGTTGTATTAATTTTTTATCTAATAAGGAAGTTATTTCTTTTTTACATATATTTAAATATTCAAAATTCATTTGACATGGTCTTGCCTTGGTAGGAATTTGTTTTTCATTGAAATCTTCCTCATAGGGAAGCGTAACTATATGTTTTTTTCTTTCCCAAAAAGCATTAGGATGATCATTACAAATGTTTAATGAAAATTGGTTTGTTAAAAATTTAATTTTTTCCAGTAATTTAGGTTGTTCTAATTGTTCATTTATCTGAATAGTCCTAATTTCTTCTTTAAGAAAATTTATTTGGTTTTTCTTTAAATTCAACTCATTGACCCAGATAGAATAAGGCTCAGAGACAAAATTTAATATAACAGGTTGATTCTTATAAGATCCTATAATTTTATTTTTATCAATAGTTAGTGGTAATATCATTTCCAAAAAAGGATTTCCTAGAATCATTGTATTACTAGTCATATTTTTAATTATTGTGAAATTAATAGGTATGCAAACATTTTCTGTGCAAATTTTTGCATCTGTTAATTTATATCTAATATCCAATTTGGAACCTGATACTTCCCTTAACGTATGTGTCGATTTTTGAAAATATTTAGTAGGTATTAATCCTTCTCGTATGCAATTTAGATCTGCTCCGCTATCTATTAGGGCAACAAAATTTCTTTGATAGTTGTAAGTAATAAATAAATTAATTGTAAGATGCCATTTTCTAGAGATTACCAGTTCCATAGACTGAAGAAAATTATTATCAGTATTATTGCTAGTACCAATATCTTGGTTATTTTGTAGTTTTTCTAATTTATTAATTCGTTGATTATTTACTAATTGATCATTTTTTATCTTAGATATATCCTGTTTTAAAGATTGAATTTCAACCTGTAAATCCTGTACTGTAGGTATATTAGTAGAATTTTTATTTCTCCTTTCTTTTAACATGTCATGCACATTTTTCATTGAATAAATCCCTTCTTCTTTTATACTCTGTTCTTTGGTATTTAAAATTTCTATTATTTTTTGCCTTATTTCTAGATCATTAATTTCTTTTAATAGGTTTGCAATATCATTACTAATTACATTTATGGTTAAATCTTCTTTAAATTGAGACAGTATTAAGTATAATTGATGATCTATGTTACATGAACATTGTTCTAAATTATCACAATTACATTCAACTTCTTTAGAATCTGACTCGTAATCAGAGTCGTAATCTATCATATTAATATCAGAATTATTGTCTGACATTTCCTCCTCTTCTGATGAATCATCTATTAAATTCATTAATTGGAGTTTTATATCCTCACTTATATCCATATTATTAATTTGTTTTTTTATTTTTTTATTTCTGCATTTATTAGCATAATGACCTGTTTTTCCACATGAAAAGCAAGTAGGAGGTTTTTTATTTTCCTTTTTAATAAATTTCTTTTTTATGTGTTTATCTTTTCTATTAAAATCATTATGTTTTCTTTTATAAAAATTTTTCTTCTGTTGAAACTCTTTTTTCTGTTTCTTCTTATTCCTACTAGTTTCTATTCGGAACTGATCACAAAATTCTCCTAATTGTCTTTTTTCATTAAGATGTTGGGTTTTAATTTGATGGTTGAGTTTTATCTCACTACATAGGGCTAAGCCTTCCTGTATACAAGTTCCTATTAATTTTCCATAAGTATAATCCTCGTAAGGAATTGTATTATCTATTCTTAGTTGGTTTTTAACTCTTTCAGCAAAAAGATTTGGCAAACCATCTATGAATTTGGATTTCCAATAAACACTATTACAATCATTAAGCTCCATTACTCTGCTTAAAAAAGTATCCTTATACCATCGAAAGGAAGTAAGAGTTTTACAAAATAATCCATTTAATAAAGTACGAATGTTTTCAGAATTATCTGACCATCTTCATGTAAAATGTTCTATTATAGTACAAGTAAGAGCATAAACCACATTGGGAGTAGTTATTCCATTTTATGTTTTAACTGTATTAAGAATAGCATGTTGAGTTTTTTCATCGACATAGTTGTCCCACCAGCCTTTTAATTGGCCAGTAAACCCGGCAATTAGCATATTAGCTACTTGTTTATCACTATTTCCTGTATTTTTAGCGATTGTGCTATACATCAACATTCTATGAATCATATTATATATTTGTCTTTCAGTATATCTATCTAGATTCCATTCATAAACATTTTTACCACTGTAACTATTATTAATTTCATATTCTTGTTCCTCGTGTAGGACATCTTGAGGGCTTGGCCTTGGATAATAATATAATCTTTGAACAGGCTTTCTAGCAAATTTACTGTCATAATTATTAATTTTATTTATTTGTACATCATTATTATCTGAGTCATCATCCGAGTCTTTATTTATGGTATTAATATGTAATTTTTTCATATGTTCTTGTATAATGTCTAGCATATAATCATAATTTTTTAATTTATAACCAGTAATATTTGGTGGTGGTTGAATAGTAGCATTTATTTGTTTTTCTTTGTCTTTTTTCTGTATTATTATATCTTTTTGACTATTTATTATTTCTATTTTTTTTATGTAAATCCATTAATTGTTCTCCTAATATTATAGAGTATAGATTATGGAAATTTAATTGTTGAATCATACTGTTAATATGATTAACATCTATGGTAAGAGTCTTTTCTTCAAAAAGTTTTTGATAAGCCGAAAATTTTATAGTAACATTGTTATTTGTGATTGTAAAAGGGACTTGAGGTGGAAATATACTTGTTATTATTTTGTCTCCTGATAGAGTATAATCTCTTTCTATGTTGTGAATATTATGTAAAAAAGTATAAGTAAACCAAGGAATAAAATGTATAATTTAATTTATAGAGGATAAATATTCATAAAATTTATTTTGTATTTCTTGTAACTCCTCTTTAGAATAATTTTTAAATAACCATTCTTTAAAAAATGTCCATTTAGTTGAATAAAATTCTTCTGAAATAAATTTTCTTGCCTGAGAACCAGGGCTAAAATCTATTTTTTCTTTTAAATCCTATAAACTGTAAAATTCATTTCAGAAGGAGTAGATGCCTCCGCCTCATACACAATATCATCATGACCATGGAGATTTAGTCTCGGTACTCCTCTTTCTTGTTCTGAATGTTTGTTAACATAAAATGCAGTACATGACCATGGAGATTTAGAAGGTTGTATTAATTTTTTATCTAATAAGGAAGTTATTTCTTTTTTACATATATTTAAATATTCAAAATTCATTTGACATGGTCTTGCCTTGGTAGGAATTTGTTTTTCATTGAAATCTTCCTCATAGGGAAGCGTAACTATATGTTTTTTTCTTTCCCAAAAAGCATTAGGATGATCATTACAAATGTTTAATGAAAATTGGTTTGTTAAAAATTTAATTTTTTCCAGTAATTTAGGTTGTTCTAATTGTTCATTTATCTGAATAGTCCTAATTTCTTCTTTAAGAAAATTTATTTGGTTTTTCTTTAAATTCAACTCATTGACCCAGATAGAATAAGGCTCAGAGACAAAATTTAATATAACAGGTTGATTCTTATAAGATCCTATAATTTTATTTTTATCAATAGTTAGTGGTAATATCATTTCCAAAAAAGGATTTCCTAGAATCATTGTATTACTAGTCATATTTTTAATTATTGTGAAATTAATAGGTATGCAAACATTTTCTGTGCAAATTTTTGCATCTGTTAATTTATATCTAATATCCAATTTGGAACCTGATACTTCCCTTAACGTATGTGTCGATTTTTGAAAATATTTAGTAGGTATTAATCCTTCTCGTATGCAATTTAGATCTGCTCCGCTATCTATTAGGGCAACAAAATTTCTTTGATAGTTGTAAGTAATAAATAAATTAATTGTAAGATGCCATTTTCTAGAGATTACCAGTTCCATAGACTGAAGAAAATTATTATCAGTATTATTGCTAGTACCAATATCTTGGTTATTTTGTAGTTTTTCTAATTTATTAATTCGTTGATTATTTACTAATTGATCATTTTTTATCTTAGATATATCCTGTTTTAAAGATTGAATTTCAACCTGTAAATCCTGTACTGTAGGTATATTAGTAGAATTTTTATTTCTCCTTTCTTTTAACATGTCATGCACATTTTTCATTGAATAAATCCCTTCTTCTTTTATACTCTGTTCTTTGGTATTTAAAATTTCTATTATTTTTTGCCTTATTTCTAGATCATTAATTTCTTTTAATAGGTTTGCAATATCATTACTAATTACATTTATGGTTAAATCTTCTTTAAATTGAGACAGTATTAAGTATAATTGATGATCTATGTTACATGAACATTGTTCTAAATTATCACAATTACATTCAACTTCTTTAGAATCTGACTCGTAATCAGAGTCGTAATCTATCATATTAATATCAGAATTATTGTCTGACATTTCCTCCTCTTCTGATGAATCATCTATTAAATTCATTAATTGGAGTTTTATATCCTCACTTATATCCATATTATTAATTTGTTTTTTTATTTTTTTATTTCTGCATTTATTAGCATAATGACCTGTTTTTCCACATGAAAAGCAAGTAGGAGGTTTTTTATTTTCCTTTTTAATAAATTTCTTTTTTATGTGTTTATCTTTTCTATTAAAATCATTATGTTTTCTTTTATAAAAATTTTTCTTCTGTTGAAACTCTTTTTTCTGTTTCTTCTTATTCCTACTAGTTTCTATTCGGAACTGATCACAAAATTCTCCTAATTGTCTTTTTTCATTAAGATGTTGGGTTTTAATTTGATGGTTGAGTTTTATCTCACTACATAGGGCTAAGCCTTCCTGTATACAAGTTCCTATTAATTTTCCATAAGTATAATCCTCGTAAGGAATTGTATTATCTATTCTTAGTTGGTTTTTAACTCTTTCAGCAAAAAGATTTGGCAAACCATCTATGAATTTGGATTTCCAATAAACACTATTACAATCATTAAGCTCCATTACTCTGCTTAAAAAAGTATCCTTATACCATCGAAAGGAAGTAAGAGTTTTACAAAATAATCCATTTAATAAAGTACGAATGTTTTCAGAATTATCTGACCATCTTCATGTAAAATGTTCTATTATAGTACAAGTAAGAGCATAAACCACATTGGGAGTAGTTATTCCATTTTATGTTTTAACTGTATTAAGAATAGCATGTTGAGTTTTTTCATCGACATAGTTGTCCCACCAGCCTTTTAATTGGCCAGTAAACCCGGCAATTAGCATATTAGCTACTTGTTTATCACTATTTCCTGTATTTTTAGCGATTGTGCTATACATCAACATTCTATGAATCATATTATATATTTGTCTTTCAGTATATCTATCTAGATTCCATTCATAAACATTTTTACCACTGTAACTATTATTAATTTCATATTCTTGTTCCTCGTGTAGGACATCTTGAGGGCTTGGCCTTGGATAATAATATAATCTTTGAACAGGCTTTCTAGCAAATTTACTGTCATAATTATTAATTTTATTTATTTGTACATCATTATTATCTGAGTCATCATCCGAGTCTTTATTTATGGTATTAATATGTAATTTTTTCATATGTTCTTGTATAATGTCTAGCATATAATCATAATTTTTTAATTTATAACCAGTAATATTTGGTGGTGGTTGAATAGTAGCATTTATTTGTTTTTCTTTGTCTTTTTTCTGTATTATTATATCTTTTTGACTATTTATTATTTCTATTTTTTTTATGTAAATCCATTAATTGTTCTCCTAATATTATAGAGTATAGATTATGGAAATTTAATTGTTGAATCATACTGTTAATATGATTAACATCTATGGTAAGAGTCTTTTCTTCAAAAAGTTTTTGATAAGCCGAAAATTTTATAGTAACATTGTTATTTGTGATTGTAAAAGGGACTTGAGGTGGAAATATACTTGTTATTATTTTGTCTCCTGATAGAGTATAATCTCTTTCTATGTTGTGAATATTATGTAAAAAAGTATAAGTAAACCAAGGAATAAAATGTATAATTTAATTTATAGAGGATAAATATTCATAAAATTTATTTTGTATTTCTTGTAACTCCTCTTTAGAATAATTTTTAAATAACCATTCTTTAAAAAATATCCATTTAGTTGAATAAAATTCTTCTGAAATAAATTTTCTTGCCTGAGAACCAGGGCTAAAATCTATTTTTTCTTTTAAATCCTATAAACTGTAAAATTCATTTCAGAAGGAGTAGATGCCTCCGCCTCATACACAATATCATCATGACCATGGAGATTTAGTCTCGGTACTCCTCTTTCTTGTTCTGAATGTTTGTTAACATAAAATGCAGTACATGACCATGGAGATTTAGAAGGTTGTATTAATTTTTTATCTAATAAGGAAGTTATTTCTTTTTTACATATATTTAAATATTCAAAATTCATTTGACATGGTCTTGCCTTGGTAGGAATTTGTTTTTCATTGAAATCTTCCTCATAGGGAAGCGTAACTATATGTTTTTTTCTTTCCCAAAAAGCATTAGGATGATCATTACAAATGTTTAATGAAAATTGGTTTGTTAAAAATTTAATTTTTTCCAGTAATTTAGGTTGTTCTAATTGTTCATTTATCTGAATAGTCCTAATTTCTTCTTTAAGAAAATTTATTTGGTTTTTCTTTAAATTCAACTCATTGACCCAGATAGAATAAGGCTCAGAGACAAAATTTAATATAACAGGTTGATTCTTATAAGATCCTATAATTTTATTTTTATCAATAGTTAGTGGTAATATCATTTCCAAAAAAGGATTTCCTAGAATCATTGTATTACTAGTCATATTTTTAATTATTGTGAAATTAATAGGTATGCAAACATTTTCTGTGCAAATTTTTGCATCTGTTAATTTATATCTAATATCCAATTTGGAACCTGATACTTCCCTTAACGTATGTGTCGATTTTTGAAAATATTTAGTAGGTATTAATCCTTCTCGTATGCAATTTAGATCTGCTCCGCTATCTATTAGGGCAACAAAATTTCTTTGATAGTTGTAAGTAATAAATAAATTAATTGTAAGATGCCATTTTCTAGAGATTACCAGTTCCATAGACTGAAGAAAATTATTATCAGTATTATTGCTAGTACCAATATCTTGGTTATTTTGTAGTTTTTCTAATTTATTAATTCGTTGATTATTTACTAATTGATCATTTTTTATCTTAGATATATCCTGTTTTAAAGATTGAATTTCAACCTGTAAATCCTGTACTGTAGGTATATTAGTAGAATTTTTATTTCTCCTTTCTTTTAACATGTCATGCACATTTTTCATTGAATAAATCCCTTCTTCTTTTATACTCTGTTCTTTGGTATTTAAAATTTCTATTATTTTTTGCCTTATTTCTAGATCATTAATTTCTTTTAATAGGTTTGCAATATCATTACTAATTACATTTATGGTTAAATCTTCTTTAAATTGAGACAGTATTAAGTATAATTGATGATCTATGTTACATGAACATTGTTCTAAATTATCACAATTACATTCAACTTCTTTAGAATCTGACTCGTAATCAGAGTCGTAATCTATCATATTAATATCAGAATTATTGTCTGACATTTCCTCCTCTTCTGATGAATCATCTATTAAATTCATTAATTGGAGTTTTATATCCTCACTTATATCCATATTATTAATTTGTTTTTTTATTTTTTTATTTCTGCATTTATTAGCATAATGACCTGTTTTTCCACATGAAAAGCAAGTAGGAGGTTTTTTATTTTCCTTTTTAATAAATTTCTTTTTTATGTGTTTATCTTTTCTATTAAAATCATTATGTTTTGTTTTATAAAATTTTTTCTTCTGTTGAAACTCTTTTTTCTGTTTCTTCTTATTCCTACTAGTTTCTATTCGGAACTGATCACAAAATTCTCCTAATTGTCTTTTTTCATTAAGATGTTGGGTTTTAATTTGATGGTTGAGTTTTATCTCACTACATAGGGCTAAGCCTTCCTGTATACAAGTTCCTATTAATTTTCCATAAGTATAATCCTCGTAAGGAATTGTATTATCTATTCTTAGTTGGTTTTTAACTCTTTCAGCAAAAAGATTTGGCAAACCATCTATGAATTTGGATTTCCAATAAACACTATTACAATCATTAAGCTCCATTACTCTGCTTAAAAAAGTATCCTTATACCATCGAAAGGAAGTAAGAGTTTTACAAAATAATCCATTTAATAAAGTACGAATGTTTTCAGAATTATCTGACCATCTTCATGTAAAATGTTCTATTATAGTACAAGTAAGAGTATAAACCACATTGGGAGTAGTTATTCCATTTTCTGTTTTAACTGTATTAAGAATAGCATGTTGAGTTTTTTCATCGACATAGTTGTCCCACCAGCCTTTTAATTGGCCAGTAAACCCGGCAATTAGCATATTAGCTACTTGTTTATCACTATTTCCTGTATTTTTAGCGATTGTGCTATACATCAACATTCTATGAATCATATTATATATTTGTCTTTCAGTATATCCATCTAGATTCCATTCATAAACATTTTTACCACTGTAACTATTATTAATTTCATATTCTTGTTCCTCGTGTAGGACATCTTGAGGGCTTGGCCTTGGATAATAATATAATCTTTGAACAGGCTTTCTAGCAAATTTACTGTCATAATTATTAATTTTATTTATTTGTACATCATTATTATCTGAGTCATCATCCGAGTCTTTATTTATGGTATTAATATGTAATTTTTTCATCTGTTCTTGTATAATGTCTAGCATATAATCATAATTTTTTAATTTATAACCAGTAATATTTGGTGGTGGTTGAATAGTAGCATTTATTTGTTTTTCTTTGTCTTTTTTCTGTATTATTATATCTTTTTGACTATTTATTATTTCTATTTTTTTTATGTAAATCCATTAATTGTTCTCCTAATATTATAGAGTATAGATTATGGAAATTTAATTGTTGAATCATACTGTTAATATGATTAACATCTATGGTAAGAGTCTTTTCTTCAAAAAGTTTTTGATAAGCCGAAAATTTTATAGTAACATTGTTATTTGTGATTGTAAAAGGGACTTGAGGTGGAAATATACTTGTTATTATTTTGTCTCCTGATAGAGTATAATCTCTTTCTATGTTGTGAATATTATGTAAAAAAGTATAAGTAAACCAAGGAATAAAATGTATAATTTGATTTATAGAGGATAAATATTCATAAAATTTATTTTGTATTTCTTGTAACTCCTCTTTAGAATAATTTTTAAATAACCATTCTTTAAAAAATGTCCATTTAGTTGAATAAAATTCTTCTGAAATAAATTTTCTTGCCTGAGAACCAGGGCTAAAATCTATTTTTTCTTTTAAATCCTATAAACTGTAAAATTCATTTCAGAAGGAGTAGATGCCTCCGCCTCATACACAATATCATCATGACCATGGAGATTTAGTCTCGGTACTCCTCTTTCTTGTTCTGAATGTTTGTTAACATAAAATGCAGTACATGACCATGGAGATTTAGAAGGTTGTATTAATTTTTTATCTAATAAGGAAGTTATTTCTTTTTTACATATATTTAAATATTCAAAATTCATTTGACATGGTCTTGCCTTGGTAGGAATTTGTTTTTCATTGAAATCTTCCTCATAGGGAAGCGTAACTATATGTTTTTTTTCTTTCCCAAAAAGCATTAGGATGATCATTACAAATGTTTAATGAAAATTGGTTTGTTAAAAATTTAATTTTTTCCAGTAATTTAGGTCGTTCTAATTGTTCATTTATCTGAACAGTCTTAATTTTTTCTTTAAGAAAATTTATTTGGTTTTTCTTTAAATTCAACTCATTGACCCAGATAGAATAAGGGTCAGAGACAAAATTATTATTAATAATAATAATAATAATAGTAGTAGTAGTAGTAATAATAATAATAATAATAATAATAATAATAATAATAATAATAATTTTGAATATAAGGAATCATCTCATAAAGATAATATTATTATTTTGGAGCATAAAGATATAATGTTTTATTTTGAGAATAATGACGATCCATGGTTTTTGATGACCAGATACTTGGATACATCGACATACGCTGGATATTCTTACAAACAAAGATTATATTATGAGAATATTTTGAAAATAACCGGATCAGTTGAATTTTCTCATTTTACATCCGGAGGTAATACCAATGTTTACAAAAAAAAAAAAAAAAAAAAAAAGTCTGGAATGGAAAAAGGCAAAGTCGTGTTTTAGCCCGCTATTGTGGCCACAGTGCCGTTTTAAGGCGTTTTACTCATTGACTCGCCTATCTCACCCAACTCTTTTTTGTTTTTATTTTTCAAAGTTTTTAAATTCGTTATCTGCTTATGATCCTGCTTGAACTTCTTCATCATCTGGCTGGGATTCCCCTGCTAAGCATGGTGATTGGCCTTGGCTTTGGTTATCAACTGACATATTATCTTGAGTATCTTCATTTGAACCTTCATCTGTATCATGTTTTGAAAATCTTTTAAGATTTTCTTTTAATTCAGAACAATATAACCGGAATGACTTGATCATTTCTTCTTTAGTTAGATTAACTTTTTGAGGAGTTGAGGAGGTCACTTCTGTTGCGGAGGCTATTTCCGAAAAAAGTTTCTGGTCTTGGTATTTCTTAATCTGTTGATTGATATGATCAATTGTTTCCTGAGCATTAAGGATTTTTGTTTCTGGATTCTTGTGAAGCATTTTAGGCCAAAATTTGGTAAAGTATGACCTTTGTAGGGAAGGAAATTTAGAGGGAGTATAATCCACATATAGGGACCATTTCCAGATCCAAGGAATAGAAAATTCCATGAAAAAATGCATAGAAGATATTGCTTCCAGTCCTTCTGATTTCAAGGGTATAACTTGGTCTCGGTATCTTGGAGAGACAGGTAACCATTCCCCATATAATTTCCTGAATGGTTCCTCAGGGAGGATATCTATACTCGGGCCGTATGAGATCCACCAATTAGTAAACCAATTTGGTATATCTCTGTTTTGGTTATAAACCTTTTCACATACTTTAAAAAACCAAGTATGCTTTCTCTGAGGATTTTCATATAAAAAGGCTTTATGAAAGCTTTCAATATAATCCCAATATGTAAATTTCATTGGTATTTTTGAAGGAGGGATTAAAAATTCTTTTTCCTTGAGGGTACTTAAACCTCATTCCTCAGGTGATATGATCTTTTTGATAATGGCTTTACTAAAATTGTAAACACTAGTATTACCTCCGGATGTAAAATGAGAAAATTCAACTGATCCGGTTATTTTCAAAATATTCTCATAATATAATCTTTGTTTGTAAGAATATCCAGCGTATGTCGCTGTATCCAAGTATCTGGTCATCAAAAACCATGGATCGTCATTATTTTCAAAATAAAGCATTATATCTTTATGTTCCAGAATAATAATATTATCTCTATGAGATGATTCCTTATATTCAAAATTATTGTTGATGGTTTCACCATCTGTGATCATTTGAGCGAGAGTGGGAGTATTTTCCCTTTTTGATTCCAAAAATGCTTTAAACTCCTCATATAAAGGGCTTCCAGGAACTGGAAGAGATTGATCATTTGTTTGTGACGAATTTCCAGTTCTATAAGAACTGCTTGAAGCCGTAGGATATCCCCGACCTCTATGATAACCACCTCTATATGAAGGATGGCCTCTTCCATGATTGGGATTCATCCTGCAAATGGAAATGTTAATTTAAGAGTAATATGAGTTTGTTTTCAAGATTCTTGAGTTGGATCCTTAATCCTATCAATCTTAAATTAATTTCTGTCTTACTAAAATATGGTTCATTGGCTAAGTTGGCCAGTTCAACTTCTGCCTCATTAATTAAATTTTTTATATTAGTAATATCATGTGATAATTGTCTTAGCTCGTGATAACTCATTTAGGAATTCTCTAGTTAAAAGATCGGGAAGACTATTATCACTTCCTTTTTTATATTGAATTTCAAAATCAAAACATGCTAATGTAGCTTGCCACCTAGTAAACATTTGTTTAGAAACATCATGTTTAAAGTCTTTATTAAACATGAATTTAGCTGCCTGACAATCTGTTTTGATAATAAAATGTTGATTATATAAATCATCTTGAAATTTGAGAATACATTTTACCAGTGCCAAAATTTCTTTAGCAGTAGTAGAATAATTTTTCTGACTAGGAGTCCATTTTCCAGAATGAAATCTGACTAAGAATTCTTGCTTACTGTTAGGGTGAATTTGTTTTAAAATTCCTCCAAACCCTATTTCAGAGGCATCTGTCTCTACTATCTTTTCCCAATTAGGATTAGCTAAAGATAAACATGGTAGACTTTTAACTTTATCTTTTATTCTTTTAACTGCTTGAGTATGATCACTAGTCCAAGCACAAGGATTCTTTTTCAATCTGTCATATAAAATTGCACTATCGGCTGATAAATCCTTATAAAAAGGTGATATATAATTTAGGCTACCTAAGAATCTTTGTAGCTGAGTTTTATCTTTTATTTCATCTGGAAATTTCGCAGCAAAGTCTATACTTCTTTGTATAGGAATAATTTGTCCCTTTTCGATATTATGTCCTAAAAATCTTACCTTTGTTTGGAATAAGGACATTTTAGATTGTGATATTACTAAACCATTGTTTATTATTATTTTTTCAAAAGTATGCAAATGATCAAAATGTTCTTGAATATTTTTCGAAAAGACTAAGATATCATCTATATATACAATAATAAAATTGCTATAAGGATTAAATATCTCATTCATTATATTTTGGAATTCTGAAGGGGCATTTTTTAGGCCAAATGGCATAACATGCCATTCATATTGTCCAAAAGGGACATTGAAGGCAGTTTTATATCTGTCTTTCTTATCAATCTGTATTTGCCAATATCCTGATTTTAAATCGAATTTTGAAAATATTAAAGAATCATGTAATCGATCTAATAAATCTTTTTTATTAGGAATAGGATACCTGATCCATTTTAGGACTTTATTAAGAGGTTTATAGTTTAAAACTAGCCTTGGTATTCCCCTTTCTTGTTCAGAATGTTTATTTACATAAAAGGCAGTGCATGACCATGGAGATTTGGAAGGTTGTATTAGTTTTTTTATCTAATAAGGAAGTTATTTCCTTTTTACATATATTCAAGTATTCGAAATTCATTTGACAAGGTCTTGCCTTGGTAGGAATTTGTTTTTCATTGAAGTCTTCCTCATAAGGAAGCATAACTATATGTTTTTTCCTTTCCCAAAAAGCATTAGGATGATCATTACATATATTCAAGGAGAATTGATTTGTTAAAAATTTTATTTTTTCCTGTAACTTAGGTTGTTCTAGTTGTTCATCTATTTGAACATTTCTGATTTCTTCTTTCAGAAAATTTATTTGGTTTTCTCTTTAAATTCAACTCATTGACCCAGATAGAATAAGGGTCAGAGACAAAATTTAATATAACAGGTTGATTCTTATAAGATCCTATGATTTTATCTTTAACAATAGTTAGTGGTAATATCATCTCTAAAAATGGATTTCCTAAGATCATGGTATTACTACTCATATTTTTAATTACCGTGAAATTAATAGGTATACAAACATTTTCTGTACAAATTTTTGCATCTGTTAATTTATATCTAATATTTAATTTAGAACCTGATACTTCTCTTAACGTATGTGTTGATTTTTGAAAATATTTAGTAGGTATTAAACCTTCTCTTATACAATTTAAATCTGCACCACTGTCTATTAGGGCAACAAAACTTCTTTGGTAATTATAAGTAATAAATAAATTAATTGTGACATGCCATTTTCTAGATATTACTAATTCCATGGACTGTAGGAAATTATTATTAGTATTATTACTGGTACCAATATCTTGTTTATTTTGTAGTTTTTCTAATTTATTAATTCGTTGATTGCTTATTAGCTGATCATTTTTTATCTTAGATATATCCTGTTTTAGGTTTTGAATTTCATCCTATAAATCTTGTACTGTAGGTATATTAGTAGAATTTTTATTTCTTCTTTCTTTTAACATATCATGTACGTTTTTCATGGAATATATCCCTTCTTCTTGTGTACTCTGTTCCTTAGTATCAAGATTTTCTATTATTTTTTGTCTTATTTCTGGATCATTAATTTCTTTTAATAAGTTTGCAATATCATTACTAATTACATTTATGGTTAATTCTTCTTTGAATTGAGACTGTATTAGGTATAATTGATGATCTATGTTACATGAACATTGTTCTAAATTATCACAATTACATTCAATTTCTTCAGATTTTGATGAATAATCAGAATCATATTCTATTATGTTTATATCAGAATCTTCGTCTGAGAGCTCCTCTTTGTCTGACGAATTATCTATCAAATTTATTAATTGTATTTTTATATCCTCACTTATATCCATATTATTAATTTGCTTTTTTATCTTTTTATTCCTGCATTTATTAGCATAATGTCCCATTTTTCCTCATGAAAAACAAGTAGGGGGTTTTTTATAATCTTTTCTATTAAACCTTTTTTAATATGTTTATCTTTTTTATTAGGATCACTATGTTTTTTCTTATAAAATTTTTTCTTCTGTTGAAACTCTTTTTTCTGTTTCCTCTTATTGTTATTAGTTTGTATTCCGAATTGATCACAAAATTCTCCTAATTGCCTTTTTTCATTAAGATGTTGAGTTTTAATTTGGTGATTTAGTTTTATTTCACTACATAAGGCTAAACCTTCCTGTATACAAGTTCCTATCAATTTTCCATACGTATAATCTTCATAAGGAATTGTATTATCTATTCTCAGTTGGTTTTTAACTCTTTCAGCAAAAAGATTTGGTAAACCATCTATGAATTTGGATTTCCAGTAAACACTATTACAATCATTAAGTTCCATTACTCTACTTAAGAAAGTATCCTTATACCATCGAAAAGATGTAAGAGTTTTACAAAATAATCCATTTAATAGAGTACGAATATTTTCAGAATTATCTGACCATCTTCCTGTAAAATGTTCTATTATGGTACAAGTTAGAGTATAAACTACATTAGGAGTGGTTATTCCGTTTTCTGTTTTAACTGTATTAAGAATAGCTTGTTGGGTTTTTTCATCCACATAATTGTCCCACCAGCCTTTTAATTGGCCAGTAAATCCGGCAATTAACATATTAGCCACTTGTTTATCACTATTTCCCTGTATTTTTAGCAATTGTACTATACATTAACATTCTATGAATCATGTTATATATTTGTCTTTCAGTATAACCATCTAAATTCCATTCGTAAACATTTTTACCACTATAACTATTATTAATTTCATATTCTTGTTCCTCATGTAGGACATCTTGGGGGCTCGGTCTTGGATAATAATATAATCTTTGAACATGTTTTCTAGCAAATTTGCTATCATAATTGTTAATTTTGTTTATTTGAGTATTATCTATATCTGAATCATCATCTGAGTCTCTATTTATAGTATTAATTTGTAATTTTTTCATTTGTTCTTGCAGAATATCTAGCATATAATCATAATTTTTAAGTTTATAACCAGTAATATTTGATGGGGGTTGAATAGTAGCATCTATTTGTTGTTTTTTATCTTTTTTCTATATTATTATATCTTTATTGTTAATGGGTGAATTTATATTTTCTAATTTTTTATGTAAATCCATTAACTGTTCTCCTAATATTATGGAATATAAATTATGGAAATTTAATTGTTGAATCATACTATTAATATGATTAACATCTATTGTAAGAGTCTTTTCTTCAAAAAGTTTTTGATAAGCCGAAAATTTTATAGTAACATTGTTATTTGTAATAGTAAAAGGGACTTGGGGTGGAAATATACTTGTTATTATTTTGTCTCCCGATAGAGTATAATCTCTTTCTATGTTGTGAATATTATGTAAAAAAGTATAAGCAAACCAAGGAATAAAATGTATAATTTGATTTATAGAGGATAAATATTTATAAAATTTATTTTGTATTTCTTGTAATTCTTCTTTAGAATAATTTTTGAATAACCATTCTTTAAAAAATGTCCATTTAGTTGAATAAAATTCTTCTGAAATAATTTTTCTTGCCTGAGAACCAGGGCTAAAATCTATTTTTTCTTTTAAATCCATTAAACTGTAAAATTCATTTCAGAAGGAGTAGATGCCTCCGCCTCATACACAATATCATCATGTATATTTAAATTGTTTATCTTTCTATTATCAACAGAAGCACGAGTAAAGGGAATTTCTACGTTATAATCTAGTGGTGATATGTATGAATGTGAAGATCTTGCAGATCTTGTTCGTTTTATTAGGTCGTTATTATACTCTATTTCTTTGTTAAACTCAATAGTAACAACGCCATCAGAAGTTTGTATAATACTTTCTATATTATTATTTATTAAAGGTGTAGGTGGTATATTATTCTCTAAAATCCAGTGTTGGGGAAATTTTATTTCATCCCATTTTATAGCTTTTCTAGTTGTAATTTTTGACACATCAAAATTACTTTCTATTAAAATTGTTTCATTTATAGGTTTATTAACTATCTTACATTTAGGATTCATAGTTTTTAATGGTTTAAAATATATACGATAACATATACATATTACTTCTGATCCTGGTAAGTAATTATAACCATGAGTTTTGACATTTAATGTTAAAGCTTGAAAAATATTTTTATCTGATAAAGAAAGTTGTAAATTTGGGTAGACATTAAAATATACCGGTCCATGAGACAAACTAGATTCTATTATACCCATTAAAGATTGTTTCCAATTTTTATTTCTAGCATCCCTAAGAACTGCTAAAAAACTTTCAGGTAATCCCTGTAATGTTAATGGTTTAAAAGCAATTTGCACCAAACCAATATGCAAGTAATTATAAATATGTTTATATCTATTAATATCTTGTGGAGTTATTAACTGAACTGTCATGTCATCTTCATTCATAGTTAAATTTTTTTCTGTAGTTTTAACAGTTTGGATAAAACCTAATTCTTCAAAAGTTCCTAATTCATATATAAATTTAGGGTTGATACTAGGAATAGTCCATTTATTAAGAAGGTCTAAATTTTTTAGGACTTCATATTCTTCTATTATAATAATAATAATAGTAATAGTAATAGTAATAGTAATAATAATAATAATAATATTAATAATAATAATAATAATAGTAATAATAATAATAGTAGTAGTAATAGTAATAGTAATAGTTATTGGATCCAAACTTGACTCCCTTGTGACCCTAACTTCTAATTCATGTCCTAAGGCAATGTAACACCGTAATTTTTCAAAACAAAATTTTCATTTAAAACCGCTTATTTCTTAAAACACTTTTCGTAAAAATCACATTTTGTTTAAATTACAATACATCACTCTCTATTTAATCAATTAATAATTCAGGATCCTCAAAAACATAACTCTTCCTCTGGTGTGTACAATCGAGCCGGTGCCGTCCCGTGATCCTGAGAGAAACCTGAAACACATAACACATAACACGGTAAGCACGAAGCTTAGTGAGTTCCCCAAAATACCACATATAACACATATTAGCCACTCGAGGCTATAACTCTGTGGGCCCCCTGGCCCTAACTCTGTTGACCTTCTGGTCCTAACTCTGTGGACCTTCCGGTCCTAACTCTATAAACTCAGGAACATGCACAACATAAATCACATAGAAATAATGCAGTGCAACACATAACATACATAGCATATAAGATACTCTGTCACATAACTATGGTTACCTACTCAAGGTAAAGTATAGTGAGAAGACTCACCTCGCATGAAGAATCAACCTCTAGTCATGCTGCTGCTTAACACCGTCCTCTAACTCTGTGTCAAATCCCACAATTAACCCAATTAGGAACTAAGTCCACCCTGTCACTTACTAGGTCTAAAGATGGGCCATCTATCGCCCTATCAATGCCCTAACCCATTGGGCCCACCAAGGCCTAATAATAAATGGGATTTCCCCAAGGCCCAACCTCACCCTACAAACAAGCCCAACACTTAAGGCCCAAATATCGACTCTAGTCCAAAAGCCCACAGAGGGGTTACGCGGGGCGTACCTCCTTGGTACGCTCAGCGTACACAAACGTCCAAGAAACTGATCGGGGACCTAAACCTAGTACGCGGGGCGTACAGGAATTACGCGGCGCGTACCCTCAGTCTTGCTTAATCCATTTTCCGGGTCTTAACTCGTTAAGACCTTAACTCATCTCTTGGATCTGGACTTCCTAACATCTCTTACTCCATAAAGTTAACAACTTTAAGCCTTTGCATGGCTGATAAGGTCACAACACATAAAAACTCTTACTTTCTTAACCCAGTAAGCTCACAACTCATGCACGGGTTGATTCTCACGATCAAGACCTCATTTTTATGGTTCTTCACCACTAGAAACACTTAAAAGGGCATGTTAATAAGCTCTGGAATGCATCAACTCAAAAAGCCTCAAGCTTGGGACCAAAAACCCTAAAATGGACCCTAAAATGCACAAAACAAAAGAATAGGAAAGCTTGGAGCTTTATACCTTCAAATGGTGCTCTAGCCCCAGGAAAACTCAGATCCACATCCTGAACTTCAACTTCACTCTCTTCCATGCTCCTTCTTAACTCCCAAAAGCCCACATGAACACATATGAGCTCAACATGGCCACACATAAGCTCAAGAACGGATATTAGGGTTTGAGAGGGTTTACAAACTGAAGAAGGTGGCCAGAAATGAGACTATCTCATTCTTTATATAGGGACACTTCGTTTAATTAGGGTTTCCTTTTGTGCCTAGTACGCCCAGCGTACCCTCTGGTACACCCAGCGTACTAGGTGGCCCTTGCGTCCAAACCACGCTCGTAGGTACGCTAAACGTTCCCTTACTTACGCCCAGCGTACCCGGTTGACACCCTTTTCTCAATAAGGACCAAACTCGTCATAACTTCCAAACTATCATGGCCTCTCGATATAATCTTTGATTCCACAAATCCTCATACCTACGGAAAGGTAATGAGACGCCCCTCGCCTCTGGCAACTCACCTCAACCCGAGACCTCCTCGTGCCCGACACGTGACCCACGAAACCTAATCATGGATATTCCGAAACAGGATGTTACAATTCTCCTCCACTTAATTAGATTTCGCCCTCGAAATCGCTTCTTATCAATACTCAGATTGAAACCAATAATCCCAGAAGCACCACCAAGGATCATGCAATAATCCTTTCCCCATACACTTGAACCCATCATGGAATTTCAATCCCGAAAGAGGACAGGCCCAACTGCCAATGCAATACCCGATCTGACTTCCCAAAATTTGAAACCCTTGTGGTCTACCACCTTGCCATACCACCCTCGAAAAACACCATCCTGTTAATCGCCCAACGACTAACAGACTCTAAGAATACTCTACCAATCCTGATTCCCTGATCGATCCCGATCGCAACTCAAAAGGAACCTAAAGATGTAACATCCCGAAATTCAGAAGTAGGATTTAAAGGGTTAAAGTGTAATTTCCAAGAAGGGACTCGACGAGTAGGTACGCTTACTCGCCGAGTCGGAGGGGGTTTTGGGTCGCGAATTTAGTGACCAACTCGCCGAGTCGGAAGCTGGACTCGACGAGTTGGTGCTGGAATGAGAAAAACCCTAATCTTCGGGGTTGCCCCCTATTTAAAGGACTTTATGTCCTTCACCCAGACCCCTAATCCCCTAGAGAGTTCCAGGAGCCCTAATATCCGTGAGTGTGAGCTTGGAGAAGTGTTTGGAGCTTTGAGGAATGAACTTTGTGAAGGAGACTTGTAGATCAAGAGGCTAGCACCAAGGATTTCGTGTGAATCAAGAATCCACTCCAGCTTGGGCACGTTTTGGGAGGTAATAAGCTGTTATCTTAACCTTTTCTTCTAGAATCATTCATATGTGGAGGCTAGGGCTTTCCTTGGTTAAGGGATTTTGTTATGGAAGCTAGATCTGAAGCTGAAACTTTAGATCTGAACCTCTTTTGAGTCCTAAGCCCATAAAGTTTCCAGTTCTTGCAAGGATGAGACTCTCCTAAGGTGTAAAGCTCCATTGGAAGCTTAGATTGGTCATTTAGAGCCCCTAGAGCCTTGCATGCACGTAAAGTTTGCAACTTTACGTGATAATCATGCCCTAGAAGCTTGGATCTACAATATGGAGCCGTTGCATGGCTTAGAAAGCCACTGTATGGATTAAGAACTGAAGCGACTCGGCGAGTCACATGGGTGGACTTGGCGAGTTGTATGAAGATGGGCAGGAACTCGACGAGTTGGAAGAACAACTCGGCGAGTCTAATGAAGATTGTCTTGGACTCGGCGAGTCTGTTCTTGGACTCGGCGAGTCTGTTCTTGGACTCGGCAAGTCAGGTCGCAGAACCCCAATCCCTTTCAGTTAAAGCCCTGGATTAGTGATTCGGTTGGGGACTCAGTGAGTTGGTCAGGATGGAACTCAGAGATCGTTGGACTCGGCGAGTCTTGGGGCGACTCGGCGAGTAAAGTGTGTTATGAGAGTTTTCTGGATAAGGGAACTCGGCAAGTCGACGGGGTGACTCGGCGAGTAGAGTCAACAAGGAAGGTTGACTTTGACTTTGACTTTGACTTTGACCAAGAATTGACCAGTTTGACTTCCAAGGGTATTTTGGTAATATTGGTATTTATGGAATTGGTTCTTTGGTAGTGTTATGTGGTGAAGATCGTGTCGGTGGTCAGAGCAGCTTGGTCTTATCTTTTCAGTCGGCAGTTGCGAGGTGAGTTATCCTCACTATATTGACAGGGTCTACGGCACCAAGGTCGGCCCTTTATCGAATGAGAATCCGGGTATTGCTTGTTATGTTATTGATTTGCTAGATCTGCATGGTATTATGATGGTGACCTGGTTAAGGTCGGTATCCCGGTATATAGGGTAATGTTGTGCTGTAGGCCAACATACCCAGGGCGGACCAGATATTCTGTAGGCCCAGCGAGCGGTCCGGATAGGTTGTAGGCCCCGAGAGGGCGGACCAGACGTGCCGAGGCTCGGAGAGTGGACCAGGCCGACTGAAGGCCCGGTGCGGGCGGACCAGTCATACTGTAGACTCAGAGAGTGGACCAGATGGATTGAAGGCCCGGTGCGGGCGGACCAATCACACTGTAGACTCGATGTACATGGCTAGACTCGGAGGGTGGACCAGGTGGACTGAAGGCCCGGTGCGGCGGACCAGTCACACAGTAGACCCGATGTGCATGGCTGTTCTGTATTGTGATATGTTATGAGTATGGTTATATGTGATTGGTATTTTGGGGGTGACTCACTAAGCATTCGGGCTTACAGTTCAGTGTTTTGTTTCAGGTACTTCAGGAGATCGTGGCAAGGCAAAGGCGTGATCGTACCGCTCCTCAAGTTTCATGATTTATGTGATATGGTTCTGGGGAAATACTCTGATGTTTAAACTATTTTGAAAACAAATGTATGAACTTAATGGTTTTGAATGAATTAAAATGTTTTAATTTGGCTCAAATTTTATGGTCGTTACAAAAGATCATAATCTCCCTCACCTCATTCCAGGACCCACTGCAAGAACAGTCAACATGATTCGTCCAAGAGGATGAACCCAAAAATTCTAATCTCGAACAACATAAATAGATCATGCTCACCTGGAAATATCCTCTAACTTCTATAAACCCTAAAGATGAACCTCAAGTTCACTCATTCCATAACCAGAAGGTCTCACCGACTTCCCCCTTTTATAGTATCTATCTCCACTCTTAGCAGCACCCACGACACGCAGCTCGCTATCCTCAAGCGAACCTTACAACCCTTCTGAAGGTCGGCTCACCCCTGAACTCTGTCATTTACTGCTCATTAGTCCTGTGCATCCCACAGTACTTCCCGAACCCAGGCACTAACCTATACATGTTAAAGACATTAGATGACAAACATTAACCCTCACATGGAACCCACCTCCGATTCCAGAATCCCATCTCGACAATCCCATACATCACCAGGGCCAAGCTCGACCCAGAGTCGGAACCAATCGTTCCAACGAAGCACTCAACTCATGGCTCGCGACCCGCAACCCTTGCATACCTCCCTTATCCAAACCCTTCAGATTGCGAATTCCACACCTCACTCGGAATATAATGATTCCTGATCATTGAGGAGACCCCGGTCTCGCCCTTGGTCCGACCACCAGGCTCCCATAAAACTCATACCTTAGGGCTACCCAAGCCTAAAACTCCTCTGCGTCATGCTTTGATCAAAGAGTACTTCCTCATAACCACCTCTCGCTAGCTTGTGAGTACTACGGCACCCCGTAGCATCACAACAACCTCCCTCTCTGCCTAGTGAGTACTACGGCTCCCCGTAGCATCACAACACCCCCTCTCTGACTAGTGAGTACTACGGCTCCTCGTAGCATCACAACACCCTCTCTCTGACTAGTGAGTACTACGGCTCCCCGTAGCATCACAACACCCTCTCTCTGACTAGTGAGTACTACGACTCTCCGTAGCATCACAACACCCTCTCTCTGACTAGTGAGTACTACGGCTCTCCGTAGCATCACAATACCCTCTCCGATTGGCAAATACCACGACTTCCTGCAGCATTGACACACCAACTCGCTATCCGGTGGATACTATGGCTCCCCACAGTACTACCACACCCCCTTGCACTAAGACATTGAAATTGCACCCCCCGCAGTCTCACCACACTAGCTCCTACCACTTTACAATCTCACCCTCAGGTCGATGCCATGCTGCGATCACTAACTCATGCCCTGCGGACCAACCATTGATAAGTGCACGCACTTACCTGAAATATGCACCACTATAACTGACAACAACGTCATCACAAAACATTTCCCCTTGTTGCAATCCATTACTTTAGATAATCCCATTCGCTATCATAAACCGAAAGGTCTCTTGTTGAAAGCATAAATGTTTGACACACCCCTTGCCGTCTCATCTCACGACCCAAAATCACTCGGGATCCAAGACATTAAACTCAGATACTTCGATACACCTCCATAGGACCTCACGATGCCTTGCCTCAGACATTGATCTTCCTGATTCACCACCCAAAATTTCGGAATATCTCGGCTCTCACAAAGAAATAAGGAGGGATTGTCAACGACTCAGAACATGTTGACGGCAACTGAAACTCCTACCCATTCTGCTCATGCTCAAACATTGAACCATCAATCCTTAAACAACGAACAATCCCCACGGATCAACCATCTTAATCTCACCATTATAACCTCAAGAACTCCTATTCACCTCAAGGTCACCGACCAACAGCCACCTGCCGTGGAGTTACTCATCCCTTTTCAAACATACACCCGTGCATTGCCTCGCTCTGCACCCCGCCTAGATCGCCAATAACCCAGGACTCATGAATCTGCACCGCAGGCCTCTATATCCAAATCTCTAACCGTTTTCGAACAAATATCCGATCCCCTCAACATAATACATGGTTCTCCCCCACTTAGGGTTCGAACCATCACCAGTTGGCGTACCAACACTCTATCCCACAGACTGACTCCACAGTAACATCGCACCTATACTTGCAAGGTGCCACCCAACGCTCGATGATCTCCCCGATAGAGATCATTCATCTCCAAATACCCCTACTCTCGGATGAAATCCTCATAACTTCCCTTCATGACCACCTCTAGTCGTTTAGAATCTCATACCATTCCATCACCGGAATTCTCAACCCAGTAATATCCCTGACTCTTAGACTGGAACAATAAATCATCACACTCCTCATCCTCGACTTCCCAACCAACGTTCCAAAACATGAATCATCACACGAACAGGGACTCCTTTCCCCTACTCAAAACCCATCATAGACAAAAGAGCCACTGCCCCGATCTACTCGTCTGGATTACCCGCTGATACCGCTACCACACGCCCTACTATACTCAAATAGGGTGCAACGTGGTCCTTGACCATCTCAGTCCCAACCGACTACATACTCATGGTGTATCATTACCTCGCGGCCGACATGCTACTAAATACTCTGGCGGAAGGTCGTCATCAATGTCAACCCGCAGGGTTTATTCTCAAACCCAAAACTGAAATCTCGACACCTCTTACGTCTCCCATAGGAAACATAATTTGCACTACTCGGGTCACAGAAAGTGACATCTCCACTTTCATCCGGTCATCCATCTCAGACCGAATTCTTTCGTAACGCACTATTCCTGCTCTACCCTGAGTCTTGCGACTCCACTGGCATATCACGAACATTTCCTTGGAGCCAACTCGATTTCCCCCTCCAGGGATGCTTCACTAGAACTTGTTCATCTTGGCCTTCAAGCCCCACACCCTTCCATGTCCGACCTCAGTCTGGACAATCACCACGGAATAACTGGTAAAACCAGAAACGCTAACCGCCACATATCATGATACCCGCACCATGTGGCCACCCCTTGATTTGCTGTGAATCACGGCGCTCGAACCATGTTCTCCCTTCTCAATCTGCCTCAAAGCATGGCACTTGATCTATGACATCGCTTTCCGATCTGCCACTAACCATGGTACTCGAACCGTAACATCATCTCTCGATCTGCCACCAATCGTGGTACTCGAACCACTATATCTCCTCTTAATCTGCCACCAATCATGGTACTCGAACCATGACATCACCTCTCAATCTGCTACCAATCACGGTACCCGAACCATGACATCACCTCTCAATCTGCTACAAATCATGGTACTCGAACCACGACATCACCTCTCGATCTGCTACCAATCATGGTACCCGAACCATGACATCACCTCTCGATCTGCTACTTAAAATCCTCCCGAATGCTTCCTGCCTCAAGTATGGGTCCTATGCTTTTAGTAGTACGGGCCCATACTACCTGCCATATCTACCCATACTTTCCATACGAACCATTCCAGAGTTCCTAAGTAGCTACTCAACCTCCTCAATCGCCCATCCCATACACGGGCTCGCTCCCCAGCAAAATGCTCTACTCTGTCAGCGCACTTGCCTGACCAAGGTCACTTCCTAGGCTCTTCCTAGGTTCTCATACTCCGCCGCCATCAGCTGCTGAAGAACTCCTAATGATGCCAGCCATCTACCTCCTGAATATCGTCATATTCACTTAGTAGCTGGCTCCCATCATCGAGAGTCCCACAAAGCACAAAGCAAGCAGCATTCGGGCATCGAATAATACATAGAACTCACTCCGGGTGATAAATCCACTTGCTCTGCTCATACTCAAAAATATCACTGAACTCTGCAACTCTACCCCTCGCGGTATCCAACTACTCTCTTGATAAGCTCCACAATACTCATCTAGGCATCTCTCCTAGATTACTCCTCTACTCAAATCCCTCTCTACAAGAACTCCTGTTGAACACTCACACTCAGCACATACTCGAAAAGTGCATCACAGATAACATCAATTCCTAGGCTAAGGCATCACAAATCAGGCCACTCTAGTCCTAAAATATGAAATACCTAGCCTATCTCTAGCATGCATAATATCTCATAACATATCTCATAAGCATAAAGTAAGGGTATTTTGGGAAATCACCGTTCGGGCTCTGGCTGATTGTACACACTGCTCTTTCTCGTTTTCTCCTTGAAACTCTCATTCTCTTTAAAAATCATTTCTTTGAAAAAAAAATTTCTCAATCCACAGCTTGAGTCCAGATTTACCCGAAGGTGCATCTGAATCCCTCAAACCAAGGCTCTGATACCAACTTGTAACACCGTAATTTTTCAAAACAAAATTTTCATTTAAAACCGCTTATTTCTTAAAACACTTTTCGTAAAAATCATATTTTGTTTAAGTTACAATACATCACTCTCTATTTAATCAATTAATAATTCAGGATCCTCAAAAACATAACTCTTCCTCCGGTGTGTACAATCGAGCCGGTGTCGTCCCGTGATCCTGAGAGAAACCTGAAACACATAACACATAACACAGTAAGCACGAAGCTTAGTGAGTTCCCCAAAATACCACATATAACACATATTAGCCACTCGAGGCTATAACTCTGTGGGCCCTCTGGCCCTAACTCTGTTGACCCTCTGGTCCTAACTCTGTGGACCTTCTAGTCCTAACTCTGTAAACTCAGGAACATGCACAGCATAAATCACATAGAAATAATGCAGTGCAACACATAACATACATAGCATATAAGATACTCTGTCACATAACTCTGGTTACCTACTCAAGGTAAAGTATAGTGAGAAGACTCACCTCGCATGAAGAATCAACCTCTAGTCATGCTGCTGCTTAACACCGTCCTCTAACTCTATGTCAAATCCCACAATTAACCCAGTTAGGAACTAAGTCCACCCTCTCACTTACTAGGTCTAAAGATGGGCCATCTACCGCCCTATCAATGCCCTAACCCATTGGGTTCACCGAGGCCCAATAATAAATGGGCTTTCCCCAAGGCCCAACCTCACCCTACAAACAAGCCCAACACTTAAGGCCTAAATATCGACTCTAGTCCAAAAGCCCACAGAGGGGTTACGCGGGGCGTACCTCCTTGGTACGCTCAGCGTACACAAACGTCCAAGAAACTGATCGGGGACCTCAACCCAGTACGCGGGGCGTACATGAATTACGCGGCGCGTACCCTCAGTCTTGCTTAATCCATTTTCTGGGTCTTAACCCGTTAAGACCTTAACTCATCTCTTGGATCTGGACTTCCTAACATCTCTTACTCCATAAAGTTAACAACTTTAAGCCTTTGCAGGCTGATAAGTTCACAACACATAAAAACTCTTACTTTCTTAACCCAATAAGCTCATAACTCATGCATGGGTTGATTCTCACGATCAAGACCTCATTTTTATGGTTCTTCACCACTAGAAACACTTAAAAGGGCAGGTTAATAAGCTCTGGAGTGCATCAACTCAAAAATCCTCAAGCTTGGGACCAAAAACCCTAAAATGGACCCTAAAATGCACAAAACAAAAGATTAGGAAAGCTTGGAGCTTTATACCTTCAAATGGTGCTCTAGCCCCAGGAAAACTCAGATCCACAGCCTGAACTTCAACTTCACTCTCTTCCATGCTCCTTCTTAACTCCCAAAAGCCCACATTAACACATATGAGCTCAACATG
The DNA here is from genome assembly GCF_052849685.1 of Lactuca virosa. Lineage (NCBI taxonomy): Eukaryota > Viridiplantae > Streptophyta > Magnoliopsida > Asterales > Asteraceae > Lactuca > Lactuca virosa. The sequence goes on from NC_136434.1 coordinate 38,719,858, forward strand.
GCCACACACAAGCTCAAGAACGGATATTAGGGTTTGAGAGGGTTTACAAACTGAAGAAGGTGGCCAGAAATGAGACTATCTCATTCTTTATATAGGGACACTTCGTTTAATTAGGGGTTCCTTCTGTGCCTAGTACGCCCAGCGTACTAGGTGGCCCTTGCGTCCAAACCACGCTCATAGGTACGCTAAGCGTTCCCTTACTTACGCCCAGCGTACCCGGTTGACACCCTTTTCTCAATAAGGACCAAACTCGTCATAACTTCCAAACTATCATGGCCTCTCGATATAATCTTTGATTCCACAAATCCTCATACCTACGGAAAGGTAATGAGACGCCCCTCGCCTCTGGCAACTCACCTCAACCCGAGACTTCCTCGTGCCCGACACGTGACCCACGAACCCTAATCATGGATATTCCGAAACAGGATGTTACAGGCAAAACTTTGTATTCCTTGCCCTATTTGGCCTCCTTCACCCGAGGCCCATCTCATAACCAAATTAAGGCCCAAGTCCATCCATTTAAACCTTAAGGCCTAATAAGGCCCTATACAATAAATCCTAGGTTTAGGCCTAGAGGCCTTACTCCACAGTGGGTCATGAGGCCCAATAAATTTAGGCCCAACATCCTAAGGCCCAAAAACACAATTGACCACTCTGCATGCGTACGCACGGCGTACCTGGCATGTACGCCCAGCGTACGCTGGCCTTGACCACTTCGGAGAGGTTAACCCAGTACGCGCAGCGTACTAGGGGTACATCTGGCGTACTGGCCAGCCACCCAAGAGACTTCCTTGTGACTTAATCCATTAAGTCCAAACGTCCAAAACATAGATCCAGGCCCTTTTAGACGTCCTAAACCATAAAGTTACAAACTTTATGTCTTTGCATGGATGGATGGAGTTAAGACATGAATTAAGTCCTTAATCACACTTTGTGGCCATCTAACACTTACAGGGTTGTGGATTAACCATCAAGGTCCGATTTTTATGGTTATAAATGCTTCCAAGAGCTCAAAAGGACAGCTCTTATGGACTGAAACTACCCGAATACAAGAAACCTCAACTTTGGAGCCAAAATGCCACATAAAACACCCCAAAACCATAACTAAGCATGCAATGGTCAAGGGTAAAGCTTGATACCTCAAATGAGTCAGAATAGATACCAAAGATCTACAAGTTCTCTTTACGTTCTTGCTCCTTCTCCTAACTCTTTCTTCTTCAAAACCACCAAAAATCACCCAAAAGTGCACCAAAATTAGCTTACAAGGCATGCAAGAGGCTTAGGGTTCGATTTATACTCTTTGAGGACAATGGAGACTGAGAGAATGAAGGTTGGGGTGGACATAAGGTCTTTATATATGGTGCAAACCCTAAAATTTAGGGTTTGCAACTGAACAGATTACGCCCAGCGTACGCAAGGTTTCTCATCGCTTCGCGCCTCAAACATGTACACTGTACGTACACTATGTACGCCAGCGTACGACCTTCCTCAAAAATCACAATATAAAACACTTAAATAAATCGAAGGAAAATACATGGCGACTCGGGCATTACACGTTTGATTGCCTAGTCATAATGCATTTTTCCTTAATTAATTTTCACAGCTAAAATTTTCTTGTAATCTACACATGCCAGTTACCCAATGGGTAAGGTTTGAACAAATCATTTACTTTGTTGGTGGTTTTTGTACAAAGCCCTTAATTGCATAGTGTTTGTTTGAACATGTTAAACTTGGTTGGTGTTTAATAATTTTGAAACTTAATTACCCTTTTAAGTTATTTTCCCTTAAAAAAATCCCAAACGTTTGTAAAAGTCATGACTATATCTTTGAACAAAAAAAATGGTTATATCTTTGGGACTTTTTACCAAACAAAAAATTTTCATCTTGTTGCAGGGTTTTTTCTGAGATATGAAGTTTTTTAACGGTTTTTACAGGGCTTTTCAACAACTTATTATACAAGTCTAAGAATATAAATATGCAAAACTTTTATTGATATCTGCTGGAATGTTAAGTTTAGCCAATGCTGATGTTACGGAGGTTTGTTATCTGCAAGAATTGGTTTACTATCCACCTTTTTCAATCAAAAATGTGGGTATCAAAGCTAATCCATCGAACCCATTATTTGAATCAACTAAGGCAAAAAATCAAATAGGATGGAAATAAATAAATTTGCTTATCACGATGAATTATATTTGTTCGATATAATATCATTATCATTATATACTTATAAAGTTTGCATTTTTTCTTGAACTACATTCATTTGAAACTCACATGCATTTTTTCCTTTCACCACATTCATTTGAAACTCCTATGACTTTTCAATTTCTTTCTAATAATTATTATAAGTTGGTTAATAAGGTTAAATAAATATCAAACATAAAGTGTAATCATATATAAACTAAATTTCAATATTAAAAAAATATATTTTCTTCTACTTATAAAGTTTGTTTTTAACTTTTAACATATTATACTTAATTTATTAGGTCTAATATGTTGTATGTAAACCATTATCATTCTAAAGCTACAACTTTTAATAATTTGTATAAAATACTTAAATTATTAATTTAAATATAACCTTACAGGATCAACTTAAATATAAAATTTAGTTCAACTTAAACAACCCAATGAATATTTTGTAAATAGTTAAAAGTGATAAATTGTAGTGTCTTTCTAATAATGATTATAAATTGGTTAATAAGGTTAAATAAGTATCAAACCTAAAGTGCAATAAAAAATAAACTAAATTTCAATATTAAAATAGTATTTTTACTTCTACTTATAAAGTTATGTCTTCAACTTTCAACATATTATACTTAATTTATTAGATTTAATATGTTGTTGTACGTAACCATTATCAGTTTAAAGCTACAACTTTTGAACTGTATGGAAAAAAATACTTAAATTGTGAATTTAAATATAACATTACAAGGTCAACTTCAATATAAATTTCAGTTTCACTTAAGAAATTCTAAAGAATATTTTGTGAATAGTGAAAAATGATAGATTGTAGTGCTAAATGCAAGAATATTTTGTGAATAGTGAAAAATGATAGATTGTAGTGCTAAATGCAAAAACTAAATGGTAATATCAATTCACTAAAATATTTTCTAAATATATTTTTATAATCGTTAAAAGTTTCGAAATAAATAGCTTAAAATAACTTACAATAACAATAGTTAAAAATAACTCTATATAAATGATTATACTGTTACCTTTAAAATAAATAAAAAATTGTTTGATGTTTTAAATGATTACACCGATGGAAATTAAAACGTTAAGAAAATAAATTTTAAAAATGAATTAACAATAACAACTCTACATAATATTAAACCATATATTACATTTAATTTTATTCATAAGTAACCTGTAGGTAGAGGTCATTCAAAAGATTGAGATTATACAGTTTTAATAGATATATATATTATCATATAATTCAAAATAATCAATATACAATATCAACTTCGTATACGAATTATTATATCAAATTTAACAATGACATTATTGTTATATTTAAAAAAACATATATTTGTAAAGATTTCAGCTATATAGATGCTTCTGCGCAACGCGCGGGCATTCGCCTAGTTGTCAAAAGGGTAAGAAAAGATTACAGTGAAAAAAATAAAAGTTGAAAAAAAGATAAAAGGATATGTTTGTAATTCACCAGATAACAAATATTTTCTAGCAAACAGCCTAAAGGATTTTAATTTTCTTAAATTCCAAATACATGCAACCCCTTAACAATCAGGAGAAAGGAATTTAGCCATAAGTAGCCTCTTCATCTTAGGCCAATTAATTGGACTTTTTTCATCAACTTGCATGCTTATATCTCGGATACGTTTCCACCATTTGGAAGCCTCTCCATCTGGCAGAAATTTGCAGCTGACTACATCTACTTGTTCATCTTCTGGGACAAAACAATAATCAAAAGCATTTTCTACATCTTCTAGCCAACGGCAAAAGCTACGAAGATCAAAATGCTCACTAAAAGGTTTTATAAGTAACTGTCGTTCGATTAGATTTTTTGGAATAATAGACGGAAGATGTTGCGTTTTTAGAAAATTTGGCAACTCCCCATCCAGATATACGACACGATCACCCAGTCTTTCCATCGTTTTTGACATGGACACAACATCGCTCAGAACTTTATTTAAATCGCAGACCAAAGTTGAAGTGATTCTGAAAAAAATAAACAAATAAACTTTACTTATAGGAGAACAAAAATATCAAGAGCAAAACAAAAGATAGTTGATAACAAATCAATTCTTGAAATGGATAACTTGTAAAGGTTATCCTTCATTCAATAACAAATTCAATTCTAAACCCACTTTACAATTTTCTCCCTCAACACACAAAACCCAAGCAAAGTAATTGATCTTATAGATGTACATTTGAAGTTAAATTGCAAATTTATCAAAGATTGTTTAATAGAAAATTAAAAATATAAAAAAATTTTACTTTTTTTTAAAAAGAACCTTGGGCAAATATGATAGTTTGATGTTTATGAAAGGGTAATATGATATTTTGGTGTTTAACAAGAGCATATATATGCAATTCTCCCACATATTTTAAATAAAGCAAAAATTATGTCATTCAAAAATAATAAAAAATCTAGAAACCTGGAGTCATGGTGTCCTTGATCGTGATCCATGTCTTGTGGCTCGTTCTCTGAATTAAAAAATTTAAAGTCAGTATAAAGTTTAATCAAACTCATCCTAATAAAACCTTAATCTTCAAACCAAAGGATTTACACCTAATTCTTTCAAGATTTCCAATCGATTTATGGATATCTTTTAATTATAATAATTTTGATGATCAAATTGTAGAGAGTGTTCCAAAGAGAAAGCCAGATGTCAAAACCCTACACCTTGATGACCGATCTAGGGTGTTGGCTGTTCCATTCTCCATAGAAGAAGGCATTACTGGTGTGTAAGTAATTAGAGAGTTACATAATTAACAAATCACAACTTAAAGATTTTAAATCAACTTCTTCTTTGCTAAGCGACTTGTTCTCTGTGTATCTATAATTCTAATTGAACATATTTAGAAGAAACTTTTGCAACAGAAACTAGGAATTGCATACAAACCTGATCCAGTCTTTTTTTCCCCATCCATCTGCGGTTGGTTGTCTTTTAAAGCCTAAATAAGAGTTCAAAAACCAAAGCCCAAAACAAATTCAACTGCCTTGTGATATAAATATGGATAATTAATTCACCAGATCCCACTTAAAATTGCCCAATCATTGTTAATTATTGATGCAGACTACATATGCGTATGCTTATGGTATGCATGTATACATGTACATAAACTATTGTATTCATACTTAAATTGTTATAAACTGACAAAATACATATTACATAATTCCTTACGTAAGAAAACTAATGTGTTCATCCTCATGTTCCTACATAATCATAGCAGCAAACATGTACAAAAGTCAAAGGTACAAAATGAGCTGAAGTCAAAGGTACAAAATGAGCTGAAGAAAGTTAAACAATACCAAACATACAGCAGATCCATGAATCACGCACATAAAACCATGAGAAAACAAATTTTACATTAATATTCGACTTATCTTGTCCCCCTTCAAACAAAGCCAAACTAAGATGAAAATGAAACAACTTTGTAAAGGCATTTTATCCGATAGTCAACAGCTCCTCCAAATAGGAATAAAAAAACTAATTTTTCGATCAATTTGAAACTTTTTTACGCCTAAATTTGATGCAAAATAAATAAACTTAATTTCTTCAGAGTCGATGAACCATGGAAACTTATACTGAAAAAGAAACACAGAAAACAAACCCTAGAAAATAACTAAACAAAACCATTGTCCTCGAATCGGGATCGGGATCAGTATCAGAAATCATACAGTAATGAAATTAGTAGACTCGGAAGATTGGGTTTTCACGATTACCGTTATTACATGAAGCAACCGTCCCCTGATTTGCCGGCTTCTCCTCCGCTCTACGCTGTACCGGAACCCTAAGGTGGAGATGGATCAATTTTTATAGGCGTAACATCAAACCCTAAACTTATCCCTGGGCCGTGGCCCATTGAACTTTTAAACAAATACCCAATCGACCAATAGCATAACTTCGACTTTGGCTCTTTTATTTGAGCCGGATGTGAGTTTACTAAATTTTTCTTGATTCTAAATAAATTCTTTGATAAAACAATAATAATAATAATAATAATAACTAGATGTGTTCCCCCGCGTTGCGGGGGTTGGAAGGTGTTGTTTTTGTGTACATGTATAGTAGATTGTCTTAATTGGTAGCCACAGTTAAGTATGTTGTTATTCTCTGCAATTCGCCCTTTTACAATTTTGATGCTTAAAATAATAAAAATAAAGGACATTGCCCTTTGCAGAAAAAAAGGATCCAAATTACATAAAGCTAAACATTCAAATGAAAATACATTGCTCTATTTTAGTTTTCTTGTTCTAAGATATGCAAAAAAACCCACTTTACATCAGACTTGCTGACGTGCACTTGACAGACTCATTAGTTCTTGATACATCCCACTAAATGTGGAAGAGCTACTGTCATTCAAGTCTGTTCCAACCACTAATTTCTTAACACCTCCTGAATAAAATCAACTATGTGAATTTTTAATGTTTATATTAAAAATAAAAAAAAGAATTTACTTGAGTCGTAGCGGTTCTTGTCCATTTAAATCTTCTTTCAAGTTCGGGTTGATCGATTCCATATTTAGCGGGGTCTCTAGCTGCCTCAGAAATAGCTTTCTCCAATTCATCCACCTTCATATCAGCAAAATAGATTTTCAGCCTACATTCTTAAATCTTTTATGGAATAACAAATTCTATGTTCAGATGCATACCTGCCATTCAATATATGAATATACGCGAATAGGCTTAAACCCAACTGAAAGTTGAACTACCAACGTTAAACCTAATGCATGCATCCTATAGTGGCAAACAAATACATATAAAATAACCATAGAGATAAATATAAATTGTTTAAATGCTTCAATTTAAATTGTATATCTAACGTTAGGCTTAAATGCATCTCTCTTAGCACTTGTGTAAGCCATTGATGTAGCAACTGCTGTTGCCCAAATTGTGCCTACATATACATTTTTGTCAAGACTCCATTATATTTTGTCGGTTTGATTATTCAAAAAAATCAAATCTATCATTATATTGAATAAAAGTTAAAGTTTATAAATTAAACTAACCAATGCTGGTAAGCTTGTGGTTTGAGACCCAAGATTGCAAGCCTTCCATTTGACCTGCATCATATTTCCAATTTTTTTGCTTCATAATATATAATATGAATAAACAAAAAGTAGAATGTCATTAATTTTTTTTTAACTGTTAGAAGGATGGACAGGGGGCAAATAGACCAACTGTTATCAAATAGACCAGCCATTTTATGACAAAAAAAAAAAAAAAAAAAAAAACTTTGAATCATGTAATTTAGCCACTGAACTATTTTTTTTTAGATTTTCATCATAATAGTTCTGTGGCTAAATCGTAAAAAAACTAAGAGTTTAATGACTAAATCAATAAAAAAATATTAGTGTAGTGGCTTAATTAGTAAATAAAATTTTTAGATGATAAAAAAAGTATAATGGTAAAAATAAGTTTGTTTTTTTTTTTTGTAATTTTTATAATATCAAATCAGGCCAATTTTGAGACAGTAAAAGAAAGTATAATGGTTTAATGACTAAATAAAACAGGTAAATGACAAAATCAATAAGATTATGAAAGTACATGTGGGGTTTTTTTTTTTTTTGTATTTCTCTAAAAATATAACAATACCACTATCAACAGTCCATTTTGATTAGTATAAATTAGAAGGCAGATGGTAATATGTTTTCAAAAGCATACTTTTAAACACCTTACTTCAACTTCTTCCTATTTGAGATTTCTATCATCAATGTTTAACACATGTAAAAGTCGTGATGGAAGTACAGAGAAAAGGTGGGTAAGGGTAATCTTGTCATTTGGCTTTAGCAAATCATTTTCGCAATGTCAATGAAGCCTTCATTCCTATCATCTGTAACTTTTTTAAAATAATAAACAATAAAACCTTTTCTTTAATATTTAAAAAGATAATAAATAAAAAACACTCACCATTAAGTTCCATTTCGTTTGTAGTCTTCCTCAAAACTCCATTACCAATCTGTTGGCCTAGACTCTTAGCTTCTGTATAAGCAAAACACACATCTGGGAACAATCCAATTCCATTTTTTGGCATTGCAAGAACACATGTCTGGTAGAGTAAAAAAATTACATTCTAATTTTAAAAACATTATGAAAATGTTTATAGATCATAGTTCCATATATTTTTATTTGTAATTTGTTTCTGCAACTTGTGTGTATGGTTCTTCATGTCTATTTGGATTTTTCTTTTTTCAGATAAATTCATATTTTTGCATGTTTACTCATGAAGTCCTAATATTCTTGATAAGAAAAAAGCGGTAGATTGTCGGTGGGAAAAACAAAAACGGAGGGTTCTTTGAAAGTAGTTATTCATTTAGAAGGAAAATTTTCTAAGTTTAGTTGAAAAATTAGTCTTATTGGAAAGTCTTAAAATTCTATAAAATTTGATGGTTAGATTGCATACTGAGTATAGTATTCAAATAACATTAGTAATTTAGTATTATATGTATAATACTGAAAACAAAGATTTGTACCAATTCATAAAAGAAAATAAAAGAATGACTGAATGAGTACATAACTTATTCTTGAGTAATTAAACAAAACCTTCACAGGTGACATCTTCATTATCATGTAGTCTAGTCATTCAATTCTGCACTTTTCATAATTCCATTATAATCTAAGATTTTAGATAATAAGAATATTTACAGGTATGAACTGAAAGTAATGTCCTGTTATATTACCTAACCATGAAAACAGACAGCGGTAGAAATAAGTGATGACTGATGCCTGCAAAAAAGTCATCCCTCCGACACCCATCATATTGCCAGTGATGGAAACAATAAACCAACTCTTGTTTCCGTATCCAACAACCTTTAGTTTTATCCATGACAATCTTGTTTTAGAGATGAAGGAGGATTATCATTATGGGTCTCATCAAGCAATTTAACAAACATTAAGATGAAATCTGATCACATGCGTCCCTTTTTCAAGCATCTCAATTATGCCACTACAAACACCAAAAGATAAAGTTTAGATAAAGAAGTAGGATGAATATTTGATACCCCAAAATACAAAAATCATAGGAAAAATTGAATTTTACCTCTTTCTAAGTTCATGTCATCGTAGATGAATGTAAAAAGGAGAAATTTACCAAATTGCCCCTAAAAATCAAATAGACACAAAGTCTAACCTGCTCAGATCCTGTAATTGTTGTATTTTATTTATCTGAATCTTCCAATTGCTTGCGTCTTTGTTCACTACACCCTTGAAATTCACCAAATTTCTTCTCTAAATTTGAATCAAACAGACCCACCCACATCTTCCTTCCGACCACCCGTTCAACACCCAAAATACTTGTACAAAGACAGAAAACAGAAATAATAGACGAAAACGTACCTACGGATGGCAGAAAATAGAGGAGGAGTTGATGTAAAGTTAAATTTCCAAACCAAAAAAAATATTAATCTCCAGTTAACTTGAATCGATTAGTCAAATCATTTACCTTGTGGTCAGGATCGATTAATTAGATGAGGAAGAGAACATCTAGGGTTCGACCGGACGACTTCCAATAGAGACGGAGGCAGAAGCATGATGTAGATGAAGTGGTTGAAACATTTGACAGTGTTGGCATACGAAAACATGAAGGTGGTGGACTGAAATAAGATAAACATCGGAAGCGAGAAGAAGCTCAAATCGAGTGAGCCCTGCAACTAATGAAGTACTAACCTTCAATCAACTGACCCCTGCAAAGTAATAGACTTCAAAATAAGCTTTTGATGGAGATTATAAGCGGTGACGTTGTTTCTTCCTGCTTCACTGTCGGTCAAGTCCATCGTCTACACCTCAGTCATTCTTTTCCACTCGCTCACAACACATACCTGGTGGCATAATGGTGGTCATTGATTCTCAATTCAAAGTGGAGATGGACATACAGACGATCAAAATCAGTTTAGGGTTTTTGTTGGGAACCCCCGGTCACCGCTCGTTTCGTCGTTCTTCACCAACAGGAGGAATGACATCGGCTGAGCCGGTAAATGGGGTGACGGTGGCTCGTGGTAAGGAAGAGGAGCCGACTTTTTCTTAAAGAGAGAGAAAGATAGAAGGGTAAGGAAGAGAAGTCGAAGGGTTGTCTCCAAGCTTTCCAAGACAGAGTTTGAAAAGTGGTATATAGAGCAGATAAGAAAAAAGCGGTAGATTGTCGGTGGGAAAAACGTAGCATCAGACATGTATCTAAGCGGTGGAACAGAGTAACCCGAGGTAAAAGAGAAGATGACACGTTTGCTGAATGAACAGTGGTGGTGAAAGAGAAGAGAACACGTTTGCTGAATGAACAGTGACGTTGACGATCCATGGACTGAACATTAAAAACTGTTATTCTTACAAGGACAAAATTGCTATTTCAATAAATAGGTGGACCAATTCCGATTTACAGCAAATAAAAGGGACCAGTTTTGCCAATCCCTTAGCCACTTTACTGTAGCTAAGGGTGGAGAATTTTAATATATATAATATATATACGATCCATGGACTGAACATTAAAAACTGTTATTCTTACAAGGACAAAATTGCTATTTCAATAAATAGGTGGACCAATTCCGATTTACAGCAAATAAAAGGGACCAATTTTGCCAATCCCTTAGCCACTTTACTGTAGCTAAGGGTGGAGAATTTTAATATATATATATAATAAACACTTAATCACTTCAGCCTTTGTTCCAACTTTCCGGTCTGATTCTCACAGATGACTTAATACTTAAATTGTGATTAAGCCTAACAAGGTGTTCCACGTAACATTGCATTCTTTGCACGTGGCTACAAACCAAATCTTCGTCCTTAATCTAGCATGCCATGAAGGGGTGTTGTTATTCACACCCAATTTATACAATGTCAAAACCATTTTACAAAAAGCAAAACCACTTTGACTTAAAACCCCAAATTGAAATGACATCCCTTTTTTCTTCACATTGTTTTTTTAATCGTAATGTTTCTACTTTCTTTAATTAGTTAAAAAAATTAGAATGATTAATAATTATTAATTATTGATATGCATATATTAAATTATCGTGAACAAAAAAGTAACTAAATACAAAAGAGACACAAGTAATATAAAAATAAAGTATCACTTTAGCTATAAGTTTATATTTAATAATTTTCTAACTATTAACTTGGTTATTTATTTCTAAATAACTACTATATTTGATAAAACATAAATTAGAAGATCAAAGCATAATGTTTGAAAGTTGATAACGGAATGACGATAGGATGGTTAGTCTTAACGTTTTAAAAAACAGTTTGAACCGGTTCTATCGAGAATCGGGTAAGTAAGCAATCATCAACTAACATCGGTTTTATAGACAGATTCCTTATACCCCTCTTATAGATTAGCTTCGTGAATTAGGCATACTAACGACTCTTTCTTAACAAGTCTTCCTTTCAATTACTAGGTTTTAAGGGAACTCAAAAAGGACTTTGTCACTATTAATTCAAGTATACCAATTTTAGTTATGGGCTTAGACACATAATCCAACAATAACTAGCTATACAATAACTAAAATTAATAGCAATTATAATATCCTAGCATTTTAACCTGTATCCCCCCCCCCCCCCCCCGAAAACAGTTTGAAAATGGGGTCGTGAACTCACCGCAGAGCATGAAACCACTGATGTAGGGTAGAAATCCATGAGACCGGAACTTCGAAAGATAATCGAGTAGGAGTGGCACGCAAAACAAGGTAGAAAGAGAGTGAGAGTTTAAAAGGTGTGAGGAAAGGATTGATCAGAGCTCCCTATTTATAGGGGTTTTTGATGTGCGCGTCGGGCAGTGCGCACCAGCCATCCTGGTGCTGACACGTGTCCTTATCCTATGGTGTAACGTCATCCCGTATCCAATCGAATCATGTGTCAGAAAGCACGTTGGGCACTGCACGCAGGCGTGCACGCAAGTAAAAAAAGAAGTTTGTAAATTTCATATCTCTCACATACGAATTCCGTTTTCAATGACTTTTATCTATTCGCAAAGATCTTGACGAGCACTACAACTTTCATTTTGGTCATTTTGGCTAGTTTTAACTTGTTTTTCGACCAAAATTTCTAATCGTTAAAATAATAACTCTCTCGCATGATATCTATTTTAGTTGTTCGTTATCTCATAATTTCTACTTTTTGGTGTAGTACGTTTTTCCTTTTGGCGACATTCTTTAAAAGTCGACTATTCTCTTCGTAGTTTTCGTCGTTGTAATTTCTTACCAACGGTAGATCTATATTTGCTATAATTGTTATATTCCTCTTATTTTAAGTTGGATTTCTACGAAAATTATATTTTTGAGATCGCGGTAATGCGTATATCTTAAAAATATTAACCTGCTCTCAAAGTGACGTAACTTTCTGTGCACTTTATCTTTGAGCCTAATGTTGACGTATATAAGGATGAAGAAGTTGATAGCATCTAGAATGTAGGGTTACAAGGGCGCCCTATTATCACTAGATCCTATTAGGGCTGTTAAAATTGTACCATGGAAAACCAACCAACATGTTACCAACCGAACCAAGAAACATGGTAGCCAATATATTTGGTAGCCAACATGTTTGGTTGGTAGTACCATACCAATTGATCAATGTTGGTACTGTAATGGTACAAAAATTGGAATACCATGATAATACCGTACCAACCAATTCATTTGATACATATATATATATATATATATATATATATATATATATATATATATATATATATATATATATATATATATATATATATATTTCAACTGTTAATTGTATTTAGTGTACACAGTTTTAATAACATTATATTAGTCATTTGGTCGTATTAGTCAATAGTTATTACCACGTTAAAGCACAATATTAAAACGTTACTTTAGCGTTACTTCAATAGAATTCTTTTGTAAACTAAAAGAACTACGTAACTAATTTCTATACTACACATCAAAATCCCGATGTCTTTGCTTATTTTTAAATCTTATAAAAGAAAATTAAAAGAAGTTGGTATATACTATTACCAATTTGTACCAACCAAACTTGTTGGTAGCCAAATAAATTGGTACCAAGTATTCTTGGTACGGTACCGGTAGCAATTTTTTTATACCAATTATAGTTGGTACGGTACACGGTTTAGAGAAAAATGAATTGGTACCGTACCAATTCCACCCCTAGATCCTATGGTGGTTGATGACGTATTTCTCTTGATTGTCATAAGTTGTAAGATACATGCTTTTAGTTTATTGGAAATTCTTGATATCTTTTCTACAAAAATCTTCAGGTCAATGCATCACAATTCCCATGGTTGGAAGACATCTATTTTTTTCAAATTTCCTCTTTGTCCTACAACATGTTGTTCCCTGACCCATCAAACATCAAAAAAAAAAAAGTTATGTGCAACACACGTGCCTCTTTATTAGTTCAAGATAAATCATCATTTTGCACCACATTTATTTAAAACCTCCACAACCCTTCAACGTTTAATTAATTAATCACATCCGTTGAAAAGATTTTTTAACTTGATTTTTATAATTATTAAGTTAATGACATTTAATCTTTGATCTTTTATTTTTCTCTCATTTATACATGTTGTATGCATATTAATAGTATATAATTAAGAATTTGTTACAAAAACATTTATGTTGTTGAATAAGTTAATGATTCAAATACGAAGACTTGAAGAATGACTTTTCCCGCATCCATGGTTACTTCAACACGAAATTTTCTTGATATAATTATGTTTGAGATGAAAGGTATATTAAAGATCAACAACCTTCCTTGTTATAGAAAAATATAAATTGTGTTTTTAGAATTTTTTTGATTTTTTTATAGACTTTATAAGTGTTTAATATGTTTTTGAATGCAAATATGATAATGGCTGTTTGTTTTAGTGCTTCTATGTTATTGAAATTTATATTATCTTTATTTGTTTATGTTATTTATTATATATAGAAATAATATATTTTAGATATTTGTATCAAGGCTTGAAGAAATGAGTCCATACTTATTACCTAAATTTTTCTTGGTATACTAGTGTTTGAGATTAAAAGTAAATTAACGACCAATAACTTTCTATATTATGAATTTTTTTTTTGAAATTGATGATATATTTTTATTCCCTTTATAAGTGTTTAATATATATTTTGAATACGTCTTAGTGTTTTTTATGTATTAAAAGTTGGTATTTATTTTCACTATTTGTTATTTGTAATACATAAAAATTAACATACATTAATGAGTGTACAACTTGACACATCATAATGTTCCATGGTAAATTTGAAAACATTACAAGGATGTTTTGGATTTCTTGTTGGGTACCAAACATTCTGGAGAAACGAATTCAGCCATAAACAGCAACTTCATCTCATCCCAAGTAAACTTGCGATTATCAACTTGCATGCTTAAATTTTGGATACCGTGCCACCATCTGAAAGCCTCTCCTTGCTTTGGCAATGTGTTGAATACAAGTTCAGCTTTGTCATACCCTGACAACGGAAAAAAACACCTGAAAGAGCTTTCTACTCCCTCTATCCATTTACAAAAACCTTGTAGATTGATTATCAAACTTCTCAGGGAAAGATGGTAGACGATCCTTTGGGCCTCTTTTAACTTCATTTGGGCCTATTTCAACTTCTGGCTCTGGCTCTAGCTCTGGCTTTGGCAGTAGACCATATCTTTTGAGACGCTCTTCAATAGTGTGTGCACTAGCGTCCAGACCTTTGAGTGTGTTTGACATGGACTCAATATCATTCATAATTTTTTTTATATTGTTGGCCAACAAACCCAAACTATCTACGCGGAAAAATATAAACAAATGTACTTTACTTATACAACCATAAAAAGCTCAAGTGCAAAAAATAAAAAAGAGATAGTTGATAACAAATCAATTCCTTCTCAAAATTTTCCCTGAATTCATTAACATATTCAGTTCTAAACCCCCTTTACAATTTTCTCCCTCACACACAAAACCCTAGCAAAATATTGGAATAGAACCCTTCTTCCAATACTTTCTTTTAGACAGGTGTTTGAAGTTAAATTGCAAATTTATCAAAGTTTGTTTAATAGAAAATTAATAAATATAAGGATTTAAAAAGATCATAAATTTTTTTTAAAAAATGGGAATTTGGCAAATATGATATTTTGATGTTTAACAAGAGCATATATATGCAATTCTCCCACACATTTTAAATAAAGCAAAAATTATGTCATTCAAAAATAATAAAATTTTCTAGAAACCTGGAGCCATGGTGTCCTTGATCTTGATCCATGTCTTGTGGCTCGTTCCCTGAATCAAAAAATTTAAAGTCAGTATAAAGGTTTATTTTTTTCAACACCATATTCTAATCTTGGAATAAAATTTAATCAAACTCATCCTAATAAAACCTTAATCTTCCAACCAAAGGATTTACACCTTATTCTTTCAAGATTTCCAATCGATTTATGGATATCTTCTAACTATAATAATTTTGATGATCAAATTGTAGAGAGTGTTCCAAAGAGAAAGCCAGATGTCAAAACCCTACACCTTGATGACAGATCTAGGGTGTTGGCTGTTCCATTCTCCATAGAAGAAGGCATTACTGGTGTGTAAGTAATTAGAGAGTTACATATTTAACAAATCACAACTTAAAGATTTTAAATCAACTTCTTCTTTGTATATCTTTTATATACAAGGATGGATAAGTGCTAAGTGAGTATCTATAATTCTAATTGAACATATTTAGAAGAAACTTTTGCGACAGAAACTAGCAATTGCATACAAACCTGATCCAGTCTTCTTTTCCCCATCAATCTGCGGTTGGTTGACTTTTGAAGCCTAAATAAGAGTTCAAAAACCAAAGCCCAAAACCAATTCAACTGCCTTGTGATATACATATGGATAATTAATTCACCAGATCACACTTAAAATTGCCCAATCATTGTTAATTATTGATGCAGACTACATATGCTTATGCTATGCATGTATACATGTACATAAACTGTTGTATTCATACTTAAGTTGTTATAAACTGACAAAATACATATTACATAATTCTTTATGTAAGAAAACTAATGTCATAATCATAGCAGCAAACATGTTCAAAAGTCAAAGGTACAAATGAGCTGAATAAAACCAATCAAGAGAGTTAAACAATACCAAACATACAGCAGATCCATGAATCACGCACATAAAACCATGGGAAAACAAATTTTACATTAATATTCGACTTTTCTTGTCCCCCTTCAAACAAAGCCAAACTAAGATGAAAATGAAACAACTTTGTAAAGGCATTTTATCCGATAGTCAACAACTCCTACAATTAGGAAAAAAAACTAACTTTTCGATCAATTTGAAACTTTTTTACGCTTGATGCGAAATAAATAAACTTAATTTCTTCAGAGTCGATGAACCATGGAAACTTATATCAGAATGAAAAAGAAACACGGAAAACAAACCCTAGAAAATAACTAAACAAAACCATTGTCCTCGAATCGGGATCGGGATCAGTATCAGAAATCACACAGTAATGAAATTAGTAGACTCGGAAGATTGGGTTTTCACGATTACCGTTATTACGTGAAGCAATCGTCCCCTGATTTGCCGGCTTCTCCTCCGCTCTACGCTGTACCGGAACCCTAAGGTGGAGATGGATCAATTTTTATAGGCGTAACATCAAACCCTAAACTTATCCTCTGGGCCGTGGCCCATTGAACTGTGAAACAAATACCCACTCGACCAATCACATAACTTCGACTTTGGCTCTTTTATTTGAACCGGATGTGAGTTTATATAAAATTTTCTTGATTCTAAATAAATTTTTTGATAAAACAATAATAATAATAATAAGCACTTAATCACTTCAGCCTTTGCTCCAACTCTCCAGTTCACAAATGACTTAATACTTAAAGTTGGCAACTTTACTTACATACATGGCTTAATGGGACTTTAGAGCTTAAAAGAGCTTAATGAAAGGTCTTAACACATGCATGAGTCCAACTAAACCATAATGATCACATTTTTATGCCTTTGGGACACCCAAAACATCCAGATCCACGATAACAACTTCTAAAACAACTAAAACTCACAAGAACCACCCAAAAGAGGCTAAAATGACTAAGAACAAACCCAAAAGAAGATCTATGAAATGAGAAGACAAGATCATAGCTTTTTACCTCCAATAGATTGCAAAAGATGAGAACTTTCTGGATCTACAAGCTCCCTCCAGGAAATGAGTCATCAACTTTCTTCTTATCTTACACAAATCATCATAAACACTCATCTCCAAGGTCCAAAAGCTTACTCAAGGCACTCTAGGGTTTCATGAACGTCAAAAGAGGTGGTGGCTGACTTAAAATGACCAAAGGGGTGGTATAATGTTGCTTATATAGGGTAGGAACCCCGAAATTAGGGTTTTGCTCTAAATGGGGTACCCCCCGCGTACCCCTTAGTACGCCCAGCGTACACACAAACCACCTGCAACCCACATTGCCTTATACGTTGGGCGTACCCAGCCAAACGCGTGCATGCACCCTCGCATGCATGGGGCTGATCTGCCAAATATTTCCATTAGGGGCCACATTTGCCAATATCTTCAAAATGCCATAACTCCCTCATCCTAAGTCTGTTTCCAACGAACCTTTTATCCACGTAAAGGTGGCGAGAAGCCCTACTGTGACAACCCGAAATTTCTAGCTTGTGCAATCATACATCATTTCTATCCAAGTTAGCCTCGTTTTGCTATCTTTTAACGCAGTCTTGGGTCTATGTGAGTGCTTTAAGCCTAGTATAACCTAGATATGGGTCTTAGGAAGGGTTTGTGAGTGTGAGGCATCTTGAAATTGAGCCAAACACACCAAACATGGTGTGTACGGCCGCACACCTGAATGTGCGGCTACCCAGCCGCACACACCCAATCGTACACCCTCTCAGCCTTACACTCACACCTATATATAGGAGCCTTGGCTGACTTTAAACCCATTTCCCACTCCTTCAAAGCTGGAACACGTTTTCTCTCAAGAACCGCCAAGATCTCCCTCTCATTCTTCAATCAGGTAAGTATACTATCTTAGATCATTGGTGCATCACCCTAGCTTACCTTCTTCATGGATTTAAGCCTTAAGATCACCACCTTCTTAAGATCTTCATGTGTGTACGGCCACACACGCCATGTGTGACCGCACACACTATTTTAGCCCCTAAAATGGCCTTAAACACCCATCCAAGCTTAGCAACGGCCAAAACACTGTCCTTAGAACACCCTCATGGCTTGGAAACACGATTTGGACACACTTCTTAGGGAGTGTGCGGTCGCACACATGCCAGGCCGCACACCTTGGCCATACACCTGGCCGCACACACCCAAAAGTCAAGTTTTGGTGGCCTTACACTCCTATCTAGAGCCATACACTCTTGAAGTGCATCAATAGGTGTTGATAACACTTAATTCTAAGTATTTCTATGTCCCTAAGGCGTGTCCATATGTCTATTAGTGGTTTTATACCCTAAATGTATTCATATATGTGTAATTACATGTTAAATAGGATTTGTTTGTGCTCAAGACTCATTTGACACCCGACAATCCTATATCGATCTTTCATTCGAGTTACTCACTTCAGGTGAGTTCATACCTCTAAATCAACCTTTGAAATGATTTTAAATGCTTTTATGGGGGGGAATACAAGTTGAATTATTAAGTTATTATATCAATCACATGTGATCAATAACTGTCAATCAAATAGATTTTTATACTTTTCAAAATGTGTTATCAAACAACTGTTTTCTAAACTCTTTTCAAACTCTTTTAATTACTAAACCTTTTATTAAACTCTTTTAAACTTATATTATTATTAAATTCATGTCTATACATATATAGTTATATAAGTAGGATTTGAAGGACTTAGGACTGATAGCCCACTTTATTTCATGTTCCTTGTTTGGTTGTGGACTTAGAGTACCCAGTTATTTATCCGAAGGTCGTTGAAATCTTAGTTATATATTATGTATATGTGTATAGATATAAAAGTTTTTACTTCAGTTCCATGCCTTTGGGGTAGCAAAGGTATGCAAAAACGCTAAAGCATACAAACAACAGTTCAAGTAAACTATAATATGTATTGTTTAGGAGATCACTACTTACTATTACAAGAACATACTATGATGAGAAACAAACATAACTTGCTATGATGAGGAACAAACAAGAACATATACATATACAAGTACAGAGAAGATAACATATACATATACAAGTACAAAGAAGAGAACATATACATATACATATACATTTACAAGTAAATAGAAGGAACATACACGAACATAACATTTAGAGTATGAGATACATCCTCATGACGCGGATTTCACCGTTGTCACGTTGGTAACCAGAGTCTCCTGGAGGGAGAGCGGGCATTGTGTGTATAGATCTATACGAGACAGACCATCCCACACCCTGACTGCTAGCTACAGTCCCCAGCCGACCAAGCCAAGGGGTGACAAATGTCACATTTATTTCGACACCAGCAGGTCGTCGTGTTTCATCCGTTAATCAGTATGATTACGAGTATCTTTACATTTACCTTATAATTCATTGGCTTTAAGGTAATTAGTACTACGGTAGTTACCACATACAAACTACAGTACTATAATATTTTCCCTAACACATATACCATGGAACGTTTTCACAATAAACGATAATGTGCAAACTATATTTTGATAATAATAGTAATACTCGGGAAAAATGCATACTCTTATAGATAAACAAACAGAACATTTGGGTCTTGGTAGAAGACTACATTTTAGTAGAAAATATGGGATTTTCTGGGGAGATACGAACATTTTACAAACAGTTTACAAAACATTTACAATGAATCTTTCACTACAACAAACACTTACAAACTTTTACTACAAACATTTTCGGTGAACATTTTCAACCTACATTTTACAACATCAATGACACTAAATACTTATGAACTCACCAGCTTAAATCCTGATCCTCTTTCAAAATAACTTGTATTCTCAGGTCGACAGTAGACAGGTATCGATGGCCAGATTTTGAGAAGAGGGAGTATATTCAAAGCTCGTCATTATTTTGATTCTTTTGGTGTCTTATTTATACTACAGAATACACATTGATAAATTATTATATTAATGCAATGGATGATGTTGTTGCTTGTTTACTACTTTACATTGTTATGATACTGTACATGACGTCCTCCGCCCCCGAATGTTTCCGTCAATTCGGTTTGGGGGTGTGACAAATTGGTATCAGAGCATTGTTTATAGTGAATTAAGTATATCAACCCATAAAAGATATACAAACTATAAATATTATGGGATAAAATACTCTGAGCAAGAGTTATACTTTTAAATATTAAAATATTTAACTAAGTATACATACAAACATACTAAAACCAGAAACATACTAAGAACATAACAGAAGTATTAAGATTGTTGGACAGCACGAGTAGGCTTGAGTACAAATAATCAAAGTTGGGACTGATAGAGCCTGATCAACTGTATCTTTTCGAGGGTTGATTAGCATGTGCTTGAGAATGATTGTGATGTTGCAGCAAGTCTAAAAACTTACCAACACTACTATAATGAAAACATGAGAACAGTCGATAACTTAAAATACTATAGGAGTATTTTGTGTAACTGTAACAACTTATCTGAAAACTAAATAGGTCTTTATTAGTAGGTCAATGGCTGCTAAGTGGATACACTAAGGTTATATGTGACGAAGATGTTATAGACTCGGAATATATGATCTTTGCTTCATTTCCTGTTCCTTGTTTGGTTGTGGATTTGGAGTTAGGTTCATTTATTCGAATGACTATTATGTTTTAGTTACATGTGGCTGGTATGCACTATGCAACTATTGAAGTAACTGATAAAGATCATCTTAAAACTTTCCTTAGATAGATCATCTGTTATCTAATTTTTCTATTCCCCATTCTCGCATAGATTTCATGGCTGGATTCCATCTCCCCGGCGACCCGTACTTTCCCAATCAAGGAAATGTCGGATGGCTCGAAGAGGACCCAGAAGAGAATCAAGTGATTCCCTTGGAAGATGAATCAGCTGAAGACCTTCCGGAGAATTCAGACTCAGAGCCGAAAGTTAACAACCTACCTCTGGTAGTCGCAATTCCGAGTCCCAATACTCGTCCTGGATTTCAAGGACCCACACCTCTGTGGGCAACATACTTGAACCGATGGAGTCACGATCAAGGTCAACCCTTACCCTACCACGGAGACAGAAGCTACTACAATCTGAGTGAGGGAGGCTCAGCAGACAGGGCTTTGCCTGTCCTGGTTCGCAGAGTAACTCGAAATGACGAGCAGGGTCGAGCAGCCATCAATCGAGTCATAGAGGTTGATGCGAATGCAGGGGTCAATACTGTCCGCATTCGTTAGCTGGAAAGTGCTCATGGGAGAACCCAGAACCAAAACGCGGCCCTACGCGAAGAGATCAATGCAACCCGAGCTGAAGTCGGAGAACTTCGAGCTCGCCAGACCATCTCTGAAAGACGCTTGCGTGACTTGGAGCGTCGTCTGGCTGGATCCAGATCTCATCCAAACCGTTCCCGTCGTTAGTAGAGTCTACTCTACTTCCTCTTTTAATTATATAGGATCTATGTAATAGCTCCAGTTCTAAATTTCCTGTCTAAGATAAGACTTTAAAATCTGTAGTTCGTAAGTCTTCGTTCTGTCGGAATTTTCTCATGATGGTTGATGTAAGGCCTCTTATAAGGACAATTTTCCTTAAAAATATTTACATCATTAATACCAATATTCGACAGACTCTCAATCCTGTAGGAAATTTCTTTTCAAATGCCCTCAACTGCTTGTCATTGTTCTTTCTACTAAATTCTTATCATCATCTTGCGTTTGTAAACTTTTAGTCAAAGATGCCGCCTCGCAAAACTCCTCGCAAACGTCCTGCCGCTAATCCACCAGTTGTTCAAACTCCAGCGCCGCCTCCTCCGCAGTTTGATGCCGCGATGTTCCAAACGGCAGTAACTGCAGCTGTTAACACAACAATGTCCCAGATAAACTCCGGTGGTTCCAGTGGAGCTGGAACGGGTGTGAATTCTGCTCAAGGCGACATCAGTCAGTCGCATGCACGGGAATGCACCTATAAGGACTTCATGAACTGCAAACTGAAATTCTTCAATGGAACCGGAGGAATCATCGCACTATCGCAATGGTTCGAACGAACCGAATCGAGGAATTGGGTCATTTTGGGGGATATCAGAGCATAGGAGAGCACTTTTGGAGAGAAGAATTTGAAGGTTTCAGCAAGGGTTTGTCCATTAATCATTTGGAAACATTTTGATTTCATCTTTGTAAGCCCTTTAGCACTTTAATTTCCTTCTAGACTTGTTAATCTTGTTCTAGCCATGTGTGGCTAGAACCCTAACTTCTCCAATTTCATGTTTTGACTTTTTGGGTTCTGAATCCAATCATATGACCTGATGTTTGTGTTTAATTTCTATCTAGTGAAAGTTATTTTATTTCAATCGAATGTTTGATTCTAATAATGATTCTTATTGGCCATTTGAATTAGGGTTAGGTCATTCAAGTTAATCATTTTGCAAAATCCGTAATTGTTTTGTGAATTGAACTAAGTAACAAACATTAAATTGATTTCCTATGAATGAATTTAATGTAAATCTCTTCACACACTTTTACACTCCCGAGCTTGTGAGGAGTATTAGGTGTTGTTGGGAACATTCACAATAAGCTTAATGCAATCTTTTAATCTAATTCTAAGAGCTTGTTTAGATTAGGTTAATAAGGTTAGGATTAATCAAAGAGCTTGTTTTGGTTAATTATTGTGGTGAATGGAAAGTGTTAGAGCTTGTTAACATTTTCAAGTACCAACTTAGATAGAATGAAACAAATGTCTTGTCATCTTTGATTCACATTGCTAAATTGTTATACATGAAGTTGGAGTCTTTATAAAATCTGAACTTAATTCACTCATTTAGCTAATTACTTGTGTTTTTAATTTGTTTGTCTAATCATTGCAATCAAAACACCCCCCTTCTTTAATCTTTTGTGAACAAGTACCTTACGCAAAAAAAAAGGTATAGTATGATTGTCCCGTGTCTCTGTGGATCGACCCTACTTGCATTGTACTACTTTTTAGTACAATAAAGTAGTGTACTTGGAGTCATTTGTACCCCTTTATTTGTTGGGTTTGACACCCCTAACAAATTGGTGTCGTTGCCGGGGACGCGGTGTTACTAATTGTTTATGCCTAGATCTTTTCGTACAGGTACACCATTGCCAATTGACTCGGAGATAGAGAAGACTGCAAAGAAGTTAAGGAAGCAAGCCAAGCTTTGTAAGAGGCAACCGGTTTCCGGTACTTCTTCATCATCTACTACCCCGGTCATCAACATTTCGGAGGACATACCCCTCTCATGTGTATCAGCCTCAGAAACAGAAAGCCTCTCACTTTCACCACAAGCATCCTCGCCCATAAATACCACTCCACCCTCTTCACCCACTCATAAAAGCCCAAACACTTCACCTACAGAAACTTCACCCAATACTCACATAATGGGAGACAACCCTGGAGGGAATCAAGCTCCTCCAAACCCACCACCCGAACAAACTCTTCGCCAATGGTCAAGACAAGAGGTTACTCAACAACCTCTTTGCATCACCTATCCGGCAGCACAAACCTTGAATTGAAATCGGTCTCATCCACTTACTCCCAACCTTTAGAGGCTTAGAAAATAAAGATCCCCACAAGTTCCTCACAAAGTTCCATGTTGTGTGTGTTGGCATGAAACCACACAATGTCACGGAGGACCAAATTAAGCTTAGGGCATTCCCCTTTGCAGTGCAAGACTCAGCAAAAGATTGGCTTTATGACCTTCCACCGGGGACGGTCAACACATGGGTAGATCTTTCACGCCTCTTCTTAGACAAATACTTCCCAAAAATGAAGGCCTCAACCTTAAGAATAGAGATAATTGGGATCAAACAACACAAGAGAGAAGCCTTTCATACATATTGGGAGAGGTTCAAAAAGCTTTGTGCCCGTTGCCCTAAGCACGAAATTACCGAGTATCAGCTCCTACAATACTTCATTGAAGGCATGACCCCAATGGAAAGAAGACTTCTCAATGCTTCTAGTGGCGGATCTTTACCCGATAAGACTCCAACTGAAATCCGCAATCTAATCAAGAATATGGCTGAAGATTCCAAACATTCAAGCCATGATGAAGAATGGTACACGGATGCACCCCGGGGTGTAAAGGAAGTTCAAACTCCTCAGATTGAAGCTCAATTGTCTGAGCTCACAAAAGTGGTAATGATGCTGGCCAAAGACAAAGGTGTGCAGCCCACACCCCGCCCATGCGGTATTTGCACTCAAGTGGGGCATCCAACCGACATGTGCCCACAACTTCAAGAGGAAGATTATGAAGAAGAAAAAGTCATGGGAGGCTATTCTGGGTCAAATCAGAGAGGTTATGAGCAACCACGAGGTGATCAGATATGGAACAATAATCAGGGTTGGGGAGGAAATCAACAAGGAAATTATCAGTCAAATCAATCACATCAATACCAGCAAATACCACCATTTCCTCAAAATCAACAAAGACCACCCTTCCAACCTCAAAATTACCAGCCAATGCATCCACAACAACCACCTCCACAAGCAGGTTCTTCAAGCATGTCACTAGAAGACATAGTCAAAAGCCTTGCCAAAGCACTCAAAGCTTCCAACAATAAACCAAGGCAAGCATAAAAATCTTGGAGCAACAAGTGTACAACTTGCTCAATCCATGAGTAAGATGGAATCACAAGGCAAGCTACCATCTCAAACTGAGAAGAACCCAAAACACAATGCTTGTGCCATTACTTTAAGAGGTGGGAAAAGTTATGAAAGCCCAAGGATGCCGGATGAAGAAGAGGAAGAGAAAGAGATTGAGGTGGAAGAAGCTGTCAAAGAAGAGGAAAAGAAAAGTACTTCAAAGTCAAAGAAACCCATAGAAACCGAAGTAAAAGTCACACCAGCTCCATTTCCTTCAAGGCTAGCAAGCACCAAAAGAGAACGGGAAGATGACGAAATCATGGCCATGTTTCAAAAGGTTGAAATTAATATCCCTCTTTTAGATGCTATTACCCAAATTCCTAGATATGCTAAGTTCCTTAAGGAACTTTGCACATCTAAGAAAAAGCTTAAAGGAAATCAAACTGTTAAGGTTGGTGAAAATGTTTCAGCCGTGTTACAAAAACGGCTACCAAAAAAATGCAAGGATCCGAGTGTTTTCACGGTTCCTTGTAAGGGTTGAGTCCATCATTATGCATGCAAATGAGTTGGTTGGAATTTTGAAGAAGTACAAGGAGGCTATTGGTTGGACCATTGCGGACATAAAAGGGTTGAGTCCATCATTATGCATGCAAAAAATATTGATGGAAGAGGACTTCAAGCCAACCCATGAAGCCCAAAGGAGATTGAATCCACCGATGATGGAGGTAGTGAAAAAAGAGATTATGAAGCTCTTGAATGCAGGTGTAATCTATCCCATTTATGATAGTAAGTGGGTAAGTCCCGTGCAAGTTGTCCCGAAAAAGGCCGGAGTCACTGTTGTTAAAAACTCCGAAGGGGAATTGGTACCCACCGGTGTGTAAAACGGGTGGAGGGTTTGTATCGATTATAGGAAGTTGAATGCTTCCACACGCAAAGACCACTTCCCTTTGCCATTTATTAATCAAATGCTCGAAAGATTAGCTGGGAAATCTCATTATTGCTGCCTTGATGGTTTTTCTGGTTTTCACCAAATTCCGGTTGCCCCGGAAGACCAAGAGAAAACCACATTCACATGTCCTTTTGGCACCTTTGTGTATAGACGCATGCCTTTCGGCTTGTGCAATGCACCTGCGACTTTCCAAAGATGTATGGTGATCATATTTTCAGAATATGTCGAAAATATCATAGATGTTTTCATGGACGATTTTACTGTTTATGGAAATTCTTTTAAGGAATGTTTGCAAAATCTCACCAAAATCTTACAAAGGTGCATTGACACAAATTTAGTCCTCAATTATGAAAAATGTCATTTTATGGTTGACAAGGGCTTGATACTTGGACAAGTGGTGTCACAAAAAGGTTTAGAAGTTGACAAGGCCAAAATTGATGTTATTAAGAGCTTACCATACCCGACGAATATTCGGGAGGTGCGTTCTTTTCTTGGTCATGCAGGTTTTTATCGGCGGTTTATTAAGGATTTTTCCAAAATCATGGTGCCGATGTGTCGAATTCTACAAAAGGAGGCTGATTTTGAGTTTGGTGATGAATATAAGAAGGCATTTGATCGTTTGAAAGACTTGTTGACATCTGCCCCCATTATTCAACCGCCAAATGGGGATCTTCCATTCGAGATCATGTGTGATGCTAGCAATACCGCGGTTGGGGCGGTTTTGGGACAAAAGGTTGACCGAGCTCATCATGTCATCTATTATGCGTCTAAGACCTTGGATAGTGCACAAAGCAACTACACCACAACGGAGAAAGAGTTGCTTGCTATTGTCTTTGCTCTAGAGAAGTTCCGACAGTACCTCCTTGGAACTAAAGTGATCATATATTCAGACCATGCAGCCATAAAGCACTTACTTACAAAGAAAGATTCGAAGCCGAGGTTAATACGGTGGATGCTGCTTTTGCAAGAGTTCGATATTGAGATCAAGGACAAGAGTGGGAAGGAGAATTTAGTTGCGGATCATTTAAGCCGCATTGTATCACCCGAAGATGGTATACCAATCTGTGACACATTTCCAGACGAGCATCTATTTGTAGCCAAAGAAGCACCATGGTATGCAGATATCGTCAATTATTTGGTCACAAGTCAATTCCCCCCAGATTCATCCCGTTGGCAAAAAGATAAAATCAAGAAGGAGGCCAAGCGATACATATGGGACGAGCCTTACCTTTGGAAGTATTGTGCAGACCAAATGATTCGCAGGTGTGTCGAGCAAAAAGAGGTACAGTCTATCCTTAACTTTTGTCATTCCTATGCTTGTGGTGGTCACTTTGGACCCTAAAGGACAGCTAGGAAAGTTTTAGATAGCGGATTCTTTTGGCCTTCTATTTTTCATGATTCTTATGTGTTTTGTGCACATTGCGAAAAATGCCAAAAATCCGGGTCTTTAAGCTCTAGGAATCAAATACCCCTTACCCCCATTTTAATATGTGAGATTTTTGATGTTTGGGGTATTGACTTTATGGGACCATTTCCGCCCTCTTTTGGTTGTTCTTATATCTTGTTGGTGGTGGACTATGTGTCCAAATGGGTGGAGGCAAAAGCCACACGTACTAATGATTCCAAAGTGGTGGTAGATTTTCTTATGGTACAGATTTTCTCACGGTTTGGCACACCAAAGGCGCTCATAAGTGACCGCGGGACCCATTTCTGCAATCGGATGCTCGAAGCTGTTTTGAAGAAGTATGGGGTGACACACAAAGTCTCAACAACTTATCATCCCCAAACCAATGGACAAGCAGAAGTTTCGAACAGGAAAATCAAAAGCATCTTGGAGAAAACGGTCAACCCAAACCGCAAAGATTGGAGCATAAGGCTAGATGATGCCTTATGGGCATACCGTACTGCTTTTAAAACCCTCATTGGTATGTCCCCGTATAGGCTGGTGTTTGGAAAAGCATGCCATCTTCCGGTTGAGCTTGAACATAAAGCTTTTTGGGCTGTAAAGAAATTCAACATGAATGAAGATGAGGTGGGAAACAAAAGGAAGCTAGACATTCAAGAGTTAAAGGAGATTCGAAATGATGCGTACGAAAGCAACATGATTTACAAAGAAAAGACAAAAGCGTACCATGACAAAATGATCTCCCGAAAGACTTTTGTGCAAGGACAAAAGGTGCTTCTTTACCACTCAAGGTTCAAGTTAATTTCAGGGAAATTAAGATCGAGATAGGTTGGTCCTTTCGTGGTCACAAGAGTGTTTGACCATGGTGCGGTGGAAATCACGAGCAAGCAAACTGGTAAAACATTCAAAGTTAATGGTCATAGATTAAAGTCGTTTTATGAAGGATTCGAGGTGAAGAATGAGGAGGTTGATGTGTTGGAGAACCCCACGTACCAAGAATGAAGTACACTTGGGGGAAAAGTCGAGCCAACGACTTAAAACAAGGGCAGCTAACTGGGAGGCAACCTGGGGGTATTTTCGTCATTTTTCTTTAAAACATTTCGTTCTTTGAATTTTTATGATTTTTTATGTTCCAAATGTGTTGTGTCATGTTTTCAAATAAAAAAAACGGACCTTGGGATGCAAAAGCATTTCATTTCAATGAGAGGGGAATTTTTAAGTTCAAAAAGTGGGGAATAGCATCCAGAGCCCAACACGGGTCGTGTCCCACTTGGCATAAATTGAAAACGGGTCATGTTCATGAAAAATATACCAATTTTCATCCAGAGACCAACACGGGTCGTGTTGAGTTTTGCCTTATACTCAACACGGGTCGTGTTCGTGCTTCAGTTAGCATAAAAACCCCCCAACACGGGGCGTGTCAAATTGGCCTGTGGCAATACGGGTCGTGTTCGCGCATCAGACTGAGTGGTTTTTAAGGAAAAAAATCGGGACTTTGCCTCATTTACCCCCACATTCACTTCATAACAACCCCTCTCTCCCAACAAAAACCCTAGGTCCGATTTTCATCAAAACCTTTCAATTTCTACAAGATTTTGCCTTGCATATCCAAAAATGTTTGATTTTTATCATCTACACTTCATCTTCTTCACCCTAAACATCATTTTCTTGCATTTTAATGGTGGATTTGGGGGTTTTAACAAACCCTAGGTCCGAAAATCTAACATGATTTTGATGTTTTTGTGTCTCAATCTTCAAAAGGGCAAGCTTGGGGAGGTTGAGGAAGGTCTTTCCCATCAAGAACAACACAATCCCACGCACGATTCGGTAACTTCCTTCCAATTCTTCACTTGTGAGATTTGTGTTCTTGAATCAAATTGGTTGAAATTGTGGTCAAATTGGACTTGATTCTCAATAGGAAATCATTCAAAACCAAATTTCCCGCGAAATTTTGGTGGCCAAACCCGTGTTGACTGGACCCGTCAACAGTTGACTTTTTGACTTATTGACCGGTTGACTTTTAATTTGTCCCAAACTTTGACTATGGAAGGTGAACCTTCTAAAAGACCTAGACACACCAAATCATTCGCCCGCCGTCGGAGGCCTAGATCCCATCCCCATCACCTCCACCTAGGACCCCATCACCTCCATCTAGGTCCCCATCACCACAACCCAACTCGGCTCATGGTGGTGTAGTGTGTCTTGGCCCAATTCAAGAGGGCAAATTTGAGTCATTCCTTCAACGGGGTCATACCACCCAAAAGTTTGCACATGTGCCATCCCTTAAAGAGTTGCACATTTATAAATAAGTCCAAACCCTGTTTCGCAACATAGGATGGCACGCGTTGTTGAGGGTTCAGGAACTTAGTTATAAAGTCCCAACAACTGAGTTTCTATCCTCAATTTATTTGGACCATGGGATCCTCTACTTCCGTCTCATGAATCAAGATTATGAAATTTCCTTGGATCAAATTAATGCCATAGTTGGGGCCCCAACTGAAAACACATTTGGCCCCACTGACCCAATTGAAGGCTACTTTGATTTGACATGGTGGATCCACCTCACCCATTTACACCCATACGTCTCTAGCGCTGCTAAAGCCTCATCACTTATCCATCCCGTGATGAAGGTGGCCCATAGAATCATTGCTTCGCTCGTCGCCCCTAGAGAGGAGCGAAGCACCATCAGCGCGCTAGAACTCAAAATCCTTTATGCAATGGCTCATCCCGAGGACAACCTCATTCCTCATTATGGTCAGTTTCTATGCCACAAACTCCTCCGTCTGAGCACATCCTGATCGGGAAAGATATATTGTGGGGGTATTGTCAGCATGCTCGCCAAGAGTGCCCAAGTCCGAGCCCCATACCCCGGTCCCCATCAGCCACTACCGGGTGAGCCTTATCTCACCACCGTTGTTCTTGAATCCATGAGACTTTTCCGTTCGGCAGCGGATGGCACAAATCACTGGACCGTGGGTCAAAATCATGATCACAAGCTCCTCATCACCCCAGAAAACAAAGGCATCCTTGATCTCTGAAACCCCATTCGCATGACCGATTGGCAAATCACGCCATACATCTTCCCCCGATCCTACTCCACGGAGGTAGATGAGCAAAGTGAAGAAAACGAGGAAGGTGGTGATGATGATGATGAGGAGGAGGAGGAGCCCCACCATACTCCTCCCACTGGTGGTGCTAGCTCATCCCATTATGCTGCACCCCCGTCTTATCATCAAGAGTATATGGATGAATTCCAATCCATCCATTCCCGCCTTGACACCTACCAGCACGATATTGCAAACCTCACTCAGAGTTTTTCTTCCTTCACTACCCAATACGCTCGGGATCAAGAGCGCCAACGCAAACATGAGGAGGACTTTTGGGCTTGGACCCGAAATTCCGGCTATTACCCTCCTCCTCCTCCTCCTCCATTTTAGGTTGTTCCGCCCTCTCCAAGCATCGGGGATGATGCTTATCTTTAAGCTTGGGGAGAGGTAGAGTGTATACATTAGGTTCATGCATCCATGCATCAAAAAAAGTGTACGAGATGATGACACTCTTTACATGCAATTGCTCAATGAAGTGGGAAAACGAGAATTCAAATGAAAAAAATTCCGAGGCGACCGGATAGTTACCGGAATTGTAGAATCAGCTGTCATAACCAGGGGACCCAAACACCGTAATTCAAGACCCTGACCTTAGATAATAAAAAGAATTTATATTGAAACGTTTTATGGGCGGTAATAACAGCTGTAGGATGATTTGCTCCTGAATGTTTAAAAAGAATTCTTGATTGACAACTCTGGACCCACAGAACACGGACCTATTTATTGACACGCGTTACCCTTGTGGTAACAGAGAGCTTAAGTATCAGACCCACACAGTCAAGAAAGAAGGAAGGGTACAACTGCCATATCTAGTACCCAAATCAGAATTTCAAGTGCCAAAACGAAGAAATAATCAGAAATTCAAAAGTTGGTTGAAGAATCCAAGCTCAAAATGAAGTTACAAATTCAAGTTCAATCAAAATCAAAAGCCAATTCAAAGTAAAATCTGGCGAATGAAGAACTGTGTGATATGATACTTGTGGCTCTCGAAAAAGTGAAAGTATAGGAGCCGGGCCCCTTCGGGTGGGCTCGCTGTTTCAGCGAAAGCTGATTCGCCGTGACGGGTTCTTAAGGATGCGTCGATCCTGATTCTTACTTATCTAATATTTAGACATGAGATCCGGACTATGTTATTTTCACCCATAAAGCCTAGTAAGGTATAAAGTTTAATAAAACTTTGGTTGGATTATTGGGTTACATCGTTTCGGGTCTTCCTCACTTTAAGAGTCTGTGATATGTGGAAGGAAGCAGGATGGTCGCCAAGGTATTAATGATTGGAGCTCCATTGATGTAAAGTCTGATCGTATCATTATTTAGTTACAAAAGTATATATTTTGTGTTTGTTCTTAATTTCTTTTCTTTTGCTTCATTTTGTTGCTCAAATGCATTTTGTACATATCTTTATTTTTCATGGTATTGCATTGCATGCATTCATTCTTAGCCTTTAGGATCCTTCCGTCCCCTTTTTGTTCTATGTTTCTTTTTGTCATCTAGAAATCATCCTATTTTGTCTGATTCTTGTTCTTTCTTGAGGACAAGAAAGGTCTAAGCTTGGGGAGATTTGTTAGGTGCATTTTGTGCACCTTTTTGCACAACCTTTAGCCCTTTTTATGTATGTTTTTAGCATAATTGTTCTTTGCTTTTATTGCATTTCATCATATTTAGGTTAATTTCTTGAACAACCTTATTTGCACTCTTTCATGTCATTTCAGGTAAACCGGAGGTTGGAGCGCGCTTTTGGAGATGTCGGGGAGCGTTGGTAAAGATTGTGGGATGATCGGGCGAGAAACGGAAGAGTTGAAAAAATCAAGTTGGGATCAACATCCAGAGGGCTACACGGGGCGTGTTGGGTTTGGCCTAGAAATCCAACACGGGGCGTGTTTGACCATCCCAGGCATTTTGACTTCACTGAACACGACCTGTGTTCATTTAGCCTATTTGGACATGGGGCGTGTTGGGCCAGCTGGGCATTTTTTAGCAACGTACTTCAAAGCTGGAATCGAGGATTGAAGGCTTGTATTTCACTCAACACGACCCGTTTTGATTTACTCTATATTGACACGGGCCGTGTTCGACTTAAAAACTGCTTTTTGGCAGTTTTTCCTATTTTCCATATGTCGGGAATTGGGTCATTTTGGGGGATATCAGAGCATAGGAGAGCACTTTTGGAGAGAAGAATTTGAAGGTTTTAGCAAGGGTTTGTCCATTAATCATTTGGAAACATTTTGATTTCATCTTTGTAAGCCCTTTAGCACTTTAATTCCTTCTAGACTTGTTAATCTTGTTCTAGCCATGTGTGGCTAGAACCCTAACTTCTCCAATTTCATGTTTTGACTTTTTGGGTTCTGAATCCAATCATATGACCTGATGTTTGTGTTTAATTTCTATCTAGTGAAAGTTATTTTATTTCAATCGAATGTTTGATTCTAATAATGATTCTTATTTGCCATTTGAATTAGGATTAGGTCATTCAAGTTAATCATTTTGCAAAATCCGTAATTGTTTTGTGAATTGAACTAAGTAACAAACATTAAATTGATTTCCTATGAATGAATTTAATGTAAATCTCTTCACAGACTTTTACACTCCCGAGCTTGTGAGGAGTATTAGGTGTTGTTGGGAACATTCACAATAAGCTTAATGCAATATTTTAATCTAATTCTAAGAGCTTGTTTAGATTAGGTTAGTAAGGTTAGGATTAATCAAAGAGCTTGTTTTGGTTAATTATTGTGGTGAATGGAAAGTGTTAGAGCTTGTTAACATTTTCAAGTGCCAACTTAGATAGAATGAAACAAATGTCTTGCCATCTTTGATTCACATTGCTAAATTGTTATACATGAAGTTGGAGTCTTTATAAAATCTGAACTTAATTCACTCATTTAGCTAATTACTTGTGTTTTTAATCTGTTTGTCTAATCACTGCAATCAAAACACCCCCCTTCTTTAATCTTTTGTGAACAAGTACCTTACGCAAAAAAAAGGTATAGTATGATTGTCCCGTGTCTCTGTGGATCGACCCTACTTGCATTGTACTACTTTTTAGTACAATAGAGTAGTGTACTTGGAGTCATTTGTACCCCTTTATTTGTTGGGTTTGACACCCCTAACAATGCATCCTATTTGATAGTGGAGCGGAGAGGAGCTTTGTTAACCAAAGTTTTAAACACTTATTAAACCAAGCACCGCAAGCACTAAAAGAAACTTTTATCATAGAAATGGCTAACGGGAAAACCGAGAGCTCTAACGAGATTTACATAGGTTGCTCTCTGTCTCTAGACAACTATTCATTTCCGATCGATCTCATACCCGTTTCAATCAAAAGTTTCGACGTCATTATTGGCATGGACTGGTTAAGTCTTCATCGTCCCGATATTCTGTGCTTCGAGAAAGCCGTCCGCCTAAACCTACTGAGTAGCGAAACCCTGATCATCTATGACGTCAAACCCGGTACAAATCTTCGTATCATCTCGCGTATTCAAGCCCAGAAGTGCTTACGCAAGGAATGTCATGCTTTCCTTGCTCATATCGTCGATACGACCCAAGAAACCAAAGACATGAAGAACATTCCTGTAGTACGTGATTTTCCCGACATCTTTCCAGAAGAATTCCCAGGATTACTACCGCAGCGTCAAGTCGAGTTCAGGATCGACCTAATTCCTAGAGCTACCCCCGTAGCCAAATCACCCTATCGTCTAGCTCCAGCCAAGATGCAAGAACTGTCTGGTCAACAAAACGAACTACTCAGCAAGGGTTTTATTAGGCCAAGCTTCTCACCTTGGGGAGCACCAGTCTTGTTCGTAAAGAAGAAAGACGGATCGTTCTGTATGTGCATTGATTACAGAGAACTCAACAAGCTAACCATCAAGAATCGTTACCCTCTGCCTCGCATTGACGACTTATTCGACCAGCTACAAGGAGCGAGTTACTTTTCGAAGATAGACCTGAGATCCGGGTATCACCTGTTACGAGTGTTAGAGGAGGATGTTTCAAAGACAGCCTTCCGAACTCGTTATGGACACTACGAGTTTGTAGTGATGCTGTTCGGATTGACCAATGCGCCCACAATGTTCATGGACTTAATGAATAGAGTGTGCCGTCCTTACTTGGATCAGTTTGTTATCGTCTTCATTGATGACATACTTATCTACTCTCGGAGTGAGGAGGAGCATAGTCAACATCTGCATTAGGTCTTGGAAACTTTACGATCAGAGAAGTTATATGTGAAGTTCTCCAAATGTGAATTTTGGATCCGAAGAGTCGAATTCTTAGGTCACGTGGTCAGTAAAAAGGGAATCCACGTTGATCCTTCCAAAATTAAAGCCATTGAAAACTGATCAGCTCCTAAGACACCTACAGAAATTCATCAATTTCTAGGTCTCGCTGGCTACTACCACAGGTTTATCCAGAATTTCTCAAAGATCGCGAAGACGCTTACAACGCTGACCAGAAAGGCATGGCCTTTGACTGGAAAGAGAAACAAGAGAAAGCCTTTCAAACATTGAAGCAAGCCTTATGCAGCGCACCTATACTATCCTTCCCCGAAGGGATAGAATACTTCATAGTTTATTGTGATGCATCCAACCAAGGGCTCGACTGTGTTCTCATGCAACGGGGAAAGGTCATCGCATATGCCTCAAGACAGCTAAAGACACACGAGCTCAACTACACTACACATGATCTTGAGTTAGGAGCAGTTGTGTTTGCTCTGAAGATCTGGAGGCACTATCTGTATGGTACGAAAAGCACTATCTACACCGACCATAAAAGCCTGCAACACATATTCAACCAGAAAGAGCTCAACATGCGACAACGACGGTGGGTCGAGCTACTAAATGACTACGAATGCGAAATTCGTTATCATCCCGGTAAAGCCAATGTAGTAGCTGACGCCCTAAGTCGGAAAGAATACTCTGGTCGCAGAGTCAAATCATTGACTATAACTATCCACTCACATCTGTCCACACAAATTAAGGAGGCGCAGCTTGAAGCCTTGAAACCTGAAAATGTGGCGGGGGTGAATCCTTGAGAGGAATGGATAAAAACTTGGAGGTCAAGGGTGACAGAGCATTATATCTCATGGACCGAATCTGGACCCCAAAACTCGGTGGCTTCAGAGACTTAGTCATGACAGAGGCGCACAACACTCGATATTCCGTCCACACAGGTTCAGATAAGATGTATCTTGACCTAAAGAAACTATACTGGTGGCCTAACATGAAAGCAGAGATTGCTACCTTCATGGGTAAATGCCTTACTTGCGCAAAGGTTATGGTCGAATACCAGAAACCCTCGGGTTTACTACAACAACTAGAGATCCCATAATGGAAGTGGGAGTGGATCACGATGGACTTTATAACCAAATTGCCCAAGACGACGGGTGGTCTCGATACTATATGGGTGATCGTTGACAGGTTGACCAAGTCCGCACACTTCCTGCCGATCAAAGAAACATACAATATGGAGAAATTAACAAGAACCTACATTAAAGAGATTGTACGACTGCACGGTGTTCCTATATCCATTATCTCCGATAGAGATAGTAGATTCACTTCAAGATTTTGGCAGTCGCTACAAAGTTCCCTAGGAACTAGGTTGGACATGAGTACAGCCTACCATCCACAAACCGATGGACAAAGTGAGAGGACTATCCAAACCTTAGAGGATATGTTGCGAGCCTGTGTGATCGACTTTGGAAAAGCATGGGATACTTATTGGGTTTTGAGCATTCTAACACTCCTATGGTGTACATGCAACCCTATAAACCTTGGATCTATGTTTTCTCTATTATACATGCAAATATTAACTATTCCAAGGTTTCATCCTAACTAGCATATTATGAAGCACCTATACTACAAAGTTCTAGTTAGATGACATACCTTTTGATGTAGCTTGATGTCTTCAAGCTTTAAGAGCTTAGCCCTAATAGTGTGGAAGCCTCAAATGGAATCACAAATCACCAAAACACCTTGGAAGAACTTGATAGAATATGTATGCACACTAAAATCGGCCCACTCTTATTTTCACACACTTGTGCCAATTTTGTGAGCCAAGGACCCCTTTATATATTATGGAGGATTAGGGTTACATCCATGTAAACCCTAATACCCATGACCTTTCATTTATATAGGATCCATGGGTTAAAACTCCATGGACCATCCATGAAAGCTTAGCCCAACCTAAATGAACTTGGCATATTCCATATATATAAGAGTCCATATTTAATTAGTTCTTTTTGATCACTTAATTAATTCTAAATTAATTCTTGATCAATACTAATTAAATAATATGATTCCATATTAATATATTAGAACTTATAATATATTAATATAAATCATAAATATACTATTCTCAAAAGACTATCCATATAAATTGTGTCGGTGAAGTGCAACCCAAATGGACCATGCCGGGTCGGGTCAAGTACATACCAAATATAGCTATGGACTTAGACATTAATCCAACAGTCTCCCACTTGGATAAGTCTAAAACTATTATTGAGTATGACTTCAAAATCTAACTGGCAATCATAGCTCTTAAAGCCGCTGTCGAACTCTGACCTTGTCAATGACTTATCCATTAGATAAGGGATCATATATTCCTCCATTCTAGATATCATATGGACTGAGACATGGATTATAATCATTCTCTCTGTCCATTTGTTGTTTCCCAATTTTCGATTTATGATGACTAACTGATTGAACAAATCAAATCAGTCCTGGCTTGGCCAAGCACTCACATGTGTCATCGCTAAATCATCGAGGGGCCTACATATATCGCTTTTATCCCGAAGGTAAAAGGAATGGATAAACTTCGACTCATATGGCTTGTTATACTACTTGTTGAATCATACACAAAGGCACGTTTTATAACATCGAGTTACCAAATGCGTTTTCGTGCAATCCATGTATAACCAACTCATAGTAACAACTCATATCTCTAGGCTTGAAGAATATAAGATATTATCGTCTCATGATCACTCGTGATAAAATCCATGAAGTGATTCAAATGAACGCGGGTTGAATCCAATACTCAGAACTTATGAGCACTCATGAGTGTTGTAGCACCACTTTGTCCACCAACTTGGACCTCTACAAACCAACCCATGACAGTCTTGATTCATATCTACTTCCAACATATGACCGACTGTGGATGGTTTGAATAACTTAATCATTCAGGAAGAGCGACTTAGTTATTCTGGAAGTCAAAACATGCAAAGTGAAACACAAGAATAAATGAATCAAATATGGTATCAAACCCTATGAATATAAATAAACACTTTTATTTATCACCATACTGATTACTCATTATTCATTGTTTCAGTTTTATCAACTTTATACTTGAATTAAAAACACTAGTTGTCCCATGCTCCAAGCATGTACACTATGTTTTTCTTAAACAATAGCTTTTCCATACACCAAGTATGCACTCTATGTTTGTCTATGATCCTTACTTTGTGAACTAGATCGATTGAACATAATTTCAATGATTCTCTTTTCACACTCCCAAATCGTTATCGAAAAAATGTAAGAATTCCAAATTCCTATCATTTATCGAAATTTGTTTAGATTTTAAACTTATATGCACTGACCCTCTTGTAATGAATGTGTACAAAGTCACAAAACTTGTCAACAGTCATTACAGGGCATTCCAATGAAGATCAACTTTATGGAAATTAAGTCTCATATTCAAAGTACATAGCTTTGAACATGCTTCTTACATTAAGTTTTTCTAATCTTACACATATAACTTCCACCTATGGAGACAACTCCATATTCCCATTTTGACTACCCCTTCTGAACAAGAGTTGCCTCTTTTCAGATTAGGTCA
The DNA here is from genome assembly GCF_052849685.1 of Lactuca virosa. NCBI lineage: Eukaryota > Viridiplantae > Streptophyta > Magnoliopsida > Asterales > Asteraceae > Lactuca > Lactuca virosa. The sequence continues at coordinate 38,758,006 of NC_136434.1, forward strand.
ATATGGTCCTTCCAAAGTTAACACTATACTTCCAACTGTCCTTGAGCAACCAATCTTTGGTAAAGCCTTAGATTGTCCTCGACAATTGCTTAATCACTTTAGTCATATCCAATTCTAGATATTTTCCTCTTAATGCTCCCGGGCATTTGGAAAATTTAGAAAGGATGAATATTATAGCACATGCAATCGTTCCTGTACCCAAAGCAAATGGGACACGATTCATGATGTCTCACATAAAGACATGATTCTAGACCAGTCTGTTGCTACAATATTTTTTATTTGCCATATTCTCAAGAATTGACTATGAACAGGGATGCCGTAATCATAATCGAATTTTGAGAACGCAATATATAGAATTTCCTTAAGTTGAACCAATCCAACATGAAATTCATATATATATATATATATATTCTTGACTAAAGATGATTAAAATCTCAATCTAAGCTTAAAATCTCACTCTAAGCCTTTTAGAATTGACATGAAGTATAATATCCTCTCCCTTAATTATAGCAAAACAACTTTTTCAACCCCTGCAACCTCACGAATTGAAACTTTTGTTTTCTATAATTAACATTGCTAACTTGCAATACTTATCATAATTATCATGCTCCCACTAACATGATGATTATTAGCATAACACTCATGCTCCCACTAGCTTTGACATGTATCCAGAAAACAGCTGGACTTCTAAAAGTCAATACTTTATTGACTTTCTTACCAAAGTTCAGATTTCTGATACTAGATTGCTTTGATAATGTAACGACCCAAAAATCCTGACTAAAAATTTTTGTTTTAATATTACTAAAAATCGCAACATCAACTAATAGATAATGAAACCATGAATTGTATGTCTCAAAATGCCATAGTAAATGTATCAATTCACAACTGAAGTTAATATTATATCAGAATATCTAAATAAAACTCCCAGGAATAAACTGCAATTGTGGTGTGTGCCGTGCCATCAATCCGAGCTCTTCCCTTGCTTGCCGAAGCACCTGAAACCAAAACTGAAACTGTAAGCACAAAGCTTAGTGAGCTCCCCCAAACTACCACATACCATACAATAACATATAGAGCACATACTGGGCCTTGCCCACTGCATCGGACCGAAGTCCGGACTAACCGGGGCCTTGCCCCCTGCATCGGACCGAAGTCCGGAAACTGCATCGGGCCGAAGCCCGGACTAACTGAGGCCTTGCCCCCTGCATCGGACCGAAGTCCGGCTAACTGCATCGGACCGAAGTCCGGACTAACTGGGGCCTTGCCCCCTGCATCGGACCGAAGTCCGGACTAACTGGGGCCTTGCCCCCTGCATCGGACCGAAGTCCGGCTAACTGCATCGGACCGGAGTCCGGACTAACTGGGGCGTTTCCCCCTGCATCGGACCGAAGTCCGGCTAACTGCATCGGACCGAAGTCCGGACTAACTGGCTGAACATGGCATAGCATAATCATAACTACTAGCATAAACACATATACTGTCTACTGCATCGGACCGAAGTCCGGAACACATAACACAAAACATGCTTGAATCACAAAGACATCAAGCACACTGAACTACTGCATCGGACCGAAGTCCGGACTAACTACTGCTAACTAGACGGGTCGGCATTGTGGCCATAGACCCGTTCCTACTGGAAGGAAAACTCACCTGAACTGCTGAACTCTGCCGATAACCCTCTGGCTGCTATCAGGAAAACTCACCTGAGCTACCAATACCAACAATAACACTTAGCCTAAGCTGAATTCTAGAAGTCAAACTAAGTCGACTCTGGTCAAAGTCAACCTTCCAGTTGACTCTACTCGTCGAGTCAACCCGCAAACTCGTCGAGTTCTTAAACTCATAATCCTTCAAAATACCACTCAACTCGCCGAGTCACCCCAAGACTCGTCGAGTTCAACGATCTCCGAGTTCCATCCTGACCAAACCCACCGAGTCACCACTCAACTCACTGATCTGCGTCTTAACCAGAGAAGATTGGGGGTTCTGCGACCAGACTCGTCGAGTCCAAGAACAAACTCGTCGAGTCCAAGGCAATCTTCAACAGACTCGCCAAGTTGTTCTTCCAACTCGTCGAGTTCCTGCCCATCTTCACACAACTCGCCGAGTCCACCCATGTGACTCGTTGAGTCGCTTTAGTTCTTAATCCATACAGTGACTTTTCGAGCCATGCAGGGGCTCCAAACTGTAGATCCACACTTCTAAGGCCCACCCTTCACGTAAAGTTGCAAACTTTACGTGAAACAAAGGAGTTATAGGCTTGAAACACTCTAGGGCTAGGGTTTGAGACAAACATTCTTCACCAATGTACCAAAGACTGATACTTTATGGGTTTCTAGGCCAAGACAAACCTAGATATGAAGTTCTCTTTGCTCACCAAGGCACAATACACGAATTGGCCTTGGAAATGGCCCCAAAAATGATAAAATCTAACTAGGAAAGGGGATCTAAATGAATAACAACCAAGGTATGAGCTTCATACCTTCAAATGATCTGAAATATCACACCAACTCAGAATCTACTGCCAATTCTTGAATCACCAAAGGTTCCTTTCTTCATTCTAGCTTCAAAGCACCCAAAAATGGCAAAGAAAGCTTGAAAGCACTACAATGGAGGCTTAGGGTTTCGAGAGTAGGTAAAGGGAGTGATGGAGGCTGGGATGGAGGCCTGAAATGATGCTTAAATAGGGTACCAAGTCCGGAAATTAGGGTTTCCCAACCCAGACCAGAATCGCCGAGTCGGTCTCCCCGATCGTCGAGTCGGTCACTTAATCCGCGACACGGGTCACGCTCCGACTCGTCGAGTTCCTCCTTGGACTCGACGAGTTGACTCCTTTGACTTAGGGCTTTTCTTTCCTTTCCTGGTCTTCCTGATTTTGGGTGTTACAACTCTCCCCCACTTAAACTAGACTTCGTCCTCGAAGTCCACTACGGCCAACTGTCCTGCAATCCGTTCGCATCACCCTCGCCTGATGAATATACCTCCGGCTGACCACCGGCCTCAATGTCAACACATAACACCCAAGTATCACCCGGTGATACTGTCCCCTTCCTGGAAGGAACACACTTTCGAGACTTGCGAAAGTTACATACTACAAAATTCACTGGGTCCTCTCCCAGTGCCAAACTATCCTCCCTTTATCCATATATGACGATAACCAGAGCAACTTGCACGGTTGGAACTTATTCTGCCATCTTCTTGAATCCGTTCCTTTCATACTAAGTACCCCAGATCCCTACTAGAACCATAGAATTCATATATCCACTTATCCCTATGATTCACTTATAATTGGCTATAACTCGGGCAATCGTGCTATGAGTGACTTGCCACTCCACAAGCTATCCATAAAAATCCAAAATACCATTACCGCTGGAGACCCAAGACTTTCTAAAAACACTGAACTTCCTGAATGCACTGAACTGTCTGGAACACTGACTGCCTGAAACACTGATTGCCTGAAACACTGAACTGCCTGAACACTGACTGCCTGAATCACTGACTGCCTGAAACACTGAACTGCCTGATCACTGATTGCCTGAACACTGACTGCCTGAAACACTGAACTGCATGATCACTGACTGCCTGAACACTGACTGCTTGAAACACTGAACTGCCTGAACACTTACTACCTGAAACACTGAACTGCCTGATCACTGACTGCCTGAACACTAACTGTCTGAAACACTGAACTGCTACAGGGATGCTTTCCAACATCTCTCGAGACCTTCCTGGTCTCACTTCCTTCGTCAGTCATCTGAAATATCGGGTTCCAACCCGACTGCGGAGCCAAAGGACTCCCTGTTTTTGTCGTCTCACATGATTTCTGAACAAAATCCTTCTTTGGAACTAGTTACCACTAGTTATCATGTTACTGAGGCTCTAACATCCTCCTGATCCAACCGATCGGGTCCGAGCGTCGAAACCTGATGTTACCAAATCGTGGCTAAACGTGATTGCTACCTGACCAATTGTAGCCTTATATAACAAGTAACCTGAAGCAATCCATTGCTTCCCTGATCTCAGAACTGTAGTGACATGCCTACAGTCTTTTCTCTGGCTCAACTAGGTCTAATCCATCCAGATAATCCCGAAATCCAATTCGTGGATTTCCACATCCTTACTGCTACGCCCGTTCTAGGAGCTAATGTTCCTTCCACGTCCTAACAACGTGCTCATGCTATCTACCAACCTGGTGGATGTTACGGCTACACCCGCAGACTTACAACACTCTATCACTATATGGCTTGCTAGTGAATGCTACGGCTACACCCGTAGACTTACAACACTCTAATACTATCTGGCTGCTAGTGAATGCTACTGCTACACCCGCAGAATTACAACACTCTAATACTATTTGGCTGCTAGTGAATGCTACGGCTACACCCGCAGGCTTACAACACTCTAATACTATCTGGCTGCTAGTGAATGCTACGGCTACACCCGCAGGCTTACAACACTCTAATACTAACTGGCTGCTAGTGAATGCTACGGCTACACCCGCAGACTTACAACACTCTCCCTGCTGACTCTATCACTAACTACTATTCCGAGGGCACCCTGACTCACCCGAGTCCTGCTAGCGATTTCCCCCAACCTGATTTCCAAAACCAACCCTTAGCCACCAAATGCTACAACTATCTTGTAGTCTTACATCCTTGCTACAATTGCTTTCCGACGAGAAATTCTTCAGCTTGATTTTCCAAACCAAACGTCTACTAATCCCTAATACATGAAACCGACATTAGGAAGTTTTCCAAGCTCCTAACTCCTGAACTCCTGAACCTACTAGACCCTTCGGGCTGCTTTTCCTTCCCACACAAGATTACCAACCCTTTCGAAGTTTAGCATACTACTGACCATGAATCCATGAAGGGTTCTCCCCCAATTTTGTCCGGCTAATTCTTACAACTCACAACTTGAAAGGATTCCCCATCCTTCCTACCATCTAAAGGGGTCGATCTGCTGACAACCCACGTTTATCTCTGCTGGCGCTTCAACTAACCCTTCATCAGACCTACCAATCTTGTCGACGAATCGAGCACCCTTAAATCCCCGATTGTTCCTGCTTCAGTGACTGCATCCTGATGACCTGCGCTTAAGGGGGGGCATCTTCGAACTACTATCGTATTGTCCTTTGGTTACTCCACTGGGAACTCAAACTTACCACTGCTGAAAATATAACTGATCTATACACAACTAACACCTTCCCAAAAATAGTGGGACACCACCGAGTCTCACTCACACTTTGCTACAATTACTGCATCCGAAGTGACCTGCTTACGGGGAACGTCCTCAACTATCATTCTAGATTCCAAGGTATGCATATGGCATATGAATCAATCCCAAATAGGTAATATAATATTCTAATACAAGTACTTACTAAATCGGTGCAGTAACATAACAACCGCATCATAAATCATATTTGATAGGAAGGTAAAAGATACGTACCCCCAACATCCAGTGCTGCTTGAATATTTGTTGAAATCAACCGGAATACTCTGCTTCGAGCCGTGGGCACCCTTGCCCGACCCTGATGTCTGCTGGCGGTTATCGAAGTCCCAAGGGCAGGAGCTGGCACCTGCCTGCTGTATACAAACTCGGACAGTGGGCCTTCTTGTGGCCCCTCTGACTACAACAGAAACATATCGGATCAATCCCCTGAGCGATGGTAGTAGTACAATCTCTGCTAAAATGACCAGTCTGGCCGCACTTGAAACAGCCAGGATCGCCACCTCTACTACTCCTACACGTACCCCCGTGCGTCCTGCCACACTTACCGCATCGGCTGCGGCCCTGGAAGTCTCTCGATCTCGAACTCGGCCCTTTGGTTCTTTTGCCCGAACCTGTGGGCCACCGAACCTCATCTGGTTTCCTCTTCCTTTCTAACTCCCGGTCAATCTCTCGCTCCTGCGCTACCCTGTCGTCCCCATCAATCGTCTGAACAACCGCTGTCTGATCCTGAAGCTTCTCGGTCAACCTATAAGTGACGCTCTTGACGATGTCGGGTAGCTCCTTACGAGCGACTCGTGAAACCTCCGCAATGACCAAATCATACAGGGGACTCCCCTGGGGACAGGGTGACCCACTCACTCCCGACCCCTGATGGAAAGAGCTAAAAAATAGGATCACTCTCCCTGATGGATCCCAGGGATCCATAAGCATCGGGCTCTAGACGGGCCCCAAACTGCCCTGAAACTATCCCGGCCCTAAAGGCCTCAAGACGACTGTCCAAAAGCTCCATGATGGCCTCCCTAACTGAACCAAATATCACAGGAGTCTGATCAATGATGTTGCGCACAATCTCCGCGGAAATGACATCTCTCATCTGATCATCAAACTGTCCGGCTCTAGAGACTGAGCCAGATCCCTCCCTGGCACCTGAACTGCCAACTGATATCTCGCGCAACGTCACCATGCTGAAAACATATCACAATAAATATCAGAATACTCATTGCTACTGAGGGATCTCACACATACTCCACCACCCCTGGTTTCGTCTTGGCCCCTCTTGAATCGAGTACGGATCCTCTACTTTCGGTAGTACGGGCCCATACTACCTTCTACATCTAACCGTACTTTCCTCAAGAGTTACCTTAACTCAACCAAGTCCCTTCTACTGCTACGGACCCCTGCTACTCTCATCCTAGGCTTGCCCTAGGGAAAATCTCTGACTCCATCCAAACCAGTCCTCAACTGCTGAAGGCCTCCTTTTAATGCCAATTAGTCATCACCTGAATACCATCACATGTGACGAGGCTCAGATAATCCTTCGAGTAAAAGACTCGTTCCTACAACGGTTGGACTCAAACAAGAGCTGCGCAGTAGGGCCAAATCCAGGACTCTGAGATTATTCAACCCTGATCACATGTGATGTGACGTATTCACCTAATGACTAACTCCCATCACTCGGAGTCCCACAAAGCACAAAGCAAGCAGCATTCGGACACAGGAAACTATTCAAGCAATTCTATCCTCATAACAAGAAACTGCACTAGCATACAATGCTAAGCTCATAATATCAGGCATAACCTAAACAGGCTATCCTACTGCTGTCTATTCAATACTAGCGCATAATTCTCATAAAACTGAAACACATATATAGCAGGCACATAAGGCATCCTCCCTAGATCCTCAGTCATATTCTAGCATGTAACGCCCGTAGATCCGGGATAGTCAATTTAGAGATAATAGGGGTCGAAAAAGACTTTTCGACAAAAGATTATTTAGAATAAATAATCTTAACCAAGTTGTAGAGTATATCTCAAGGTTTCCATACATATAAAGAACGCCGAAATCCGAGTTATAACGAAGAAGTTATGACCCGTCGAAGTTTTACGGCAAAACCGGCACGACACCGGGAAGCGTAAATAGTAAATTTACGATGGAGGACTTTTTAGCCTTAGTGATCTAAACCAAAGTTGTATTATATGTTAAACCAAGAACATCCATAAAAAGAACGCCCAAATCTGACTTCGTATGAAGAAGTTATGATTTTTCGAAGTTTCGGCTTAGCAGTGTACAGCCCGAAATTCGAATATTAGATCGAGTGGTTTTTAGCCGACACAACCTAAACGAGAATCGAAGATCTCGTTAATAGTAGCATAACGATAAAAAGACTGACGAAAACGGACGTCGGATGAAGAAGTTATGGATTTTTAACGGACCAATCTTGTCCCGGCCTGTTAAAAATATAACTTTTAAAATAAAGTCAAAATTAGTTGATGAAGTCTAAACGAAAGTTGTAGAGTGCGTTCCCGCCTACGCGTGGATATAAAGAACGTCGAAAACGGAGCTCGTATGCGAAAGTTATGATTTTTAGAAGTCGGAAAGGAAAATTGCGAAATCTGCAAGGAGGTGGATGACGTGGCCGCATCTGAGCCGTTGCTTGTTGACCAAGGCTTCGCTTCGGATCTTGACACGTCTCCCTCGCAGTACGGCCCGCGTTCGAAGAAGTTACGCCCCGCGTAGCTCCGGTCTGATCCATCCGATGGTGCGAGACAGCTGGCTTCGGCTGGCATTCTTATCCGAGGACTACGCCCCGCGTAACCTCCCTACGCCCAGCGTAACCGAGGCTGCTGGCCCCTATAAATAGATGCGAGGGTCTCCGGATTTTTCACACCATTTTCTTTCTCTCTCTAAATTACTTTCTCTCTCTAAGGGTTTTAACCCTCCCCTAAGCCTAGGTGATCCCCTAGCACCCTAAGGAAGCCCCGAGGCTCCCGGAGTCCCGAGAAAAATGGTCTTTCGGTTCAGAAACGCTGCTCCGAGCAAAGCCCGGTTTTTAATAAAACCCGCTGTAAGTGAGCTACGCCTATGCAATTTTTAATATAGCTTTTAAATAATTATAGTAATGTTATTAGGTCCTTAAAATAATTATTTGGGTTATTATTATGAATTATATTGAGTGTTATTTAACGCTTATATAATAATAATAGCTAGGCTATTAATTAGTCGCGGTTAACGTTAGACTAAACTCTAGTGGTATTAATACTAGGTTTTGATCAAGGAAAAATTGTTTTGAGATAACGAAGTGTTGTTCGAGTACCGAGTCACCACCTAATCAGGTGAGTGCATAGTTACTTTCATCTTACACATAGATATGAAATATTTAATATAAATTACGTGCTATGTGTGCATATTGTCTGTATACTTGCTGTCTATGCTGGGTGAAAGATTTTTATACATGCTTTAAATGATTTAAACTGTATATATATTTTATATCTACAAAAATGTTGGGGTAAAACATGGGTAGATGAAATATGAGTTGGACGATAAGTTGAGAGGTAATATAGTCTATGGGGTGAGGGTAAGAGGTGGACGATGTAAGAAGCCTTGTACCCAAATGCTGGCCCCGTCATCTAGTAGAGTATAGATGACAACCACTGACTATTCTAGACAGTCCAGTGGAACACTAGCAGGCTCGCAACCTGTAGGTGTTGTGAACGATGTGTTCACCGGTGTACTCTAAAAACCCATTGACATGTATTGCGAGTGGATTCTCGGAAATGATACTGTCGATAAACGAGATAACCCTCGCAGCTGTGCCTAAAGGACTATACCGGCAGATGCGCCCCATAAACAATGTCACAATTCTGGCAGATGCGCCTAAGTGATAATATTAGCAGTTGTGCTTGACAGATGTGTCATTAGCAACGATGGATTTCGTGCCTATTCCTTAGGATAATCCTTAGGAATGAATAAACAAGAAATAGCTAATTCTTAGGGTAGATCCTTAAGAATAAAGAAGATAATGGGGATGGGTAATTGGGTTAACTGTTTGATGATTAAACATAATAATTATATTATTGTGGGTTGAAAACCCTATGTACTCACCAGGTTTCCCAACCTGACCCACTCAGTTTATTTATATCACAAGTGTTGATATGAAGTCACATTACACTGAGAGATTAAAGAGATGTAGATCACTAGTGTAAATGAATGTAAGTTCTGTTTATGCTTATGTTTCTATATTAACGATGACATCCCAAATGTTTTAAAATGAATAAAAATACATTTCTTCGAAAATGCTTTGATAATGTATTTATCATGTTTTTCTGGGAACAAATTCCGCAAGATTTTTATTAAAAGAAGTACTCTGATTTTTATAAAGCATAAACAAAATCGGTCTTTTCTGGCCGTGAAAATGGGGATGTCACAGTTGGTATCAGAGCATTAGTTTAAGCGAACTAGGAATATGGATTTATTTCTAGACTTAAACTTAGAATGCTAAGCGATGATTGTGAGGTGTGAGCACTAGCTTATTTTAGGAATCGTGCCTAAAATGCTTTTATGTGCTAAATGCTTGTGCCTGATATGCTGTTATTTGTTCGGATCTATGGTCTATTGCCGACCGGATCTGGAAACCTTATGTGTTTAGGATTCTAAGCATTTAACTACGATATTAGAACTAGCATATAAACGTTTCAGAGTGATAAGGATGATTTAAACGTCAACCCTAAATAAAGATCTAGATTCACCTTATTCGGTGTATAGATCAAGATGGCAAGGACCCGTAGCGGAAACGTGAATGCAAATGGGAACCGAGATCAGCCCCCAGTGATACAGCAAATACCAGTCGTAGTAGAAGTTGCACCTGAGCCAATCACCATGGCTGGAGTACAAGCCATGATGCGGGCTATGTTAGCTGAACAAAGGGAAGAAATGAGGCAGATGTTGCATGAAAATAGGGACGAACCTACAATGCCGGTTGAACAGCCCGAATTGAACGATGGGTAGTCAGAAGGAGGGAACTACAGTGGGACCGTTGGTCAAGCCAACCCACCAATAGTTCGACAAAACAACCAGGATGACGGAGTCGAGAGGAATGGATGCAAGTACAAGGATTTTCTGACTTGCAAGCCATCGACTTTCACTGGAAAGGAAGATCCGATCGGGGTCATGGATTGGATCTCGGAGATGGAGTTAGCTTTCATGACGTGTGGTTGTAGAGGCAAACTACAAACCACGTTTGTGGTATGCCAGTTCAGAGGAGGCGCGGTTCGTTGGTGGAACACTCTGGGGAAGACTCTAAGCCCCAATGAGCCCCTGCAACTTACGTGGGCAGAGTTTTTGGTGCAGTTCAAACGTAAGTACTGCTCAGCCCAAAATCTGCTCTAGCTAGAAAACCAATTCCTTACCTTGAAGAAAGGAAGCATGTCTATTGATGAATACACCAACAACTTCACAGAGAAGATGGAGTTCACCTTGCGTCTTGTTCCGGATGAGCTGACGAAAATCGACAAGTACGCAAAAGGACTTCCATTAGAGTACGCGGTGCCAGTGCATCAGGCACCTACTCTGGAAGCAGCTATCTGGGCTGCCAAATCTGTGGAGGATATGATTAAGGGAAGAGCTGCCAGCAAGGTTGAGGTTGGAGAAAAGAGGAAACTCGAAGGATCGGCAAGGCCCGATGAGAAGAGAAATTCCAATACAAGGAAGTTTAGAGGAGGAGGAAGTGAAGAAAGATGGTGCGAAAAGTGCAAAAAGAAACACACTGGAAAATGCGGTGAGGAGGTGACTTGTTTCAAGTGTGGGAAGCATGGACACTATGCCAACGAGTGTACATTCAACAAAAGGGTGTGTTACGGATGTAACGAGGAAGGGCACTTCAAGCAAGACTGCCCAAAGAGAGAGGGGGCTACAAAGCCAAATGTGCCGCCAAAGCCAAAGGCGAGAGCATTTCAAATGATCCTTGACGAAGCAGATGACAATGCGAGGATTCAGGAGTGAAGGCTTGACATCCAAAGATCGAGTTATGAAGTAGTCGTGTAGATAGTACCACGTGATGTTGCCTGTTAGAGGCATAGTCTAGGGTGAACTTGAACACCTATGTAATCATTTCAAGGAATAATATAAAACCTTCATTTTGTTATCTTATGTGTTAAATGATTATGTGATTTTCTTGTATGATGACTTTTGCGAGACAATACTTGGGACGAGTATGAGTAGGTGTGAAAGGTAGTAGATGCATATACTACCGGAAGCACATGACTCACACTTGGATCAGGGAAAGTCACAAGGTTACCAAGAAACTAGTAATTGACTTCGTTTTATTCACACATGTTGTTACCATCGATTCGGTAATGACTAAGAAGATTGTTATTCCGACCCTAGCGGTCATATCGAATGGAGTCCGACTATGGTGAGTATGTTACGTGGTTCAGAGAACCAAGTTCGACGTAGCATCTAACTTAAAAGAAAGATAATCAAAGCGAACAGTACAGGTATCACGACAGTTTCTTGTAGCTAGAAATGCTACCTTTTAAGATGAGATTGGAACATGAAGGAAAGTATAGTCTGTTCTAGAAGACTCTAAGAGACTTGAGTCTAAGCATTGCAACATATGATGATAGGTCATTAGAATATGACACATCGTTCCATTGTAGTAATAAAAGAACTCGTCTTAAGTTCGTATCCAGTGAGGATCGAGATTGTGACTTGAAGGTCATAATTTGGAGTCTAACGTGAGATAGGGAGCAAGTGCAAGATTGAGCACCGCTTGTAGTCAACGAGTCCAAGAGTTAGATACTCGTTCGAAGAAACATCAAAGTTACGGTTATTACTTAGGATGAAGAGATAACATATGGAGTCATCATGTGAGCCCTGTTTCGTTGATGATTCCGGGACGTAATCAACCTAAGGGGGAGATAATTGTAACGCCCGTAGATCCCGGATAGTCAATTTAGAGATAATAGGGGTCGAAAAAGACTTTTCGACAAAAGATTATTTAGAATAAATAATCTTAACCAAGTTGTAGAGTATATCTCAAGGTTTCCGTACATATAAAGAACGCCGAAATCCGAGTTATAACGAAGAAGTTATGACCCGTCGAAGTTTTACGGCAAAACCGGCACGACACCGGGAAGCGTAAATAGTAAATTTACGATGGAGGACTTTTTAGCCTTAGTGATCTAAACCAAAGTTGTATTATATGTTAAACCAAGAACATCCATAAAAAGAACGCCCAAATCTGACTTCGTATGAAGAAGTTATGATTTTTCGAAGTTTCGGCTTAGCAGTGTACAGCCCGAAATTCGAATATTAGATCGAGTGGTTTTTAGCCGACACAACCTAAACGAGAATCGAAGATCTCGTTAATAGTAGCATAACGATAAAAAGACTGACGAAAACGGACGTCGGATGAAGAATTTATGGATTTTTAACGGACCAATCTTGTCCCGGCCTGTTAAAAATATGAGTTAGACGATAAGTTGAGAGGTAATATAGTCCATGGGGTGAGGGTAAGAGGTGGACAATGTAAGAAGCCTTGTACCCAAATGCTGGCCCCGTCATCTAGCAGAGTGTAGATGGCAACCACAGACTATTCTAGACAGTCCAGTGGAACACTAGCAGGCTCGCAACCTGTAGGTGTTGTGAACGATGTGTTCACCGGTGTACTCTAAAAACCCATTGACATGTATTGCGAGTGGATTCTCGGAAACGATACTGTCGATAAACGAGATAACCCTGGCAGCTGTGCCTAAAGGACTATACCGGCAGATGCGCCCCATAAACAATGTCACAATTCTGGCAGATGCGCCTAAGTGATAATATTAGCAGTTGTGCTTGACAGATGTGTCATTAGCAACGATGGATTTCGTGCCTATTCCTTAGGATAATCCTTAGGAATGAATAAACAAGAAATAGCTGATTCTTAGGGTAGATCCTTAAGAATAAAGAAGATAATGAGGATGGGTAATTGGGTTAACTGTTTGATGATTAAACATAATAATTATATTATTGTGGGTTGAAAACCCTATGTACTCATCAGGTTTCCCAACCTGACCCACTCAGTTTATTTATATCACAGGTGTTGATATGAAGTCACATTACACTGAGAGATTAAAGAGATGTAGATCACTAGTGTAAATGAATGTAAGTTCTGTTTATGCTTATGTTTCTGTATTAACGATGACATCCCAAATGTTTTAAAATGAATAAAAATACATTTCTTCGGAAATGCTTTGATAACGTATTTATCATGTTTTTCTGGGAACAAATTCCGCAAGATTTTTATTAAAAGAAGTACTCTGGTTTTTATAAAGCATAAACCCTCTTGTAATGAATGTGTACAAAGTCACAAAACTTGTCAACAGTCATTACAGGGCAATCCAATGAAGATCAACTTCATGGAAATTAAGTCTCATATTCAAAGTACATAGCTTTGAACATGCTTCTTACATTAAGTTTTTCTAATCTTACACATATAACTTCCACCTATGGAGACAACTCCATATTCCCATTTTGACTACCCCTTCTGAACAAGAGTTGCCTCTTTTGACTACCCCTTCTGAACAAGAGTTCCCCCTGCATCGGACCGAAGTCCGGCTAACTGCATCGGACCGGAGTCCGGACTAACTGGGGCCTTGCCCCCTGCATCGGACCAAAGTCCGGCTAACTGCATCGGACCGAAGTCCGGACTAACTGGCTGAACATGGCATAGCATAATCATAACTACTAGCATAAACACATATACTGTCTACTGCATCGGACCGAAGTCCGGAACACATAACACAAAACATGCTTGAATCACAAAGATATCAAGCACACTGAACTACTGCATCGGACCGAAGTCCGGACTAACTACTGCTAACTAGACGGGTCGACATTGTGGCCGTTGACCCGTTCCTACTGGAAGGAAAACTCACCTGAACTGCTGAACTCGGCCGATAACCCTCTGGCTGCTATCCGACGACTCTCCGAGATGCTGATCCTCTAGCTCCCTGAGCTACCAATACCAACAATAACATTTAGCCTAAGCTGAATTCTAGAAGTCAAACTAAGTCAACTCTGGTCAAAGTCAACCTTCCAGTTGACTCTACTCGCCGAGTCAACCAGCAAACTCGTCGAGTTCTTAAACTCATAATCCTTCAAAATACCACTCAACTCGCCGAGTCACCCCAAGACTCGTCGAGTTCAACGATCTCCGAGTCCCATCCTGACCAAACCCACCGAGTCACCACTCAACTCACTGATCTGCGTCTTAACCAGAGAAGATTGGGGATTCTGCGACCAGACTCGCCGAGTCCAAGAACAGACTCGTCCAGTCCAAGGCAATCTTCAACAGACTCGCCGAGTTGTTCTTCCAACTCGTCGAGTTCCTGCCCATCTTCATACAACTCGCCGAGTCCACCCATGTGACTCGCCGAGTCGCTTTAGTTCTTAATCCATACAGTGACTTTTAGAGCCATGCAGGGGCTCCAAACTGTAGATCCACACTTCTAAGGCCCACCCTTCACGTAAAGTTGCAAACTTTACGTGAAACAAAGGAGTTATAGGCTTGAAACACTCTAGGGCTAGGGTTTGAGACAAACATGCTTCACAAATGCACCAAAGACTGATACTTTATGGGTTTCTAGGCCAAGACAAACCTAGATATGAAGTTCTCTTTGCTCACCAAGGCACAATACACGAATTGGCCTTGGAAATGGCCCCAAAAATGATAAAATCTTACTACGAAAGGGGATCTAAATGAATAACAGCCAAGGTATGAGCTTCATACCTTCAAATGATCTGAAATATCACACCAACTCAGAATCTACTGCCAATTCTTGAATCACCAAAGGTTCCTTTCTTCATTCTAGCTTCAAAGCACCCAAAAATGGCAAAGAAAGCTTGAGAGCACTACAATGGAGGCTTAGGGTTTCGAGAGTAGGTAAAGGGAGTGATGGAGGCTGGGATGGAGGCCTGAAATGATGCTTAAATAGGGTACCAAGTCCAGAAATTAGGGTTTCCTAACCCAGACCAGACTCGCCGAGTCGGTCTCCCCGACTCGCCGAGTCGGTCACTTAATCCGCGACACGGGTCACGCTCCGACTCGTCGAGTTCCTCCTTGGACTCGACGAGTTGACTCCTTTGACTTAGGGCTTTTCTTTCCTTTCCTGGTCTTCCTGATTCTGGGTGTTAAAGATAAGACTTGATCAAAATCATAAACCTTATTTTAGACAGCTCACAGGTGTGTCTAAACAATTTCAGAACTATGAAAAGGGATGCCGTAATCATAGTCTCAGTTGTTTAGATTTTTGCCATTTCTCATAAGTCCATGTTAGTGTGCCGGATAACCATGCACGCTCCACTTAACGACTTTGAGAATGCAAAGATTATAATTGCTATCTTACTTAAAATCTACTTGGTGGAAGTGTTTCCTCACCATCATTTTCATGAATCGGAGAGAAACCTTATGACCCTTAGATTTTATCGTGTATGTGTTCTTATCCACGTGAATTTGTCAAAACCATAATCACAAGACTAGGTTAGTGACAAATCCTAACTCATATGGATTGAACTTGTGCAATCTTAACCTCTTGCCACCTGGCAGCACAAGGGCCTGACATTGCTTCCAAGTAGTTATGCAAACAATTGAGAACATGTAGAACTTAAATGTTATAGCCAACTTAAATGGAATGGGCACAGAAATGTCAACACGATAGGTTATAAACCTCTAGTTGTGTGCTGGTGATGAAATACATGTTTTATTCTTGATTAGTTCTTGAAACCATTTCATGATCTTTTAGACTCCCACTGTCTTCTTGACCAATAAGACTTTCTTGCCAAATATTCAAGAAGTAGTGTGGATTCTTAATCAAGACAAACACTTCACACAATTGGCCTTAGTTGGTCTTTGTTTTATCCAAAACATCACAACTTACCAATTTCAAATGTACAAGAGTAGAAAACTTTTACTCTTACATTTGACAAGTGTTATAAACCTTCTTTAAGATGTGTCACTCAAATTACAATCTTGGAGTATGTCTCTAAGATTTGTTTTGGAACGAAGTATGACTCATCTTCTTGATTTGACCACTTCAACAATTCATGACTTCTCTTCTTAGCTATCAGAATGCACTTAGAGGATGAATTGTGATATGGTCTCATAATCTTTAAGATGACCATTAAACATGATACTAAAGTACTCTCCCATCTTTTCAGATTTGAGAAACTTTTATCCTTTTGCCTAATCTGATTCTTCTTATTCGTTCTGCCATACATTGGAACTTTTCCAATGTCTCAGACTTATACTTAAGCTTGTAAGTATAACCATATTTACTAAAATTTAGTAAATCATGACGAGTAGTCTTATCGATCTTTTGTGGTGGACTCTGATCAGTGCACAAGGATGTGTACTTGATCCCTTAGTCCTTCACTTGACTCACATATACATGTGAACAAGGAACTAGTCTTAAATTTTTCCAAAAATGAAACTTCTCATTCATCATACTATACAACTTGCATGATTCCAAGTTTCGGTCCAATTGAAACTTGGGTGATGAGAATCTTTCCTTACTTGGTAAATTTAGACACTACCACAAATGAAAGAATCAAATTCATTTTTCCAATGTTGCTAGAAACATACAAACATCAAGTTTTCATAAATGCCATTGCAAGGAGATATAAAATAAAGTAAAACTTTTATTTATTTATAAAAATGCGGAAAAACTTTTCCTTATAATGCAACTTGAAATGAAAACTATGCTATTACATGTTTCCTATCAATCTATCATAACTCCTAAGAAGTAGCTCAAGAATCTGATCTTCAACCAAGCGATAAAAATCCATATTCGCGATAAGATTCAACATACTCTTTTCTTTAAGTTTCCTTCCCTTAGCTTGATCCTACTAAATATCAAAATGCAACCGAGTCACATTTTGTATTAAGAATCATCAACTGGTAACTTAATAGAGTTAGATAGTGGACCTACCTGAAGCAGAGTCAAACTGTTGATTCTTCTTTCTTTCAGGTAGCTTGGGCAGCTTCGCTTCCAATGCCCCTTTTCTTCACACTGAAAACATATAGACTCTTTGGGAATGGTACAAAAGGCTATTCCAGACTTAGACTTTCACTTTACCTTCTGGTCAACCGGGTTGACCAAGGCCGAGCCCTTTCCATTGGGAAGAGAAAGCTTTTCTCGACTTCCAATGTTACCATTGTCCATGTCCATGGAAGTTTGAGAAATAGACCTTCCATCCATATTTGCTTGACTATTGCACCAAATCATTTCTGATTCAGCAGCAATAAGAAAATAAGAAAGATCCATTAGGGTCATGTCGTGAGCTGTCACATAGTAGTCTTTCTATATGACTCAGGAAGTGACTGAAACACCCAGTCAATAGCCAACTTCCTTGGGACAACGACACCCAACATTCTCAACCTGTCACTGTGTGACTTCAGTCCTAAGACATGAGTGCACACAGGACTTCCAATTTGATGTTTTATTGTGAGTAGGGATTGAGTGATCTTGAAATTTTCAAGTCTTTAAGCTTGTGGGTCAGGGAGAATAATTGGAGGAGGTGGAGGAAGAGAAGTATGACTTCCATGAGCCAAACTCGGGAAGTCATATTCATTAGGAAAGCTTGGTTTGGGAAGATCATTGTTGTCTAAACCAGACATCAACAATGGGAGAAATTCACGTAAAGTTGATTTAAGTCCTTAATATAACACCCAATATGATATATTAAGGCTAGGACCCAACAAACTGTTTTATAACTTGGAAGAGGGATGCCGTAATCCAAGCTATAAAATATTTGAAGGTAGGTGAATGACGATTCACCAATTTCCACCAAGATAAACGAAATGTATTATTAGGTTTTAATTGGTTTTGAAACTCCTAGATTCTTTTGAGATTCATTGAACTTTTCAATGGCATGTTTCAATCTCGAGTGTGCCCTTCAGGTTTTGTGACTGTGATGCCGAGGATCACAAAACAAGGTGTGAAGTAACCATGCAAATATACTTGGTACCCTTAATATTTACCCCTCAATCGATGTGCCGGTTAACCACACACGCTCCAACGATACTATGATAAACATTAAGTTACCCTTTGCCTACCTTGTTAAGTCCAGGTTAGTGTGCCGGTTAACCACACACGCTCCACTAACAGCTTAAACAAAGTGCAAAGTGTAATTTCATGGATTAGCACCTTATTCACATTTTCCTAAGTAAATAAGATTGGGAATTTATAAGTGTTTAGTTACTTAGTAATTATCATTATACTTATAATGAAGGGAGAATTATAGTCCTTGTCCTACCTGTTCGGCTAACGACCCTCCACCGGTCAAGGAAGCGGTGAGTGAGAGTGGACACCCATTAAACTGCCATTTTATAGGCAGTAACCTTATACCCCCCTTATAGACCGACTTCGTGAATGAGGCCTACTAATGGTAAGACGAATTGCTCTTATACATATACTATATTAAACTTTTAATATTATAATAGTATAAGGGTGTATTTTAGACATTTAAAATACTTGGTGGTTTAATCTATTAATTAAACTAGACTTTTAATTTAATTAAACTCAAACCATATATTTATGGATTTAATAATACTCTTTTAATTAAACGCTTTAATTAACTATTAATAAAGTCCATAAGAGTTAATTTGAACTATTCAACAAAACATCATAATTCCAAACTCAAAATTAAAACCATTTAATTAATTGTTTAAGTTATGAACCCAAGAGTTTTAGAATTCAATTCTTTTTTTCATAAAAAACTTTTCTCAAATTCCAAAACTTGAGGGCAAAGTTTTGTAATTCTTGAAAACCTTTGGATTCCATAACTCATGGAATTAATGGTGTTTTATGATGAAACTTTCCATGTTCCATAACTTAAGAACAAGTTATGGAATTTTTTAAAACATTAACACCAAATTTTGTAACTCCATAAAAACTTTGAATCAATTTTTTTTTAAAAAAACTTTCATATCCATAACTTATGGAAGTTTCAAAAACCCTTAAGATTACAACTTTAAAAAAACTTTTGAGCTCCGAAATTTTATGACAAAATTTGTAACTCCTTAAAACATTTAGATCAAACTTTTAAAACTAATAAAATAATCATATCATTTTATCTTTTACTAAATTTGACCTAATTCAACTCATATAACAAATGATTCAAATTTTACAAATAATTCGTTTTTCACAAAACAAGTAATTATCTTAAAATTTGACAAACGTCATGTTTTTTTTCCTTTTTTTTTCAACTTGAAAATAAAATATTTGCATCAATATAACAGAAAACAACCCATGGCTTTGATACCACTGTTGGGTTTTGAGCATTCTAACACTCCTATGGTGTACATGCAACCCTATAAACATTGGATCTATGTTTTCTCTATTATACATGCAAATATTAACTATTCCAATGTTTCATCCTAACTAGCATATTATGAAGCACCTATACTACAAAGTTCTAGTTAGATGGCATACCTTTTGATGTAGCTTGATGTCTTCAAGCTTTAAGAGCTTAGCCCCAATAGTGTGGAAACCTCAAATGGAATCACAAATCACCAAAACACCTTGGAAGAACTTGAGAGAATATGTATGCCCACTAAAATCGGCCCACTCTTATTTTCACACACTTGTGCCAATTTTGTGAGCCAAAGACCCCTTTATATATTATGGAGGATTAGGGTTACATCAATGTAAACCCTAATACCCATGACCTTTCATTTACATAGGATCCATGGGTTAAAAGCTCCATGGACCATCCATGAAAGCTTAGCCCAACCTAAATGAACTTGGCCCATTCCATATATATAAGAGTCCATATTTAATTAGTTCCTCTTGATCACTTAATTAATTCTAAATTAATTCTTGATCAATACTAATTAAATAATATGATTCCATATTAATATATTAGAACTTATAATATATTAATATAAATCATAAATATACTATTCTCAAAAGACTATCCATATAAATTGTGCCGGTGAAGTGCAACCCAAATGGACCATGCTGGGTCGGGTCAAGTACATACCAAATATAGTTATGGACTTAGACATTAATCCAACAATACTCACCTACCTCTGGTCGAGTTTTCCTACAATAACAGTTATCACACGAGCATTAAGGCTGCTCCATTCGAAGCCCTCTATGGCCGAAAGTGCAGATCACCACTGTGTTGGGCTGAAGTCGGCGACACACAGTTAGCTAAAGGACGAATTCCTGACAGCACTCTCACCGATCCAGAAATTATTCGGGAAACGACAGAGAAGATCGTTCAGATTCGTGAGCGATTGAAAGCCTCTAGAGACCGAGTCTTATTGAAAGTCTCACCCTGGAAGGGCTTGATACGTTTCGGAAAGCGGAAAGCTAAATCCAAGGTATATAGGGCCTTTTGAGATCATTGCTAGAATCGGCCATGTAGCTTACAAACTCAACCTACCTCGTGAACTTAGCAATGTACATCCTACTTTCCACGTCTCGAACTTGAAAAAGTGCCTATCCGATGAGACTCTTGTAATCCCTCTCGACGAGATCGAAATCAACGAAAGCCTCAACTTCGTGGAAGAACCTGTAGAGATCATGGACCGAGAGGTCAAGCGAATGAAGCAAAGCCGTATCCCTATAGTGAAGGTTCGCTGGAATGCCAAGCGAGGACCCGAATTCACTTGGGAACGCGAGGATCAAATGAAACTTAAATATCCTCATCTTTTCAGTTAGTTATTTGTTATAATTTAGTCGCTTAAACTCTAATTTCGGGACGAAATTCCCTCTAACGGGGGGATGATGTGACAACCCGAAATTTCTAGCTTGTGCAATCATACATCACTTCTATCCAAGTTAGCCTCGTTTTGCTATCTTTTAACGCAGTCTTGGGTCTATGTGAGTGCTTTAAGCCTAGTATAACCTAGATATTGGTCTTAGGAAGGGTTTGTGACTGTGAGGCATCTTGAAATTGAGCCAAACACACCAAACATGGTGTGTGCGGCCACCCAGCCGCACACACCCAACCGTACACCCTCCCAGCCTTACACCCACACCTATATATAGGACCCTTGGCTGACTTTAAACCCATTTCCCACTCCTTCAAAGCTGGAACACGTTTTCTCTCAAGAACCGCCAAGATCTCCCTCTCATTCTTCAATCAGGTAAGTATACTACCTTAGATCATTGGTGCATCACCCTAGCTTACCTTCTTCATGGATTTAAGCCTCAAGATCACCACCTTCTTAAGATCTTCATGTGTGTACGGCTGCACACGCCATGTGTGACCGCACACACTATTTTAGCCCCTAAAATGGCCTTAAACACTCATCCAAGCTTAGCAACGGCCAAAATATTGTCCTTAGAACACCCCCATGGCTTGGAAACACGATTTGGACACACTTCTTAGGGAGTGTGCGGCCGCACACATGCCAGGCCGCACACCCTGGCCGTACACCTGGCCGCACACACCCAAAAGTCAAGTTTTGGTGGCCTTACACTCCTATCTAGAGCCATACACTCTTGAAGTGCATCAATAGGTGTTGGTAACACTTAATTCTAAGTATTTCTATGTCCCTAAGGCGTGTCCATATGTCTATTAGTGGTTTTATACCCTAACTGTATTCATATATGTGTAATTACATGTTAAATAGGATTCGTTTGTGCTGAAGACTCATTTGACACCCGACAATCCTATATCGATCTTTCATTCGAGTTACTCACTTCATGTGAGTTCATACCCCTAAATCAACCTTTGAAATGATTTTAAATGATTTTATGGGGGGGGAATACAAGTTGAATTATTAAGTTATTATATCAATCACATGTGATTAATAACTGTCAATCAAATAGATTTTTATACTTTTCAAAATGTGTTATCAAACAACTGTTTTCTAAACTCTTTTCAAACTCTTTTAATTACTAAACCTTTTATTAAACTCTTTTAAACTTATATTATTGTTAAATTCATGTCTATACAGATATAGTTATATAAGTAGGATTTGAAGGACTTAGGACTGATAGCCCACTTTATTTCCTGTTCCTTGTTTGGTTGTGGACTTAGAGTACCCAGTTATTTGTCCGAAGGTCGTTGAAATATTAGTTATATATTATGTATATGTGTATAGATATAAAAGTTTTTACTTCAGTTCCATGCCTGTGGGGTAGCAAAGGTATGCAAAAACGCTAAAGCATACAAACAACAGTTCAAGTAAACTATAATAGGTATAGTTTAGGAGATCACTACTTACTATTACAAGAACATACTATGATGAGAAACAAACATAACTTACTATGATGAGGAACAAACAAGAACATATACATATACAAGTACAGAGAAGAGAACATATACATATACAAGTACAAAGAGGAGAACATATGCATATTCATATACATTTACAAGTAAACAGAAGGAACATACACGAACATAACCTTTAGAGTATGAGATATGTAACATCCCATAAACACAGTCTAAAAATTTTGTTTTAATTTAATAATAAAAACCATAAATAACTTTCTCACATAAGAATCGTAAGTCATGTATCAAGTCTCATATCAAAATATATCAGAGTATAAACATCCCAGGCTAAACAAATGGTGTGTGCACTGCAATCTTCACGAGCTCCTCTTTTGAAACTGAAGTACCTGAAACCAAAACTGAAAACTGTAAGCACGAAGCTTAGTGAGTCTCCCCAAACTACCACATACCATACAATAACATATAAAACACATACTGGGCCCTGCCCACTGCATTGGACCGAAATCCGGAAACTGCATCGGATCGAAGTCCGGAACTAACCAGGGCCTTTCCCTTTGCATCGGACCGAAATCCGGAAACTGCATCGGACCGAAGTCCGGAACTAACCAGGGCCTTGCCCTCGGCATCGGACCGAAGTCCGGAACTAACCAGGGCCTTGCCCTCTGCATCGGACCGAAGTCCGGAAACTGCATCGGACCGAAGTCCGGAACTAACTAGGGCCTTGCCCTCTGCATTGGACCGAAGTCCGGAAACTGACTGAACATAGCATAGCATAATCATAACTACTAGCATAAACACATATACTACATACTACATCGGACCGAAGTCCGGAACACATAACACAAAGACATGCTTGAATCACGAAGACATCAAGCACACTGGACTACTACATCGGACCAAAGTCCGGAATACATAACATATAACATGTAAGCTAAATCACTACATCAGGCCCCGCTCGGCAAGTGACCGAAGTCCGGTACTACTAACACCTAAACGGGCCGGCATTGTGGCCTTAGACCCGTCCCTACTGGAAGAGGACTCACCTCACACTGCTGAAGTCCTGCTGACAAACCATAGCTGCTGGATGATAGATTCCCGGTCTGTCAATATCAAAATAACACCCAATTAATAATTGGGTTTCACTACATAATCATAAGTGTGTACTTTGGATAATACCACATTACCCCAAGCTTGGCTTAATTAAAGCCCAAGGCCTAATCCAAAAGGCCCAAAAGTCCAACTATGGCTTTAAGCCCAACATATGGCCCAACTTTCCAAATTGGGCCCAAACCTCTACATGGACTTCCGTTAATTCCCAATTGTTCAGTCCAGCCCAAAATGTCTCATTCTAAGGGCCCAATATCATACAATCATCTAGGCCCAAACTATGGCCCATCTATGGCCCAATTTTCCAAATTGGGCCCAATCCTTCATATGGGCCTTACCCTAAATCCCAACTAATTACTTAGTCCATTTGATTATTCTTGAATGGCCCATTAATAAACCGATTACTAAAACTCAATCGAAAGGCCCAACTCAAGGCCCAAGTGAAACTAGGGTTTCACATAAAATGGCGGTTAGGGTTAAGTGTTTCTTACTTAACCCATTAAGGACTGAATCCATTAAGTCCTTTACTCTACTATATAAGTGCTATGGAGTAATATGGGCTTCATGCATAACTCCAATCCAATGGCCCAAAATGGGTCCAAATAAGTCCAAGGCCCAATTGCACATAATTAGGGTTTTCCAAACCCTAATTAGGGTTTTCACTCAACCATGGCCCAATAGGCCCAAAATTAAATCTCTAAGCCCATTAGGGTTTTTCTAGGTCAATTAGGGTTTGCTTGCGGGGCACCACCCACTACCACCTCGGGTAGTGGTGGTCCATGGCGGCACACGGCGGCGGCCACCACCTTAGTGTGGTGGTTTCGATTCTTTTCATTACATCATTTTCTAATTACAATTACAAGTTTTTAATCCAAAATAACTCACACACTCTAACTAACACACACACACAGCCACACCGTGGCGGCCGGCGGTGGCAATAGGCGGCAGCCACCACCTCACGGTGGTGGCGGTGGCTTTTCCATGAACCTCGGCTAAACAAACACACAAACAATCTCGTAACTGCCGGAACAGTAAAAACACATGAACACACACCCATAACTACACCCACAGCCACCTCTCACAGTGGCTAGTGGCGGCGGAAAAAGGCAGAACGGAAGCAACATCGCTCTAGACGGACGGCGGCGGCGTGAAAGCTTCTAAGGTGGCTGCTGGACAGAAGAAGAAGAAGAAATGGCGGCTATCAGACTCGGAGTGACAATAACGCTTCAACAGGTGGCGAAGGGCGGTGGTTTCGTTCTTCAACGGAAGCAGCAACGATCTACGATCCCGTTCCTGGTCTTCGTCGGCTCTCCCTCGGCTGCCCACGACGCCACCAACTACGACTGTGACATCTCGAGGGCAAGGCAACGGTGGCAGTCGGCTGGAGCTTGTCGGTCACCCTTGATCGGAACAACAAATAATGGCAGCAGGACACGGTGACACGAGCTGTAGCGGCAGCAGCGGACGGCGACACACGCTACCGGTTCTTGTTCCCGGCATTGGTGGTGGCTCTCTTGGTTCTCCGGTGGCAGCAGCGATATCTCGGTGGCTGCAAACGGACTGGATAGGTTAGGTTGGCGGCTGAACACGGGAGGTATAAGGAGGGGTGACGGCTGGAGCATTTCTTCCTAGAGTTAGGGTTACTAACCCTTAAATACCCGATGCATTAATACATATTCCCATATTAACATAATCGGTCCTTCCTTCCTTCTTTTATTTCAAAATAAGTTCATATTTTACACTTTTAACCCTTCCTTCAGAAATATATACAAACTGAATCCAGACTTACATTTTAATCCTTGATCCCATAAATTTCTTTCATAATAGGTCCCTAAATTACCAATAAACCCTTAAGCCTTCAAATCTTTTCAATTTAAGTCCCGGACATACATTTTTAACCCTCGACTTTCAAAATTCTTCACAAATTAGTCTGGGACTTACATTTATTAATTTATTTAAATAAACGGAGCGTTAGAAGATACATCCTCAAGACGCGGATTTCACTGTTGTCGCGTTGGTAACCAGAGTCTCCTGGAGGAAGAGCGGGCATTGTGTGTATAGATCTATACGGGACAGACCATCCCACACCCTGACTGCTAGCTACAGTCCCCGGCCGACCAAGCCAAGGGGTGACAAATGTCACATTTATTTCGACGCCAGCAGGTCGTCGTGTTTCATCCGTCAATCAGTATGGTTACGAGTATCTTCACATTTACCTTATAATTCATTGGCTTTAAGGTAATTAGTACTACGGTAGTTACCACATACAAACTACAGTACTATAATATTTTCCCTAACACATATACCATGGAACGTTTTTACAATAAACGATAATGTACAAACTATATTTTGATAATAATAGTAATACTCGGGAAAAATGCATACTCTTATAGATAAACAAACAGAACATTTGGGTATTGGTAGAAGACTACATTTTAGTAGAAAATATGGGATTTTCTAGGGAGATACGAACATTTTACAAACAGTTTACAAAACATTTACAATGAACCTTTCACTACAACAAACACTTACAAACTTTTACTACAAACATTTTCGGTGAGCATTTTCAACCTACATTTTACAACATCAATGACACTAAATAGTTATGAACTCACCAGCTTAAATGTTGATCCTCTTTCAAAATAACTTGTATTCTCAGGTCGACAGTAGACAGGTACCGATGGCCAGATTTTGAGAAGACGGAGTATATTCAAAGCTCGTCATTATTTTGATTCTTTTGGTGTCTTATTTATACTACATAACACACATGTATAAATTATTATATTAATGCAATGGATGATGTTGTTGCTTGTTTACTACTTTACATTGTTATGATACTGTACATGACGTCCTCCGCCCCCGAATGTTTCCGCCAATTCGGTTTGGGGGTGTGATACCTACGCTCCTAACAACATACCCAAGCCATAAAACCTCCCAAACAAAACCTGAAATCTATAAAAGACCGAAATATCAATTTACAATTATACCCTTGGTGTCGTAGACCCGTCCTACTAGAGGAAACTCACCTCGAAAGCTAGCTGTGAATCTTGTGTGAGGAATGTCTAACCACTGCTCCAACGACTCCCCGATTATCAATACACAATAACACTTAATCAAAATCTGATAATCCTTCTTAGGGTAAAATGACCATTTTACCCTTGGTTAAAGTCAATGTACTAGTCAGAATGATCAAGTGCGATATTAACAGTTTTAGGTTCTATTTTGGAGACGAACGAATTAAACATGCAGTATTCCACTTGAGAGAATAAAGCAGTTTGTTTCACTTTTAGTTGAGAGCGTGTGAGAACTCACGCAGATGATTCACCAATCACTTGTGTTTTTGGATGGTCTCTTTTCCACTTTGTTAAAGGAGGGTAGTTTGGATCATAGGAAGGATCCAGTTCAGCATTAACTTCTTCGAATTCTGATTGAACATCAGAATCATCATTCGTATTATGATTCTCCCCCTCGAATGATGAAATAGTTTCAACATTAGGTTAAGAATTCTCCCCCTCAATGGGATTTTCATGGATCATATTCCTACAAATCAAAAACAAGATGAGGAAAATAAGAACAAACACAATAAAGAAGATATGTCGAATGATCACTCAATTTATTCAAAACATGAAGAATAGATTACACTTTCAGAATAGACTAAAGAGTCTAACTCTACAAAAGAAACCTCACAACGTGGCGGCTACATTTTGTCTCACTCTCTTAACCCTAATTATGAATAATACATGACTATTTATAGGGAAAATACAAGTCTTGGGCTTTTAACCAACACTTCATCAAGGGGGCCCATTGCCATAATCCATGGAGTACTTTGAAACCCTATAATATCCCCCTCAAAGTATGGAATGGATGACAAGGCTTCAACTTCCAAAACAAGCATCTAGCAAATAAGAAAAGATCTCGCGACGAGGAATATTTGAAGCAATCCAAAAATCTTGATTCTTCAATTGTCTTCAAAAATGGGTTCTAGGATATATATAAACCAAGCCCTGAAGTAATGTTTTTAAACTTCATTTTCTAATGTAATCCCAAAGATTTTCAATAAAGTCAAACCCGCCATAAAAACCCATTACAGAATTAAGAAACCAAATCACATCTTGTCTTTGAAGAACTCCCCCTCCAAGTCACAATGATCTTCAAATAAGCTAATGATATAAGCCACCAAAATTTATCATGTAACAACCCAAATTTTAAGATTCGTAACGCCACTTGATCGAGAAAATACTAGAATTCGGAGATATAACAAGTCCTTAGAAGAGCTCGATGAAGAACTGCTACTGTAAAGGATAATTCTCTGTAAAAGCTTTAGAAGAGCTCGATGAAGACCTGCTACTGTAAAAGCTACCTTCATAATTATACCACAAGCTTTATCAAAAATCTTGAAATTTGAAAAGTCACAAATCCAATTTCGAATGGCCATACCAAATTCTCCCCCGATTTATAATAAAAAACGTGATTATAAAGCCTTCAAATGGTCATGAGAATGATCTTGAATGGATAAAAAATTACTATGCTCCCCCGTTACAAAATGATATAAACGATGAAGTATAAAATCCAAAAAAGTCGAGAAAATTTGACGTTATCACAAAAAACGACTTTCCGAACCGCCAAGACTTGATGAAATCCATAATTTTCTGTTCACGAAAAAATATGTGCGATAAAAAATCCAAAACTGTTCACCAGCCCTTAAATTTGTAAACTTTTCTGAATATTGGGCAGAAACTGTCACTTGCTGAAAGACAGGGTCTGGAATGGTAATTCTGCATCATTTTCCCTTTGATTTGTGACAAATTCGGAATTTGGATCAAAACAGTCAAGATGCGAAAGTAACAGGGACCAGAATTGTCAAAACGCTGAAGTTGCAGGGAAAAAATGAAACTTTACAATCTTCTTCCCCAATTTAGCGGATGATTGATGAACGGGTAAAAGAATGATTAACACGGTGATTTCCATTCGTTTACCAAAAACTCCGATTCAGAGATAGTTCGTTCCGAGCACAAATTTGCGAACAAGCATCACACCCGATTCCGAATCCAGTTTCAATTCCAACAATGAACCCATTCGTTCCGAATCAAACAATTAAACTTCCATTTACGAACCAACAGTTCGCTCCGAATCCAACAATCACAGTTCAGATTCCAAAGCCGTTCGTTTCGAACATCACACATGCGACTACAAGAAGTTCGCTTTGAGTCCAATGATGCGAATCAAGTCATCCCCGAATCCTTGACCTCTCGCACTGAATCAATTTCCCGATGCGAATCACTGGTAAATCCGAATCCTCGACCTCTCGCACTCAACAAACGTTCGCAGATAAGAGGTTCGTCCATAGTTCATCCTGTTTCACAGTCAATTTTGACTTTTCAATTTTGACCATTGCTCATCCCGATTGAGTCCCGATTTCATTCGATCGCAGAGAGTCCACTCGCACCAAAGAGTTCGCAATACCAATTTTGACCTTGAGTTTTGACCTGCAAAAGCGAACAGCTACACAAAAACCATTCCATCTCTTTCTGATTGACGCCATTGGACATCACAATTTTGAAACAGTTCTGAGAACAAAGATTCGTCCCGATTCCGAGAGACATCTGATAACCATGGTCACCTTCGTTTCAATTATGTCTTCGTTTCCATTTACATTTGCGAGTGAAACATTCGTACCAAAAAGTCCACAATTCCAATTTTGACTTTTTGCATAGACTTCCAAAACGAGATTCAACATAGTTCATCCCATCTTCAGTTGTTCATCATAAGGCGACTATATTCAACAAGCACCCAATCGATTTCAAAATTCGTCAGAGCACACACGATCAAGGATTCAAGAAAATTGGTTCTCAAACAAAATGATTGAAACAAATAGGTTATTTAACCACAAGATCGTATAATAAATAACACGATTGATCAAGTATTGATTACAGAGTGAATCAAAAACAAAAAACACACTATAACGAGAGTTCTATTATCATGAGGATTAAACCGATTGAAAGCGTTTGTAATCGAAACTTATGGAAAAACACAAACAATTTTGAATCGATTAAAATACAAGAACATTGAATCAATATAAGGTCGAAT
The DNA here is from genome assembly GCF_052849685.1 of Lactuca virosa. Taxonomy (NCBI): domain Eukaryota; kingdom Viridiplantae; phylum Streptophyta; class Magnoliopsida; order Asterales; family Asteraceae; genus Lactuca; species Lactuca virosa. The sequence continues at coordinate 38,787,661 of NC_136434.1, forward strand.
TCATTATTTGAATCACGAAATTTAACTTGAGAAATCAGAAAGAGCGATGTCGACACATATATAAGAACAAGTCAATGAACAGTGAACCTAATCAATGGTTTTTTTTTTGTGGAACAAATGAACAGTAAGCGATAAAAAATGGCTCAAGAACATTATGTCGTCCACTGGAAGAATATAACAGTGACAAAAAAAATGAATAAAAGAGAATAAGATCGAAATCACCATGATGAACAGTAACTGACTTCATAAATCTTCATGAACAGTAGATCAAACAATTAGGGTTTTAAACCCACCAGTCAGTTTTCTAGTATTGTATGTTGACGGCATACTACTAATAGGAAACGACATTCCAACCTTGCAGGAGGTTAAGTCCTAGCTTGGAAAGTGTTTCGCTATGAAGGATTTAGGAGAAGTTGCTTACATTCTGGGAATAAGGATATTAAGAAATAAGAGTAGAAGACTAATTGGACTTAGTCAAAGTACTTATTTGGATAAAGTGCTAAAGGGTTTTAACATGGAGAATTCAAAGAAAGGAGAGTTACCTATCCAAAGTTATACCAAACTGAGTAAGACTCAGAGCCCGAGTACTGATGCAGAGATAGCATAAATGAGTCGGGTTCCATATGCTTCTGTCGTTGGATCGATCATGTATGCTATGACATGTACTCGCCCTGATGTGGCTTTTTCCCTGAGCATGATCAGTCGATATCAAGGAAACCCAGGTAAAGCTCACTGGATAGTGGTCAAGAACATTCTTAAGTATCTGCGAAGGACTAAGGATTGGGTCGTTGTGCTTGGTGGCAGTAATGACTTAATAGTTACAAGGTATAGTGACGCTAGCTTTCAGAACGACAGAGACCGCTCTCAGTCAGGCTGGGTGTTTACCCTTAATGGAGGAGTTGTGACTTGGAAAAGTTCCAAGCAGGAGACCGTGGCTGATTCGACATGTGAGTCAGAATATATAGTTGCGAGAGAAACGTCAAAGGATCTTGTATGGTTGAAGAACTTCATTGAAGACCTTGGAGTTGTACCAACCATAAAGGAGCCCATGGAGATTTTATGAGAAAAATGAAGGAGTGGTTGCCTTGACCAAGGAACCAAGAGATCATGGAAGATCCAAACATATCGACAGAAAATACCACTTCATCATACATCGGGTAGAAGAAGGACTCCTCGTCGTCAGAAGAGAATCCTGCAGATCCCCTAACAAAGGGTCTGAGTAGGATTAAACACGTTCAGCATGCGAGGAGCATTGGTCTGAAGGACGATATTAGTTTTAGTGATTAGATAGATATTTATAAACTTGTAACAAATGAATGTAATTGACATTTGATGATTAAGTAATTAAGATTTATTTATTAGTATTGTTTACTATCTTTTGTCAATTGTTTATCGTTGTGTTTCACTTTTTCATGTTTTACTTCCTGAATAATAGAATTATTCAAATATTCATAGTCGATCATACTTTGGAAGTAAATAATGAATTAAGACTGTCATGAATTGTCTTGTAGATTGTCTAAGTGTTTAGACATAGCAAATGTTTGCTGCAACGTTCATGAGTACTCTTGAAATGGGGATTTGAGTATTGGATTGAACTCACGCTCATAGAATTACTTAATGGAATTTATCAAGAGTAATTATGAGACGATAATATTGTATAATCTCTAAACCAAGATATATGAGTTGTTGTTTACAAGTTGGTTGTGCATTGGTAATGCGTAAACGCATCAGTAACTTGATGTTATAAAACGTCTTGTTGTGAACGATTTAATGAGTAAATAGTACAAGCATATAAGTCAATGTTTATCTGTTCCTTTATCCCAATGGGGGTAAAAGCGATATCTTGGGCCCCTCAATGGTTTGGTATTGACTTATATGTCGAGCCCGGTCAGGACTGAATTGACGTGTTCAATTAAGTTCATTGTCATACAAATCAGAAATCGGGATACAAACTGTTGGATAATGAGAATGATTCTATTCCATGTCATTTGCCCACATGATATCTTGCAGAATGGAGGATTATATGATCCCTTATCTTAGGACTTGTAACTTATTAGGTCTGTGACAACCGTCAATTTCTGGTCAAGTCAAAGTCAAATAAAGTCAACGGGTCAAACCGGATAACCCAACTAACTCTTGTACATTAGGGTTTACCTTATGATTACTATTGTACAACTCCCTATTTTAATACAAAGTATAATTTAGAGATTTCATATGTTCAGAAAATCAAAACCCTAAACAGGATAAGTGGTGTAATGACTCGATAAAACACTATTACATACCCTTCGGGGCGTATAACACTCTTAACGAGGCTTAGCGGGGTTTACAAACCTTTCATTACGAGGATAAACACTAGCAAAGGTCACAAACAAAGTCTCTCCCAAATACCTCTCAAAATCGCTTTTAACTTTTTATGAACACCCGGGGCATCCCGGCCCTTAACTTAATCAAAAACCACTCGAAACGGGAACATGTTATGAAAAACATCAAAGTAGGACCGAAACCACCTAAAGGACCGAACCCACCCTTAGAACCGAACCCTCCTTAAGACCGAAACCTACCTTCAGTCCGAGATACCCTTCGGTTCGAGACCTACTTTCGGCTCAACCTACCTTTGGTTCTCAGCCTCATGGACCGAGACCTTCGCTTCTGACCTTCAAAACTTCGCAGATTCGCCTCTCCTTCCCGGTTTTCGACCACTTTCACGTTTTAAGCCCGTTTTTGGCGATTTTACGTGGGATTTTCATCTAAATTCATATTTTACTATTTTCAAACCTCTAAACTCATAATTTTTCCATATCTTAGAAATTTAGAAGATATAATCCTCACTATTGTTTATGATAAGTTCAAAGTACATAAAGGTGCTTTTTGACTTTTCCCATAAAGTTATGACAACTTCAGGTCACTATTCATGCTTTATGTCACTATTCACATCTAGCTAGTCAACTCATTGTACCTTCTCACCCTTCTTCAACAAGTTTCCTTAATCAAATCCACCCAAAGAAGTCTATATTCTTCACATTCTCTAGATCTCATTTGCCTCCTCCCAAAGCAAACTTATTCTCTCTCTCATTTCCTCTCACTAGAACTCGAAATCCCCAGGAAGATCTTGAGTTTCTCCTCCACTCTTGGTAAGTATTTTCATCCTACTCCTAAATGTTCAACACTTCTTCACACAAAACATGGAGCATTTACTCAAATATCTATTTATTTGTTCATAGGATCTTCAAATCTTTAAGCTTCTTTAAAGTGTTCTTGACTTGAAACTCTTCGTTCTCAACCTTCCTCCACAAGAAATCGCATAAGGTGAGTTCATACCCCTAAAATTTCATGTTTTCTTCAAGTTTTAGGGGGGGGGGATACAAGTTAAAACACCATAATATAACTTAAGCTCATACTTTAGCTTCTCACAGAAAAGTTGAGTTCCATTCACGGATTATTTTGAACATCTCAAACTTTTTGTTTTTCAAAACTGTATCAGGTGCAAGTAGTTCAGGTTCATACCTTTCTAAGGACTACTTGCACACGTTCATATGATTTTTTACAATTTATGGCGATTTTTACAAAACTGCCTATCATTTCAGAAATGATTTCGGACCAGTCTGTGAAGATGGACATTTTCACACTGGTTAGAGACCTCTAATGTTAGATCGAAAATATTGTAATATGTCGAAGTCTGTGTATTGTATGTTTTCGTTAATGTTATTATGTATTTACTAAGGCATATGAGTTAAAGTGTCGAAGGTCCAATCCTTAGTATTTTTTGTACTTTCAGTCCTCCTATAAATAGGAGTGTTGCTTAGAGGTTAGGCATGAGTTTTTCCAACATTCTCTGTCTGTATTTTCTCTTCGTATATTGAAAGTAATGAGACCTGAAACCAGATTTTATTTAGATCTTGTGTTCTTATTACATAATCACTTTGATTTTCATTCCAATACTCGATTATTCACTTCTACATTTGGTATCAGAGCAGGAATCTAACTGCTAAGATCAGATTTTCATTTTGAATCATTCGTTTTTGAGTCACGATTTTTGTCTCAAAAGTTTCCGCACTGTTTGGTTCTGAAAATCATCTCTGATCTTCAGTTTTGATTTGATTCTGCATTTGAATTGTGTAATCGAGTAATCGACTTTGAGTTTCTGATCAGTTTATTCATTCATCAGTGAATTTCATCAAGTTTTTCTAAAAAATCATATCCGTACTTTCATGGAGAATTTCAACATGAACACGATGACCTCGTTTTCTCATCTGTTAGGATCTTCTAAGAAGATTCCTATGTTGATTCCAGACTACTATGATCAGTGGGCTGATAGAATGGAGGATTATCTGAACAGATTGGACGAGGAGCTCTGGAATTGCATTTCAGGAACTGTTCAACCTCCATCAAATGTTCAAAACATTGGATCATCTAGATCAGCACCTGCTGTTACCGATCAATCTACGAGACTGAAGAATAATGAGAAACATTGTATGAGAGAGCTGTGAGGTGCTTTGCCACCTGTTGTTTACAATTACGTTCGTGGTTGTAAAACTGCAAAGGAAATCTGAAATACTCTTAAAGAAAAGTTTCAGGGAAGTGAGAAAACGAAGATCAATTCAATCAAGCAATGTTTGGTTGAATTGAAGGAGTTTAAGAAAAAAAATGGTGAGACTATTGAAAGCTGCTATGATCGGGTCTGAATGAACTCATATACATATGAAATCGTTATGGTATCATAAGATCAACAATGGAATTTGGAATTCTTACATTTACGACAAGGATTTGGGAGTATGAAATTAGAATCATTGAAATTATGTTCAATTGGTTTATTTCACAAAGTAAAGATCATAGATAAACATAGAGTGCATACTTGGTGTATGGCAAAGCTATTGTTTAGAAAAACATAGTGTACATGCTTGGAGCATGGGACAACTAGTGTTTTTATTCAAGTATAAAGTTGATAAAAACGAAACATTGAATAATGAGTAATCAATATGGTGTTGAGATAAAAGGTGTTTTATTTACTCTCAAAGTGTTGGGGCCATATAGGATTAGTATTATTCTTATGTTTCACTTTGCATGTTTTGACTTCCATAATAACTAGGTCATTCTTCCTGAATGACTAAGTTATTCAAACCATCTACAGTCGGTTATATGTTGGAAGTAGATATGAATCAAGACTGTCATGAGTTGGCTTGTAGATGTCCAAGATGTTGGACATTGCAAGAGTTGCTACAACACTCATGAGTACTCATAAGTTCTGAGTATTAGATTCAACCCGCTCTCATTTGAATCACTTCATGGATTTTATCACGAGTGATCATGAGACGATAATATCTTATATTCTTCAAACCTAGAGATATGAGTTGTTACTACATTGATTGCACGAAAACGCATTCGGTAACTCGATGTTATAAAACATGCATTTGTGTATGATTCAACAAGTAGTAGAACAAGCCATATGAGTCGAAGTTTATCCATTCCTTTTACCTTCGGGATAAAAGCGATATATGTGGGCCCCTCAATGATTTAGTGATGACACATGTGAGTGCTTGGCCAAGCCAGGACTGATGTGATTTGTTCAATCAGTCAGTTGTCATAAATCGGAAATTGGGAAACAACAAATGGACAGAGAGAATGATTAATAATCCATGTCTCAGTCCATATGATATTTAGAATGGAGGAATATATGATCCCTTATCTAATGGACAAGTCATTGACGAGATCAGAGTTCAGTTACAACGTCGGAGTTCGACAAAAGCTTTTGAGAGCTACGATTGCTAGTCGGGTTTTGAAGTCATACTTGCAATAATAGTTTTAGACTTATCCAAGTGGGAGACTATTGGATTAATGTCTAAGTCCATAACTGTAATTGGTAAGACTTGACCCGACCCGGCATGGTCCATTTGGGTTGCATGGCATCGAAACACTTGGATAGACATTTTATGAGAAAAAGATATATTTGTGACATGTTAATATATTATACGTTCTAATATATTAATATGAGATCATGTTATTTAATTAGTATTGATCAAGAATTAATTTGGACTTAATTTAGTGATCAAAAAGAGACTAATTAAATATATGGGGATTGATTGTGTAAATCATTCATTCTTATATATGTGGGCCTTTTATCCAAGATTCCTTATGTTGGGTTTAACCCATGTGGTGACCCATGGGTACTCCATGGAGGTTAAAACCCATGGAGCATAAGGAATGGGTAAAGTCATGGGTTACATGGTGTAACCCTAATGTGCACACTATATAAGAACCCCTTTAGCTCAAGAAATTGGCACTAGTACATAATATGGAGGGCAAGCCGATTTTCAAGTCATATATCTTATTCTCATGGTTATTCCAAGAGTTCATGATGTTGTGTGAACCATTTGAGGTGTCACACTTGAGGCACTAGGCTCTCAAGCTTCATGGAGTCAAGCTACATCAAGAGGTATGTATTCTAACTTGTTATATTACCCAAGTATCAAAGATTGTATGCTAGATAGGGTAATACCTTGGAATATTCATATTTGCATGTATAATAGAGAAAACATAGATCCAAGGTATTTAGGGTTGCATGTACACCATAGGAGTGTTAGAATGCTCAAAACCCAACAGTGGTATCAGAGCCTAGGCTTGTTTTCTTGTTATACTTGCTAAAACTGCTTAAAAAATCGAAGTTAGCTGCTGTCTGGACAGTGGGCTCGCCGAGTTCACTGATGGACTCGACGAGTCCAAAGGCAAAAATCAACCAACTCGACGAGTTGGTTCACGTACTCGACGAGTTGGACCCCCAGACAGCATATCTTCGACTGTTTTGACTGGAATTGGACTAGGAACATTACCCTAAGCTGTTTTTGAACTTATAAACCTGTTTTTGATGTGGTAATGTTCATGCTAATCCAATTTCAAAGATAATTGTCAATAGATTCATGTTTTGTATTAGTTTAATGGTTAGGCTAATTTCATGAAAAAGTTTGATTTGAATTATCTTGTTCTTATGAGTTGTTTAGATTAATAGAAAACTTATGTGATAATGTGTTTTCAATCCAAATTAATCTAAGAGTTGATTCTAAAATGTGTTTTTGTAACTTGTCCTCAAGTTATATGAAAAGTCACATTTAAGATTCATAAAACTCATAAAGATTTCCATAAGTTATGAATAATGAAGAGTCACATTCTTTAATGGTTTAAAGTCTTCCATAACTTGTCCTCAAGTTATGGAACTTGAAGAGTTTTTTAATTAAAAATACTTTAAACACATAAGTTATGGAATTGAAAAGTTTTCTTTCATGAATACTTTAATTCCAAACTAAGCCCTTAGAATTTTAAAAGTTGAAATTCAACCCTTATACTTTATAATATTATAAGTTAATAATATATATATATATATATATATATATATATATATTTATATATATATATGTATGTATAAGAGCAAGTCATCTTACCATTAGTAGGCCTCATTCACGAAGCCGGTCTATAAGGGGGGTATAAGGTTACTGCCTATAAAATGACAGTTTAATGGGTGTCCACTCTCACCCACCGTTTCCTTGACCGGTGGAGGGTTGTTAGCCGAACGGGTAGGACAAGGACTATAATTCTCCCTTCATTATAAGTATAATGATAAATACTAAGTAACTAAACACTTATAAATTCCCAATCTTAGTTACTTAGGGAAATATGAATAAGGTGCTAATCCATGAAATTACACTTTGCACTTTGTTTATGCCATTAGTGGAGTGTATGTGGTTAACCGGCACACTAATTGGTTCTTAACAAAGTAGGAAAAGGGTTTCTTAAAGTTTATCATAGGCCGGTGGAGCGTGTGTGGTTAACCGGCACATCGGGTGAGTGATAAACATTTAAGAGTACCAAGTAATATGGAGGGCAAGCCGATTTCCAAGTCATATATCTTATTCTCATGGTTATTCCAAGAGTTCATGATGTTGTGTGAACCATTTGAGGTGTCACACTTGAGGCACTAGGCTCTCAAGCTTCATGGAGTCAAGCTACATCAAGAGGTATGTATTCTAACTTGTTATATTACCCAAGTATCAAAGATTGTATGCTAGATAGGGTAATACCTTGGAATATTCATATTTGCATGTATAATAGAGAAAACATAGATCCAAGGTATTTAGGGTTGCATGTACACCATAGGAGTGGTAGAATGCTCAAAACCCAACAGTGGTATCAGAGCCTAGGCTTGTTTTCTTGTTATACTTGCTAAAACTGCTTAAAAAATCGAAGTTAGCTGCTGTCTGGACAGTGGACTCGCCGAGTTCACTGATGGACTCGACGAGTCCAAAGGCAAAAATCAACCAACTCGACGAGTTGGTTCACGTACTCGACGAGTTGGACCCCCAGACAACATATCTTCGACTGTTTTGACTGGAATTGGACTAGGAACATTACCCTAAGCTGTTTTTGAACTTATAAACCTGTTTTTGATGTGGTAATGTTCATGCTAATCCAATTTCAAAGATAATTGTCAATAGATTCATGTTTTGTATTAGTTTAATGGTTAGGCTAATTTCATGAAAAAGTTTGATTTGAATTATCTTGTTCTTATGAGTTGTTTAGATTAATAGAAAACTTATGTGATAATGTGTTTTCAATCCAAATTAATCTAAGAGTTGATTCTAAAATGTGTTTTTGTAACTTGTCCTCAAGTTATATGAAAAGTCACATTTAAGATTCATAAAACTCATAAAGATTTCCATAAGTTATGAATAATGAAGAGTCACATTCTTTAATGGTTTAAAGTCTTCCATAACTTGTCCTCAAGTTATGGAACTTGAAGAGTTTTTTAATTAAAAATACTTTAAACACATAAGTTATGGAATTGAAAAGTTTTGAATTGTTCAAAACTTGCCCTCAACTTTTGGAATTTGAAAAGTTTTCTTTCATGAATACTTTAATTCCAAACTAAGCCCTTAGAATTTTAAAAGTTGAAATTCAACCCTTATACTTTATAATATTATAAGTTAATAATATATATATATATATATATATATATATATATATATATATATGTATAAGAGCAAGTCGTCTTACCATTAGTAGGCCTCATTCACGAAGCCGGTCTATAAGGGGGGTATAAGGTTACTGCCTATAAAATGACAGTTTAATGGGTGTCCACTCTCACCCACCGTTTCCTTGACCGGTGGAGGGTCGTTAGCCGAACGGGTAGGACAAGGACTATAATTCTCCCTTCATTATAAGTATAATGATAAATACTAAGTAACTAAACACTTATAAATTCCCAATCTTAGTTACTTAGGGAAATATGAATAAGGTGCTAATCCATGAAATTACACTTTGCACTTTGTTTAAGCCATTAGTGGAGTGTGTGTGGTTAACCGGCACACTAATTGGTTCTTAACAAAGTAGGAAAAGGGTTTCTTAAAGTTTATCATAGGCCGGTGGAGCGTGTGTGGTTAACCGGCACATCGGGTGAGTGATAAACATTTAAGAGTACCAAGTAATTTGCATGGTTACTTCACACCTTGTTTTGTGATCCTCGGCATCTCAGTCACAAAACCTGAAGGGCACACTCGCGATTGAAACATGCCATTGAAAAGTTCAATGAATCTCAAAAGAACTAGGAGTTTCAAAACCAATTAAAAACCTAATTATACATTTCGTTTTTCATGGTGGAAATTGGTGAATCGTCATTCACCTACCTTCAAGTAACATCCGGGATTTCAGGTATTATTTTTATCATTTATTTTTGGAGTCTAAGAGAGAGAGACTCGACGAGTTGATGCCTAGACTCGTCGAGTAGGGTCGCGTGGTGATGACTGGATTAATGAGTGGACTCGACGAGTCGGTGATGGGACTCGACGAGTCCGTGCTGGCGACTAAAACCCTAATTTCCCAGGTCTGAGCCCTCTTTAAAGGACCTTATAACCCTTCATTGCGGCTACCTTCGTCCTTGAGAGCACCAGAGCATCTGAGAGTCCTTGTGAGTGAGAAAAGAGGCCATTGTTCATCATCCTTGTGTGTTTTAGCAAGAAGGGAAGAGAAAGGTCAAGCTAGGAGAGTTGGAGAGCTTGGATCTACTTTCATTTGGGCAGAGGAAGCTATTTGAGGTATTATTCAGAGCTTATTTTCGTGTTTTTGTTGATATAGTCAAATCTAGGGTTTCTTCATGCCTTGATTAGGTTGTATTTGGGGTGTGAGAGGTCCCATGGGGAATTGGTACCTAGATCTGGACTTTAGAAGGTCCAGAGAGTCCCAAATGCTCTGCTTTATGCCTTTCCTTTTGAGTTGTGGACTTAGGTTACCATTTTAGAGGTCATTTCGCCAAAAGAAGCCTTGTAGGCGTTGCATGGGTGCCAAGATGTAACCTTTACGTGATTATCATGCTTGGGAAGGTCAGATCTATAGATTAGAGAAGCAGATCTGACCTCAGAAGGCCATTTGAGTTCGAGCATGGAATGAACTCGTCGAGTCCATGAGCAGACTCGACGAGTCGGACCGGGTTGTCCCGTGACTTACACAGTTGATGACTCGCCGAGTTAGCAGAGTGACTCAGTGAGTCAGAGGAGGAATTTAGGGAACTTGAGTTCACGTATGAACTCGCCGAGTCAGTGCCTGACTCGACGAGTTGGGTCAAGGGGGGGTGGCCATTGACCAACGTTGACGAGAGTTGACTTGTGTTGACTTAAGGGCATTAGTCAAAATAAGTCAGGAAGGTATTAAATAGAGATGTATTTATGCTATAGGAGGGAGCTAGGTCGGAGGATTGAGCGCGAGTGATTATCCGACATCTTCGAGGTGAGTCTTCTCACTATGCCTTACCCGATGGGGTGATTATGTGTGACCGGAAGGTCTTATGTGTATGATGAAAATGTGATGTATGTTGTATATGTTATATGATATGATATGAGTATGATGATATGGACCGGAAGGTCAACAGAGTTATGGGATGGAAATCCCCTGAGACACCTGGATCGGAAGATCCCATAGAGCTATGGCCTGGAAAGGCGTATGAGCTGTACGTGGTATTTTGGGGAACTCACTAAGCATTATTGCTTACCGTTTGCGTGTTATATGTTTCAGGTACCAGTGATGATCGCGGGAAGACGCCGACATGATCAGTACACACTTATGGTGGAGATGTTTTGAGATTCTGGGGTTTTTGATTTGTACTTATGTTATGTAAAAACAATTGATACACGTTTTTTTAGAATTGTGATTGGGGTATTTTTATTAAATTAAAATGAAAATTTGTTTGAAATTTCACGGTGTTACAAGTTGGTATCAGAGCCTTGGTTTGAGGAATTCGGATTCACCTTCGGGTGTATTTGAACTCAAACTGAGGATTTGGGAAACATTTTCATAAAAAAAACAATTTTTCCAAAAAGTAAAAGAATTTGAGGAAAGCAGAAAGAAGCAGTGTGTACGATCAGCTAGCACCCGAACGGTGATTTCCCAAAATACCCTTACATTATGTGTTACGAGATATGATATGATATGTTATGCATGCTAGAGTAGTCTAGGTATTCATGTTAGGACTAGAGTGGCCTGATTTGTGATGCCTTAGCCTAAGAGATTTCTGCTGCTAAGAGATGCTTGAGAGCGAGTAGGTAGCAGTGAGGAGCTTATGAGAGGCTTACCGAAGGGTAGCCTATGCTAGCGAGATGTAGAGTATTTGTGAGCTGGGATCCTAGGAGGAGGACTTGGGGTGAATGTTGATGCAGTGTGGGCGGTAGTATTGGGCCCATACTACCAAAGACACCGGATCAATGCGCAGTCCAAGTAAGAATCCTTAGGGTACTAGGGAGCAAGTAGGGTTGAGTTATCGAGTGCAAGTATACTCGAGCGAGTCTCTGATATTTTTATGTTGTATTTCAGAGGCATCATGGTTAGGACACGCCACAGACCGGGGACTAGCGAGGGGGATGTGAGCGATGAGGAGCTCCGCCAGATGATTCATGATGAGGTGGCTGCGGCCATCCGAGCTGAGATACCAGAGATGTTCGGGTCTATCAAGACCACGCTGATTGAGACTTTTGATGAGCGGTACGCCGCTCTTACTGACGTTGCTGTTGTCGCGGCCACCGCAGGAGAAGGACTAAGGGATCAAGTACACATTCTTGTGCACTAGCCAAAGTTCACCACAAAAGATGGATAAGACTATTCGTCATGATTTACTAAGGTTTAGTAAATGTGATTATACTTACAAGCTTAAGTATAATTCTGCGACATTGGAAAAGTTTCAATGTATGGCAGAGCGAATAAAAAGAATCAAATTAGGCAGAAAGATAAAAGTTTCTCAAATCTGAAAAGATGGGAGAGTACTTTAGTATCATGTTTTATGATCATCTTAAAGATTAATGAGACCTTATCACAATTCATCCTCTAAGTGCATTATGATAGCTAAGAAGAGGAGTCATGAATTGTTGAAGTGGTTAAATCATTAAGATGAGTCACACTTCGTTCCAAAAACAATTTTTAGAGTTATACTCTAAGATTGTAACTTGAGTGACACATCTTAAAGAAGGTTTATAACACTTGTCAAATGTAAGAGTAAAAGTTTTCTACTCTTGTACATTTGAAATTGGTAAGTTGTGATGTTTTGGATAAAACAAAGACCAACTAAGGCCAATTGTGTGAAGTGTTTGTCTTGATTAGAATCCACACTATCTCTTGAATATTTGACAAGAAAGTCTTATAGGTCAAGAAGACAGTGGGAGTCTAAAAGATCCTGAAATAGTTTCAAGAACTAATCAAGAATAAAAACCTGTATTTCATCACTAGCACATGACTAGAGGTTTATAACCTATCGTGTTGACATTTCTATGCCCATTCCAGTTAAAGTTGGCTATATATCTGAGTTCTACAAGTTCTCAGTTGTTTGCATAACTACTTGGAAGTAATAGCGGGCCCTTGTACTGCCAGGTGGCAAGAAGTTAAGATTGTACAAGTTCAATCCATATGAGTTTGGATTTGTCACTAACCTAGTCTTGTGGTTATGGTTTTGACAAATTCACGTGGATAAGAACATATACACCATAAAATCTAAAGGGTCATAAGGTTTCTCTCCGATTCATGAAAATGATGGTGAGGAAACACTTCCACCAAGTAGATTTTAAGTAGATAGCAATCTTTGCATTCTCAAAGTCGTTAGTGGAGCGTGCGTGGTTAACCGGCACACTAACATGGACTTATGAGAAATAGCAAAGATCTAAACAATTGAGACTATGATTACGACATCCCTTTTCATAGTTCTGAAATTGTTTAGACACACATGTGAGCTGTCTAAGAGAAGGTGTATGATTTTGATAGAGTCTTATCAAAACAATCTAGTATCAGAAATCTGAACTTTGGTAAGGAAGTCAATAAAGTATTGATTTATAGAAGTCAAGCTAATTTCTGGATACATGTCAAAGCTAGTGGGAGCATAAGTGTTATGCTAATAATCATCATGTTAGTGGGAGCATGATAATTATGATAAGTATTTCAAGTTAGCAATGTTAATTATAGAAAACAAAAGTTTCAATTCGTGAAGTTGCAGGGATTGAAAAAGTGGTTTTGCTATAATTAAGGGAGAGGAAATTATACTTCATTTCAATTCAAAAAGGCTTAGATTGAGATTTTAATCATTTTCAATTCTAAAAGGCTTAGATTGAGATTTTAATCATCTTTAGTCAAGAATATATATATGAATTTCATGTTGGATTGGTTCAACTTATGGAAATTCTATATATTGCGTTCTCAAAATTCGATTATGATTACGACATCCCTCTTCATAGTCAAATTTTGAAAACATGGCAAATAGAAAATATTGTAGCAAAAGACTGATCTAGAATCATGTCTTTATGTAAGACATCATGAATCGTGTCCCATTTGCTTTGGGTACAAGATCGATTACATGTGCTATAATATTTATCCTTTCTAAATTTTCCAAATGCCTTGGGGCATTAAGAGGGGAAAGGGTCTAAAATTGGATATGACTAAAGTGATTAAGCAAGTGTTAAGGAGAATCCAAGGTTTTACCAAAGATTGGTTGCTCATGGACAGTTGGAAGTATAGTGTTAATTCTGGAAGGACCATATTGACATATTCTGAAAAAGAGGCAACTCTTGCTCAGAAGTAATAGTCAAAAATGGGAATATGGAGTTGTCTCCATAGGTGGAAGTTATCTGTGTGTAATGTTAGAAAACTTAATGCAAGAAGCATGTTCAAAGCATAGTACTTTGAATATGAGACTTCATTTCCATGGAACTGATCTCCATTGAAATACCCTATAATGATTGTTGACAAGTCTTTGTGACTTTGTACATATTCATTACAAGAGGGTCAATGCATATAAGGTTAGAATCTAACAAATTTCGATATATGTTAGGAATTTGGAATTCTTACATTTACGACAAGGATTTGGGAGTATGAAATTAGAATCATTGAAATTATGTTCAATTGGTTTATTTCACAAAGTAAAGATCATAGATAAACATAGAGTGTATACTTGGTGTATGGCAAAGCTATTGTTTAGAAAAACATAGTGTACATGCTTGGAGCATGGGACAACTAGTGTTTTTATTCAAGTATAAAGTTGATAAAAACGAAACATTGAATAATGAGTAATCAATATGGTGTTGAGATAAAAGGTGTTTTATTTACTCTCAAAGTGCTGGGGCCATATAGGATTAGTATTATTCTTATGTTTCACTTTGCATGTTTTGACTTCCATAATAACTAGGTCATTCTTCCTGAATGACTAAGTTATTCAAACCATTTACAGTCGGTCATATGTTGGAAGTAGATATGAATCAAGACTGTCATGAGTTGGCTTGTAGATGTCCAAGATGTTGGACATTGCAAGAGTTGCTACAACACTCATGAGTACTCATAAGTTCTGAGTATTGGATTCAACCCGCTCTCATTTGAATCACTTCATGGATTTTATCATGAGTGATCATGAGACGATAATATCTTATATTCTTCAAACCTAGAGATATGAGTTGTTACTACATTGATTGCACGAAAACGCATTCGGTAACTCGATGTTATAAAACATGCATTTGTGTATGATTCAACAAGTAGTAGAACAAGCCATATGAGTCAAAGTTTATCCATTCCTTTTACCTTCGGGATAAAAGCGATATATGTGGGCCCCTCGATGATTTAGTGATGACACATGTGAGTGCTTGGCCAAGCCAGGACTAATGTGATTTGTTCAATCAGTCAGTTGTCATAAATCGGAAATCGGGAAACAACAAATGGGCAGAGAGAATGATTAATAATCCATGTATCAGTCCATATGATATCTAGAATGGAGGAATATATGATCCCTTATCTAATGGACAAGGCATTGACGAGATCAGAGTTCAGTTACAACGTCGGAGTTCGACAAAAGCTTTTGAGAGCTACGATTGCTAGTCGGGTTTTGAAGTCATACTTGCAATAATAGTTTTAGACTTATCCAAGTGGGAGACTATTGGATTAATGTCTAAGTCCATAACTATAATTGGTAAGACTTGACCCGACCCGGCATGGTCCATTTGGGTTGCATGGCATCGAAACACTTGGATAGACATTTTATGAGAAAAAGATATATTTGTGACATGTTAATATATTATACGTTCTAATATATTAATATGAGATCATGTTATTTAATTAGTATTGATCAAGAATTAATTTGGACTTAATTTAGTGATCAAAAAGAGACTAATTAAATATATGGGGATTGATTGTGTAAATCATTCATTCTTATATATGTGGGCCTTTTATCCAAGATTCCTTATGTTGGGTTTAACCCATGTGGTGACCCATGGGTACTCCATAGAGGTTAAAACCCATGGAGCATAAGGAATGGGTAAAGTCATGGGTTACATGGTGTAACCCTAATGTGCACACTATATAAGAACCCCTTTAGCTCAAGAAATTGGCACTAGTACATAATATGGAGGGCAAGCCAATTTCCAAGTCATATATCTTATTCTCGTGGTTATTCCAAGAGTTCATGATGTTGTGTGAACCATTTGAGGTTGTCACACTTGAGGCACTAGGCTCTCAAGCTTCATGGAGTCAAGCTACATCAAGAGGTATGTATTCTAACTTGTTATATTACCCAAGTATCAAAGATTGTATGCTAGATAGGGTAATACCTTGGAATATTCATATTTGCATGTATAATAGAGAAAACATAGATCCAAGGTATTTAGGATTGCATGTACACCATAGGAGTGTTAGAATGCTCAAAACCCAACAAAAGGAAGTTTCATTAATAAGCCAGCAGGTGAGGAGAAGAAAAAGTTTGAGAAAAATGAAGCAAAGTCTGACGAGTCCAAAGTTGAAAAGAAACTCAAAGGTGATTCAGGAATTGATTGCCACTACTGCTACAGAGCTAATCATATGTCAAATGATTGTATGCTTTGTAAAAAGGACGAAAAGAAGAATAAGGTGAAAGACGAAGCCTACTACGTGGAGTGTTTAGAAGAGGTTCGTGCTAAAGCTAAAGGAATGTCTTTGGTTTCACTAGGTGAAGGAGAGGATGATGGCACTTATCAAATCTGGTCATCTGGATTAGATGATGAAGAAAGGCGTAATCCTACGCATGGTGCTATGTTCGCAAAGTTTGAAGATGATGTTGAAGAAATGGTGACTGGTCATTGTTTCATGACCAAAAATGGACATAAGTCACCAATGACGACTAAGGTACGTTCTATTCTTCAATATTTTAACATTCCTTTACAAGCTTATGATTCTGAGATAACTGCTTTTGATGATACTGTTGCTTATTTCGATACTATTGTTGTGTCTGCTAGTAATGAAGCTAAGAAACTTAGTACTAAGTTGCTAGAGATGCAAAAATTGTTGGATTCGAAAAGAAGCAGGGTAGAGTATTTGGAATTGCAATTGAAAAACCTTGGTTGTGATAGGGAAAACTTAGAAAGTGATGTAAAATCGCTTTTAGCACAGCGAAACATTTATTGTAATTAAGCTAAAAGACTTTATGCGAAATTAACTGTTTACATCACTCTTCTGATATAAGCAAAGAGCAACATAGGAAATTATTACCTTTTCTTACTTTCGAAAGAGAGAAGGTTGATAGCTTATCCTATGACTGTGAGAAAACTATAGTTGATTTTGACAAGGTTCCTGACAATAGGTTTGCATATGGTGTTGTTAAGATAGACGAATATCTTGATGCAAATGAACTTGTTGATATTGTAAATGATACTTTGACTAAAAGTGAACAAATAATTTTTTTTGAAAAGAACTGAGAATTCGAAATCTGACTCTCAATCAAATTTCGCTGATATCGAAGATAATTCTGATAGTTTTAGCGAAATCAGTGAAATTGAGGAAGAGGAAAGTATTGATTGTTCTCAGTTATCTGTCATTAATGTCACATCTAAGTCAAAAGGAAAAGAAATATGTGATGAATCTATGGTTAAGATTGACACTGACATACCCTCTACTTCGAAAGTTTGTGATTTCGATCATGTGAGTGTCATAGATAGTCAAACTAATAGTAGTGATGATGAGGATGAGTATGAGGATGAGGTTACAAAAAATTTCAAGTCTAAAAAGGAAATTTCGAAAGAAAGTGAGATTCCACGAATTTTTGTTGATCCAGTGTATGGAGACACTGAAAATGTCGACAAACTGATGACTGAAAAATGTGCTCATTATCTTGAAACGAATACGGTTGTGTATCCAAATTTCAAATGCACAGATGATGTTATTTTTCCCAATCAAGTGTTTGTCACTGTTGGGAATGTTGATAATATCAAACCAGAATTCAACAAGATGGTTGAAGAAGATAACAAGAAAACTTCAGATGAAGGATTCTTTTCAAATCAAAGCACTGTCAAAAATAATCTTACCAAAAATTCGTACACTTTTCAAAGACAAAAACCACAACGAAAATGGGTTGAAAAACAAGAAATTTCAAAAGAAGTTTCAAAGCAAGATGTTGTCAAACCTAATCTAGATATTAAACTCAATTCACAAGATTTCAAGGATCTTGTTGAAAATTTTTCAAAAGAAAATGGAATTTCAAAAAGACAAGCAAGAAAGAATTTTTTTTGGCAAGTTGTGGAAAATGAAAAGAAATCAAATGAAATAACAAAGAAAAAGTCTGAAAAGGTAATGTCTAAATCTGTTAAGACAAAGTCTTTAACACATTCAGATGTTAAGAAAAATCCCGCTCAATCACAAAAGTCTTTTTCACAAGATAATTTTTCGATATCAAAATCAACCACATTTTCGTCACAACATCCAAAACAAAATGATAACCAATAGAAATTTCAAACATCTTTACCATCAAGGAATTTTCGAACAAACAATTCACAAATATTTCCACAAAATCGTGTTTTAACTCAAAATTCATTCACACGACACACATCAAATTTACAAAATCTAAAGTTTCACCCAAATGATGAAAGTCAAAAGGTTGGAAATGTTCGAAAAAACAACAAATGAAAAGTTCATACCACAAAAACCGAATTTTCCGAATCCATCTGTGAAACAAATTTCGAAAGTTTCTTACATCAAGGGAAATTCAAATGTGACGAATATAGATCATTGGCTGGAAGGCAAAGGAAAAATCTATCAATTTGCTATATATTCCCAACAACAGATCAAAGATGCGTTTGAGAAATATTTGAATGAATCTTCAAGTGACAGTTCTACTTCAAAAGAATCAGATCCAATGGTTCAAAGATGGAGACCAGTTTCAAAAGTGACACATGGTGAAAAACATACTGAGAAGAAAAAGGTGAATGTCAGTGACAATCCTAAGCCTTCGAAAGTTAATGTTTCTACGACTTTAACTCATGATGTGGAGTTAATTGATAGTGTCAAATCCAAAGTTCGCAATTGGGTCTTAAATTCAAAATTTCACTCTGTGTTTCAAGCTAATTACCAAGGACCCAAACAGCCTTGGGTACCTAAATTCTTTCACTATTTCAGGTTTTGTGTGACGAGCAATACGACGAAAAATGGTATATCGATAGCGGTTGCTCTCGTCACATGACTGGAAGGAAGGAAAACTTGCGCGATTTTCGAAGCTTAGATAAAGCTGGAGTAGTAAAGTTCGGAAACAATCACAAATGTCAAGTGAAAGGTTATGGTAAAGTCACGAATGGACAATTTACTGTAAATCGTGTTGCTTATGTCGAAGGTCTTCAACACAACTTGATAAGTGTTTCGTAACTTGTTATGGGCATTGGCAATCAAGTAACTTTCAACGAAGAAGGCAATATAATTTTGAATGTTGAAACGAAAGAAGTTCTGTTAAAATCAAAAAGACATGGTGACATGTTTACTCTTGACATCAAACCAATTGTTGGGAAACCTTCTGTATGATTACTTTCGAAAGCTTCATCAGATGTTAGCTGGTTATGGCATCGAAGGCTTTCTCATCTGAATTTTCGAAGCCTGAGTAAATTGGTGGTAAATGATCTTGTTCGTGGTTTACCTGTATTAAAGTTTGACAATGATACTTTGTGTGCAGTTAGCGAACAAGGAAAACAACATCATCAAGGACATCCAATTGTCATAGATTCGAACATTGTTGAACCGTTGCAGCTTCTTCACATTGACTTATGTGGACCATCAACTGTTGAAACTCTCAACAAGAAACGGTACATTTTAGTCATTGTTGATGATTTTTCAAGATTCACTTGGGTTTATTTTCTCAGGTTAATATCTGAAGTAGCCCAAACAATGATTGACTTCATCAAGCAAATTGAGAAAAGCTTAAAGAAGAATGTTCGAAAAATCAAAAGTGATAATGGCTCTGAATTCAAGAATAATGTTCTTGATTTGTTCACTTTTCTCTTCACCATATACACCGCAACAAAATGGTGTAGTTGAAAGACGAAATCGTTCACTTTGCGAAGCAGCAAGAACGATGCTCACATATGCGAATCTTCCTCAATATCTTTGGGCTGAAGCAGTTTCGACAGCGTGTTTTACTCAAAATCGATCTTTTATTCATCGTCGTTTCAATATTACTCCTTATGAAATTATCAATAACCGAAAACCTAATGTTAAATTCTTTCATGTTTTTGGCTGCAGGTGTTTCATAATGAATCTCAAGGATAATCTTTCGAAATTGCAGTCTAAGGCTGATGAAGGCATATTCTTGGGATATTCACATAATTCGGTTGCATATCGAGTGTTGAACAAACGAACGAGAAAAATAGAAGAAACATTCAATCTCACTTTTGATGATTACTATGTGAAAAGTGTTGAAAAATATTTTGAACAAAATCCAATTATCAACAAATCAAATGATGAATCTTTTGAACATAATTCGATAGATTTTGATTATGATTTAATATTTGGTGTTCCTGACAGGGCAATTGTCACACCCCCAAACCTGAACGGCGGAAACGTTCGAGGGTGGATGACTTCATGTGTACTATCACAACAATACACAATAGTAATCAAGGTACAACATCCATTACATTGATAAAATATAAATTTACATATATGTGTTCAAACCATTGTATATCTGACAACAAAAAGTATAATTAACAAACATAATTATATAAAACTTTGTCTTCCTCAAAACTTGCTGATACCTGTTTAACGATTTCCTGAAAATACAAGTAGTTTTAAAGAGAGTGTCAACAATTAAGTTGGTGAGTTCACAAGTATGTTGTAAAAATATTTTGTCATTTGTTCTCTGAAATGTAAATATGTTTATCCAGAAAATCCTATATTTTCTGTTGTATATGTATTTGTGTTCTGTAATAGTATAGTTTTAAATTCCCATAAAACTATGAAAAGTGTGTTTTGTCTGTACTATAATAGTATCCAATATCTGTACTTGTATGAAAACTTATAAATTTGTAAGTTATTGTATTATAGTTTTAATTTATTAAAACTATGTGAAGTTGTTTACTTATTCTTACACTAAACATATTATTCAATAACAAATTGTGAGTTATCATAACCATGCTTGATGACCTAAGCCTCGCCTGAAACACAACGTTCGTTAGGTGTTGTAATTTGGTACGACAATTGTCATCCCAAGCCTACCGGCTTGACTGTAGCTACCAGTCGGGATGTGGGATTATCAGTCCCATATAGATCTATATACAAGTGTCACGCTCTCCTTCCAGGAGACTCTGGTTATAACTTTCAGGACTTCTGTTTTATACTTAAATAAGTACTTTGAAGCTTGTCTCACAAAAGCTATATTGATAATTATGTGTAGAATAATGAAAAATATATTTGAAATAGATATATTGTAAATATCCCATAAATTATATTCAATATAATTTATATAGTTATTTTCATAAGTTATTCTGAACATCTAGAAAGCATAAGTAGTTCCATAACGTGTATTGATAAATATATATGAATCATAAATTATACCTATTATAATTTATTTGTTTATTGTTGTAATAAATTCCGAACCGGTAAAATAGTTTATTTATAATACACGTAAACTAAATAAACAATTTAAGTTATTTATACGAGAATTATTTGTATTTAACCTGTATTTTCCCCTTAAAACATTATAAAAATAGTGAAAACATAGGGGTATAAACTCACTTGATAGTAGCGAAGAATTGAGTAGCACTTCGTTGCTAGAAAAGCTTTATTTCTGAAAATCAGGCCTTGCGAGGGTTCGTATCTAGAAACCGAAAGACTTTATTTTTGTTGACTTCTTGCGTCTCGGGGTGTTTCTCGAGTGTTAGATATGATACCGGGGCTTCGGGGGTTGTAAGGATGTTTAAAGGGGTGAAAATTGTGAAAATAGAGGAAATTTGGTGTGAAAATGAGTTAAGAACCGAGAGATCTCGCAGGACCTTTATCGGGCCGAAGTCTCGGACTGAGGGAGAGGAGGAGGCCACGTGTCGGACATGCAGAGGGTGGGCATGCGTCTCGCTTCGGACAGGGCACGGATCGGACACGCATCAGATCTCCATTGGGCCGCGCTTCGGAATCGACGAGAGTGTGACGCGCGTCGGACACTAGGCGGCTGTGAGTGCGAGGTGACGTGGCCGGTTCTCAGCCATGCGAATTTTCCCGGTTTTCAAGGATTTCTCGGTTTTTGTGCCAATAACTTCCGAAATTCATAACTTTCGCATACGAGCTCCGTTTTTTACGTTCTTTATATGCACGCGTAGGCGAGAATATAATATACAACTTTTGTTAAGATGTCGTCGGCTAATTTTGACTTTATTTTTAATATTATTATTTTTAACAGACCGGGACAGAAAAATCCGTTAAAAATTCATAACTTCTTCATCCGAAGTCCGTTTTTGTCTGTCTTTTTACCGTTGTAATACTATTGACTAGACCTTCGATTCTTGTTTAGGTTGTGTCGGCTAAATATCGTTCGATTTTTTATTTCGAATTTCGGGCTGTGTACTGCTATGTCGAAACTTAGAAAAATCATAACTTCTTCATACGAAGTCAGATTTAGACGTTCTTTTTATAGACATTCACAGGTTAACGTATTCTTCGACTTTTATTTAGATAGTTAAGGCTAAAAAGTTTTTTATTGAAAACTTTGTTTTTATGCTTACAGCGTTTTGTCGGGTTTGTCGCGGATCTTCGATTGGTCATAACTTCTTCGTTATAACTCGGATTTGGGAGTTCTTTATATTTTTGGAATCCTTGTTAAAATATCTATCACTTGGTCCATCCCAAATAAGTTTATTTAATACTTCATTTTTGACCTTATTTTTCATCTCAATTAATTTATATTTTTATTATTTCAAAATAAATTACAATAGTTAACCTAGACTATTGCATTGTGAATTTATAAGTATCTAGGTAGAGTATAGACTCTAATAACTATAGAATTTCTCCAGTTATGACAACAATTGTTTATTATTTAATACTTCATTCTGAAGCATCGAAGCATTCTGATAATTCAACTCTAACACACGAAAGTTCAGAATTAAACTCAACATCGAATTCTCCTAGAATTGACGAAAGCATGCTAAATGATCAAGTCGAGGGGGAGCACTTGAATTCGACTTCTCAGGATGAGGGGGAGCATCCTTTCGAGGGGGAGACAAGGAGAATGAATGTAGATGTTGAGGGGGAGAAAAATAATGATAATAATGTCAAGGGGGAGCATGTTAATATAAATATGAATCAAAATGAAATTTTTCATGATTCAACTGATAATATTTCCATTGCAGGATCAGAAAATGAAGAAATATACGAAGATGCACCATTGGATTTTGATCCAGCATATCCACCACTGGAAAAATGGACAAGAAATCATCCAAGAGAACAAGTCACTGGGAATCCACAAGATGGAGTTTTAACGAGAGCTCAAATTCGTGCAAAGAATGAGGTACTCAATGCTCATCAAGAGTTTTGCATGTTTAATGTGTTTATTTCGAAAATTGAACCTAAGTCAGTTAAGGATGCAATGGGACACTCAGATTGGGTTGTTGCAATGCAATCTGAATTGGCTGAATTTGAAAGAAACAAGGTTTGGAGATTAATTCCTAAACCAAAAGATGTTTCGATTGTCGGACTAAAATGGATTTCAAAAATAAAACCGACAAAGATGGTAATATTGTTCGAAATAAGGCTAGGCTTGTAGTAAAAGGTTATTCACAACAAGAAGATATCGACTATGAAGAAACCTTTTCCCCTGTCGCAAGACTCAAGGCGGTTCGAATATTTTTAGCCTACGCATCACACAAGGATTTTGATGTATATCAAATGGATGTCAAGTGTGCTTTTCTCAATGGAGAACTTGAAGAAACAGTTTATGTCGAACAACCCCCAGGTTTTGTAAATGAAGAATTTCCTGATTATTGTTATATCCTAGATATAGCAGTATATGGGTTAAAACAAACACCAAGAGCATGGTATGCAACTCTTACCAATTTCTTAAAATAATCGAAATTTAAACAAGGATCAGTTGACCCCACATTATTTCGAAAGAAAGTTGGGAATCATCTAATGCTTGTTCAAATTTATGTCGATGATATTATTTTTGGCTCTACTGACCCTGCTTTGTCTAGTGAATTTGAGAATTTGATGAAAAACCAGTTTGAGATGAGTATGATGGGAAAAATCAACAATTTTCTCAGGCTAAATATTCGTCAAAGCAGAGAAGCCATTTTCATAAATCAAGAAAAATATACAAAGAATTTGCTCGAAAAATTTGGGATGACAAATAGCACAAAGTTAAGAGTACCAATGGCGGTTGGAACAAGGCTTACACCTTCGTTAGATACACCTGCTGTTGATCTTACTTTATACAGGAGCATGGTAGGTTCATTAGTTTATCTAACTGCAAGTCGACCTGATATCATTTTTTCTGTTTGTAATTGTGCTAGGTATCAAGCAAATCCAAGAGAACCACATTTAACTGCTGTGAAAAATATTTTTCGTTATCTCAAAGGAACAATTTCGTTAGGATTATGATATCCTTCGAAATATGGCTTTTTCATTCAAGCATTCTCAAATGCTGATTTGGGTGGTTGTAATCTTGATCGAAAAGGTACAAGTGGCGGATGTCAATTATTGGATGGGAAGCTTGTAAGTTGGCAATCGAAAAAGCAAACTTGTGTTGCAATTTCAACTGCTGAAGCTGAGTATGTTGCAGCTGCTGCTTGCACTTCGCAAATTATATGGATCCAAAGTCAATTGCGTGATTATGCAATCAACATGAAAACGATTCCATTGTATTGTGATTCACAAAGTGTCATACACATTTGTCATAATCCAATACAACATTTGAAAACTAAACATATTGCACTTCGTTATCATTTTATAAAAGATCATGTGGAAAATGGTAATATTGAAGTACATTTTGTAAAAACAACTAATCAGCTTGCTGATATTTTTACAAAACCATTGGATGAAAAATCATTTGTTAGAATTTTGACAGGTTTGGGAATGATTGATGCAAGTTCTGTTCCATGACTAATTTCGAAAGAATGACAAGTTGATGTTGATGAAAATGTGTCGATTCAGTCATTCAGAGGCAATAATGACTCATTCAGAGGCTGATAGTATTAACCATTCAGAGGTTACTCTTCATGTTCAACGCTTCGACACGCTTCGTTTTCGATGTCCATAAATGAAAATTTTTCGTTGGTTTGGTACATTTTTCTCTTTCAAATTTTCGTTAGTCTTTATTTTTCGAAAAATTTGAAAAACACAAAAAAAAATTTCATCATTTAGCTTTATTTTTCAACAAATCAAAATACCAAAAAGATTTTTCTTTTGTTATTTGTCTTTTATTTCGAAAAATCAAAAATCACAAAAATATTTTCTTTGTTTTTCAAAAATATAAAATACAAAAAGATTTTTGTTGTTTGTAGTTTGTTTTTACCTGTTTCATGTAGATTTTAACGAAGTCTATCAAGATTCATGCTTGTAGTTCTGGGGTCAGGTATTCTTTCGAAAACTTTGAACTAGTTAAGTTTCCCTAGAAGCATGCTGCAGCATGTCGACCCAAGCCTCCTTTGACTCAATGTGTATTTTCAAAAGCCTTAATGAAATTTTTCCTTACGAAAATTTCTTCCCAATCAGGCTGTATTCGCATTAGTCCATGAGCTACCTTACTCTTCTCATTGGAGTTAAGATTTTACTGCTTGGTCCAAACATAGCAGAGGTACAATCGCTTTGTAAAACAATCTTTTTAATCCTAAATTCTTACACAATCACACACAATGACATATGTCCAAGAGATCTTTAATCTAACCAATCAAGATTTAGACATATCGAAAATCTGTGTTTATGATCTGGATTCATGAGGCCGTGATGAAAGTGTAACCCAATTTTTCCGAAAATTTTAAGGAATTGACAAGGAACCATGTCCCAGATTTTCACGAAACATTTGTTTCAGTACCAAAATTTCGATACTCAAAATCATATTCGTTCGTTATGAGTGATCTTGATCAAATGTTCGAATCCCATGACATTTGTTTCCCAACAGGATCCAGATAAAATTTTCATTTTCAGAATATGATTTCAGTTTGAGTATCATTCGTTGTCTTAGTCACGAAAAATAATTTCCAAAGCATACTTGTCAATTATTACACTGGTCAAACAAGTAATTTCAGTTACAATTAATCACACTTATGTTGAGTGCTGAAATGTAACGAAATTTTTAAAACCGCCCACGAAGCCACACAAAAGAAGCCCTTCGATACTTCTTTATAAGTAGTCGATTGTAATTCACGGGAAACCACACAAGTTGTTGATTATCTCTCTTGATAATTAATGAAAAAATCTTTACTCGGGATTTAACTGCCTTTATGACGAAATTTTATTTTCGACATCACAGATCCAAAATTTTTGTTATATTGCTTCTTATCTCATTTTGTTGGCACACTGCACTCACGAAATCCTTGAGGTTCTGAGTAATACCAACTCAGGCTGAAGATTTCGAAAGTCTGGCATATGACTTTGCTTATAAACCCAAAAGCGAAAGAGCCCAACCTCTATGCCGAAGGTTTTTTGATCTTATCCACTTGATACTCACGAACGGTTTGATGTAACTGTTTGGCAACTTGATGCGAGTTTCAAGGTGCTTTATCTGACATGGCGTTAATAACGGCTAGTGGTGCGAGTTTCAAGGACAGACGTGGCTACTCTTTAATGAAACCGTTTGGAATTCAATTGGGGATACATATAAAAGGAAATTGTTTTCTCCTTTGTTAATTACTCGTTCAAATTCTCAGACGATTAAAAAGCCCTAATTCTCTCTGTTCTTTAAGATTTCTTTCAAGCTTTTAACAATGGCTGCTGCTCAAACCAATACCACTGAAGATGTTGTATCTCAACCGATAATGAAGCTTCAGAGTACCAATTATCAAGTCGAGGTTGATGTTTCACTGTACCCACAAGAACTCAAGATGATGATTGTTGCTCTTCAACATTCAGGTCTTTCTACTGTTATGTTCAATGCTTTTGATGTACCGATGTCTTGACTGTCAATGGATGGTTCAACTGCTACTTATAGCAAAGTGATTAATGTGGTTACATTCAATCTGGTGAATGATAAAAGGGTTCGTCTCACGAAAAAATTATTTGCTCAGGTTCTGGAAATTCCTAACTCACCTCCATTCTACAAGGTGACGAATGCCCAGATTGTTCATATGTTTAATGAGATGGGTCATCAGCCACCACTCACCAAGATCAGTGACTTCAAGAAGTCAGGTCTTCCATGTATTTGGAATTTTTTGTTCGGAATTTACCTTTGTTGCTTAACTGGACGAAGTGTAGGGTTAGACAAGGGAAGATTGGAGGTTTACGCAATGGTTGCAGGTCTATATTATGATCTTAATGTAGACTATGCTACACAGATATGGAAGGAGTTTATCAAGAGTGTGGAAAACACGAATGTGGTACAGGGGATTTCATGTGCTCGCTACTGGAGTTTGATAATCAAGCATGTTTATGAGAAGGAAAGTATTGCAGCTCCTGATGATGAACCAAAGGCTGAATTCTAGAAGTATCACTTTCCAAAAGTAGTAGAAGATGATGCTGGTGAATTTATGAATGTTGCTAGGATTCCAGATGGTATGCTTAAGAAGATCGATCCATCAAACTTTGTATTGGTGGCTTATTTGAAGAATGTAAACCCTTCAATTGAAACTGGTGTATTGTTACCAAGAACAGATGAAGGATCATCTAAGAAGTCCAAGAGGTCTAAGAAGGTGACTGAGGATGTTCTTGAAATAGAAAGCCCTAAAAAGGTTCAATCTAAGTCTCCAAATAAAAGTGTTGATAAGGAGAAGACTTCGAAGAAAAATGAAAAGCCCAAGGAGAAGATAACAACTGAGTCTTCGAAGGAATTAATCCCTTCGAAATCAGGTGTTTTTAAGCTATTAAATAAGATGTCTCGCAAGTCACGAAACTCTTCTGATGATTAATCTCCAACTGTTTGAAAGACACAGCTAAATAGCAGAGGGGTCATTGTTCATGATATACCAGTACCGGTCTCACCATCCTCAAAGAAGAGAAGAGCTGAGGGTGTGGCTAAACATATTGCCGAAAAGATGAAGAAAAGAAAGTTGGTTGCTCGTGAAGAATCCTCTGACAATGAAATTGTACCAGAAACACCTTTGGGATCAAAGTCTCCATCAAAAGCTACACCAAATAAATCAACCCCAGAGAAAACAGTTGAGTTACCACCCGAGGTTTCGTTTACTGAGTCATTTACTGAGGAAGTTCGAACCTCAGGCATTCTTGCAAACGTATATGATACGGGTGCAAATGTCAATATGGGTGAGGGTGTTTCAAATTCTGCATTTTCGCAGGGTACTTTACCTATAATCATTTCATCTACATTCGAAGCCACTACTACTTTACCAACTTCTTCATTACCAATTTTTGTTTCACAAGCCACTACCACAAACTCACCTATATTCGAAACAATTTTACAACAACCTTTCACTACTCTTTTCCAATCCTAATCCACCGATCCACCAAAACCCACTTCCGATGATGAAACAGATGGAGGAGGTTTTGGAGGAAATTTTGTTGATCTTGAATTTGATTCGGAAGAAGAAAATGTTCCAGGTCACATGTTGATGTCTGGAAAGCAATTCAAGATTCTCAATCGCAAACTCAACACTATACTGCAATCACAAGCTGATTCAGGAGCCAAGAATTCATTTTCGGGAATAGAGGTGGATGTAATGCTCAAGGCATTGGAGCTTAGAATGCAGAGACAAATGGATGTTATTGATAAAAATAATGAATTAAGGGTCAAGGCTCAGGCTGATTCGTTTAACTCTGAAACCAAAGATCTTCGTATGGTAGTAAAAGAACGTCATGTTCTTTTTGTTAAAGATGTCAAGACCATACGAGAAGATGTCAACCGAAAGCTTGAAGAGATGAAGGTTGAAGTTTCTAAAGAGATCAATGAGCTGAACATGGATTATTCGTTAATAAAGACGAATGTTGACACCATAGCTGCTGCAGTAACGAAAGTAGTTGAGTGCTATCAATCTTTAGTCCCAAAGGTTGAAGCAAAGGCTAATGAAGATGTTCAAAACTTCGATAAAATGGGAGTTCTACTTGGTGAACTGAAAGAACTGGTGTCAAAGCCTGCACAAACTTCTTTCTTAACTCCTGAGTTTTTAACTCAGAAGTTACAAGTTCTTGATCAAGCAATTCAGAAGGCGGTTACCCCAATTTCGAATTTTGCTCATATGTTACCAACTGACGCCCCACCTGCTGTTACAGGGGTGCAAGGGGGAGAAAAAGAGAAGAAAGTTCAAGTTGGTAAAACTTCGAAAGTTACCAAAGGAGGAGAAGATAAATCTAATCATGTTGAAAAGGTGGTGCCTAATATAGTTTCGACAAAGGTGGTGTCGACTCAAATTCCTACTCCAATAGTTTCGAAAACCACAACTGTGATGTCGACAAAAACAACAACAATACCTATTCTAAAAGGAATTGTTATTGGTTCGGAAAATGTTGGAGGGAGTTCAAGTTCTACAAAGCCAAAGCCTTTAGAAGCTGAAAAAGATAAAGGGAAAGGAATTTTGATTGAAAAGTCAAAGGAAGAGAAAAAGGCTGAGATAGAGGATGAGATGGAGAAGCAGAGGCAAATCTAAAGCATTTCGAGGCTTCGTGAAAATGATCCACCACACATGGATAAGGGAGATTCAAAGAAGTTACACAGTTACGAAAACATTGAAGCAAGAGTGTCATACAATCACATGTATTCATTCGAGAAGAAACCAAGGAAGAGCTATTCTATCGAAAACACAGATATGAATCAGCTGGATTTTCCCATAAACGAAATGATGTTTATCATTGCTCAATACAAGATTATCGAGAAGTTTCCGAATGAAAATGACTTTTTTCATATGAAACTTAGATTTCATGCAGTGCTTGGAAAAGATCAAGAAGAAGTTTGGTCACTAATCAAGATTACAAAGGTGATAAGCATTACAAAAGATGTGATGTTTGAGAATGTGGTACAAAATTTTCGGTATCATGTTGTAAGGGCAAACAACTTGGTATATGATTTATCAGTTGCTGACTTTCCACTGATGAACTTGAATGACCTTATTCAAGTTGCTTTAATTCTGAAAGATGTGGATGCTACACAACTTCAAGGTACAAGTAAAGAAGTTTCGAGACTTGGTCTGGGTCATATCAAAATCTTCATAGACAATTACTATGATTGTCTGGCTTTGACTGATACCGAACTATCCACTACTTTGGGGAAGGAATTGAAGGTTGATATGGTAGTTGTCAAATCTCAGTAGAATTGAAGAAATATTCAGATGGGGAGATATTTGGTTTGGTGTTTTCGGGAAAAGATAAGAGGGGAAAACTAAAAGATTTTTGTTTCAAGCAAGTGAAGTGGAGAGGTACACAACAGCTCAATATACGAACTTCATTGTTTGTATGAATAACTGTAAGAAGAATAACGAAGCTGATAAAGCGGAGCTAAAGAAGGTTATGAGCTGGTACACGGAGATTCGTAGGATGATGCATTTTGCTACACAGATCTCACCAATTGAGAATTCGACATTATTACAAAGGGGGAGATTGTTAGGTCGAAAATATTGTAATATGTCGAAGTCTGTGTATTGTATGTTTTCGTTAATGTCATTATGTATTTACTAAGGCATATGAGTTAAAGTGTCGAAAGTCCAGTCCTTAGTAATTTTTTGTACTTTCAGTCCTCCTATAAACAGGAGTGTTGCTTAGAGGTTAGGCATGAGTTTTTCCAACATTCTCTGTCTGTATTTTCTCTTCGTATATTGAAAGTAATGAGAGCTGAAACCAGATTTTATTTAGATCTTGTGTTCTTATTACATAATCACTTTGATTTTCATTCCAGTACTCGATTATTCACTTCTACATCTAAAAATCATAACAAAAATTATGAACAAACTAGACACATTTTCTAAACTCTCAGAGTTTACGGATTCTGATTTCGACCTTCGATGATTTTTCTATAATTTTTCTAAGAACAGGAACAGAAAAGTTAAAACTAGAAAAATGGTTAACAATTTCATTAACACTTTGTAACATGTTGAGCAAAGTGTGTTATTATATATAAGTACATGTTGTGGTGTTTCATTTCATTTTACCTTTGTAATAAGGTATACATCATATACATAAGGATTTTGTTCACTACGAACAATTATGATAAACTATAATATGTATAGTTTATGTTTCATTACACTACAAACTCACTGCGAAAGGTTTCATTTCCACTAAAAGAGGTTTTTATTTCACTTTACGTAAACCTGTTAATGAATAAATTTGTGAGACATTCGCTTCATGGTACTTATAAAGTAGCGCATTAAAGTCATGTAATTGTAACCAGAGTCTCTTGTAGGGAGAGCGTGATAGTTGTGTATATATCTATATTGGGTCTGACAAACCCACACCTAAGCTGCATGCAACAGCTAGACTGGCAGGTCTGGGGTGACAAATGTCATAAACATTTCCGACGCTTGAAGAACGTCGTTACAAGGCCAGGGCCGGTCCATTGATTTTTGATACCTGGGGCGAGATATGATTTTTATGCCCTTTAATGGACAAAACGAATAAATAAAAAATTTATATAAATAAAAATGCAATAAAATTTATCATCAAACAAATCATAGAAACAAAAACCTATAAAAATTACCTAAAACGATACTTTCATGTATTTTTTTTAAATCAAAAACATCTTTTCCGTTACAAACTTGATCATTACAATTATTTTTTGTTACTATTATTAACCGGTTAGTATTCTTCAATCACTTGACTACATAGTCTATAAAATTGATATCAACATTAAACTTGATAATTAGAGGAGAGTGTTTATAAAAAAAAATTCAAATGAGTTATTGTTCTAAAAAACACGATATGTTACTATTTTGTGACCTTAACCCAAGAATAAGATAATAACAAGAAAATTATGCTTTGCAACTTTTTTGGGATTATAATATAACAACTTATGTCTCGTATTATACATAAATAATCAATCCACCATAAATCAAACAAAGTTGTTTTTTAAACAAAACAAATCTGCCTAGAATTCAGATCACAGAAGCAACCTTGATAACAAATTCAAGCCACCAGGATCCCAAGTACTACTCCTGCAGCCACATGTGATGGGGTGTGCCCAAACAACTCCTTCTGCTTCCGTTTACTCATGGGATGCCCCTGAAAAAGTCCTCTATAATCAAATTCAGAACCTTCAAATAAAACATACCCAAATAACAAACATATTACCCATCAAAATAAAGGACAACAAATAATAATGATTCACAAACAAATGGAAAAAAATGAGAAAATGTACATGTAACAAACATATTTCGAACTAAAATAGAGAAGAATGTGAGACTTCCGACTCTTTTTACTGTAATCAAATTGAGAAGAAAATCAAATGATTTCTGAAACAATCCTAAATATACAGATTTCGAACTCAAATAGAGAAGTAAAACTGGAACAAACCTTTCTCTGCAACAGCCAACAAGAAACATTCTGATTTATGAAACAAATAACAAAAAAAATGAACATAAATCACTTCATTAGAATGAGAACAAGGAAAGGAAACTAGAATAACAAAAACTGAACTCACCCAAATCAGAATCGACGTATCAGAAACACTATATCTCAAACCTAAAAGGTTAGAATCATGATCTTTAACTACTGGACCAGATTAGAGAAATCAGAAATTACAAATTAGAACTTGAAAAATACATAAATTGGAGTATTTAAAAACCAAAAATCAAAGAAATCAGGATATATAATCAGTAATCAACTGTATTATCGAATGAAAGGGAAAAATACAGAAATTAGTTCTTACTTTTTATTTATCAGACACGCAAGACATTGAATTCTCCAATTGACGACAACGTGTTTCTAGGCAGACGATTCGTTTTTCTATGCGATGACTCATGACCGGATACCGATGGTTGTTTGGCGCCGAAGTTGTTGCCCTGCTTACTCACGTCCGAAATCAGGTCAAAAGATATGGGCAAATTTTGTGGGCCACTATTACATATAATATATATATTACTCGACTGATTTGTTGCCCCTCAAATTTTGATGCCCTGGGCCTAAGCCCAAGTCGCCCATGTATTGGGTCGGGCCTGTACAAGGCCGACTGGGTCATAGCATGGTTATAATAACTCACATGGGGTATTAACAAAACATACGGTTTATGGGGCTTCCTTTCATTTAAACGATTTTATGTCTATTTAAAACTGCATATACTACTATAAATATGGAAAAATACTTGTACATTTCGGTCGTTTCCGCCATCCTTGGTTTGGGGGTGTGACATGGTCAGAGTTCGACATCAGCTTTTGAGAGCTACGATTGCTAGTCAAATTTTGAGGTCATAGTTGCAATCATAGTTATTAGACTTATCTGTCACACCCCCGAACCAGACGGCGGAAACGTCCGGGGGCTTGGGTGACTTCATCTTGTAGTATCATCACAATGTATATAATTGAAACAAGACAACACCATCATCATACACATCAAAATACAACCATCATTGTTTTACATCCAATATAGTATCACAAATTACATGCCAAAAATATTAAATGTATGATGATAACAAAATAAGACAAATTTCACATACTCTTGTTGACCTATCCGCTTAACAATTCCCTAAGAATACAAGTCATTTTAGAAATGATGTCAACATATATAATGTTGGTGAGTTCATAAGCACGTTTAAATGGAAAGTTTTGTATTACTCGTAAAACACCAGAAAATCCGATATTTTCTGTAAAAAAGAAAAAAAAAAGTTTGGAAGTGATGTATCAAAATCAAGTATCAATGCATGGTTGTTTTCTGTTTTGGAAATGTGTATGAAATGCAACCCAGAAAATTCCTGTATTTTTCTGTTGTAAGTAGAAGGTAGTGTATAAATGTATTTTATCCCAGAAAATCCGATATTTTCTGCTTATAAAAGTATCGTGGTCTTAAAACCCTAAGACCGAGTATTAATGTATATATGGTTTTGTATTTTCAAGATTTGTATATGTATTCCGTAATTTATGATGGAGTTAACCTCTAAGTGAGTCGTTATAACCATACTTTATAATGACTAATTCGCCTGTCATGACGTTTTTCAAACGTCGGGTTGTTTAAGGTAAGGTTTGTCACCCTAGACTGGCCGAGTCTAACTGTAGTGAACAACTCAGGTGTGCGGGTGTCACCCTCGTATAGATCTATACACAAACTTTCGCTCTCCCTCCAGGAGACTCTGGTTATAACTACAGGCTACGATTGTACACTCAAGAGGTGTCAACCGACATGTCTCACTAGATCCTTAACTGTGTTCGTGCGAGTATTGTATCACACTATGTATAATGTTTTCGTGTATGTTTTAAGTTTGCAAAGTCCAAAAGTATGTATGTGAATGTATGAGGCCCAACAGACATGTAGAGGGACATCTAAGGCCCACTAAGCATGTGATGTATAGTCCAGGCCCAATTAGCATGTAAATGGACCACTAAGGCCCAATAAACATGTAATGTATATTCCAGGCCCAATAAGCATGTAAATGGACCGCTAAGGCCCAATAACATGGAATGTATAATCCAGGCCCAATAAGCATGTAAATGGACCGCTAAGGCCCAATAACATGGAATGTATAATCCAGGCCCAATAAGCATGTAAATGGACCACTAAGGCCCAATAAACATGTAATGTATAATCCAAGCCCAATAAGCATGTAAATGGACCACTAAGGCCCAATAAACATGTAATGTAATATCTAGGCCCAATAAGCATGTAAATGGACCACTAAGGCCCAATAAACATGTAATGTAAGTATTAGGCCTGAAAACATGTAATCGATGTATTTAGTTCGTTTGTTATTACATTGTTTGTTTTAGCTCGTTTGTTTACTAAAATGACATAAAAGGCCCAATTTTTGTAATGATGACATTTTTTTGGCCCATTAAGCCGAAAATTAACAATTTAGACACATTTTGGTAAGATTGACACTTTAGGTCCCTTAAGACCAAAAGTTTACATTTTTGGGCTCATTTCAAATAAAATGACATTTCTAGCCCACTTTTATTAAAAATAACATTTTTGGCCCAATATCATGAAAATTGACATTCTTGGCCCATATATATATAAATTGATATTTTCAGCCCATTTATATAGAAATTGACATTTACGGCCCATGTTTAATAAAATTTACATTTTCAGTCCGTTTTTGATAAAAATGACATTTTCGTCCCAAGTTTTACGAAAATAACATTTTAGGCCCAAATTCAAATAAAGTGACATTTTCAGCCCATTAAACCGTAAATTTACAATTTTGGCTCGAATTTGTGTTAAATGACAATTTAATCCATATAAATCAAAATTTTTACAATTTCGGCCCAAGAAAACCGTAAAGGCCCGTATTAAGGCCCATTATGCGAAAATTTACACTTCTGGCCTTTTTAACACCATGAATATCATAAAGACCCATTTTTTATATAATATGACTCTTTTAGTCCTTGAAAAACCGTAAGTCTCATATTTTGTTTATTTATCAAAAATGGCCCCTTTACAAGATTCTGTTTAGTTTTTCAACAATATTCACATGTTTAACACTTTCATCTTCATGGTATGTTGTATAAAGTGTTTTAGTTTACAAATATCACCAAGTTTTGTTAGAGTTTTCGAGATTTATAAAGTTTCATCACATATTCACAACTTATCCCAAGAAAACACACATAAACTTACACAAATACATAGATCTATCACATAAGCAACTTGTATTCTCCCCTAAAACATAGTAAAACCGAAAACAAGGGGGGTATGAACTCACTTTTGTTTGAGGATTTCGGTTTTTGATGAAGAAATGAAGAGATCTTGGCCCTAGATGTGTTCTTGAGATGATTTTCGAGCTCTAAGGTGTTCTAAGAGCATGATTTACGAAAACATGGGTGTAAGAGGAGTGAATGAGTTTAAAGATGAAGTATATCAACTTGGGTTGGTAAGATCTTACCACAATGTGAAGCTTGATGTGATTCTCTTGAAGATCTTCCTTATACCCACGATTTTCTTGAGAGATGAAGGGTGGAAGAGTGTTGAGAGAATAGGTGTTGATCTTGAAATGTGAGAGAGGTTGGAGAATGAGATAGAGGCCGAGAGATAGAGTGAGAGATAAGAGAGAGGGTAAGGTGGTTTTTGCATGGGGATTTCTAGATTAGGTGCATGGATATATGCTAAATAATAACCTTGATATTTGATGGTTATTAGTGAGGTTCCACTCTTAAGCACCCTTTGTTAAACCATTTTTTTTAATTTTTGTTGTTGGGCCGAGAGAGAGAGGGAAGGAGAAGGGAAATGAGAGAATTTGGGCCTTATCTTGACTTAGTTCGAAATCATGAGGCCCAAATAAATATTTTTCAGCCTATTAGGCCCTTATGAGAGCTCACGGCCCAATTAGACCCAGTGATGTAGTTTACGGCCCATTAGGGCTTATGAAACTAGTTATGACCCATCATGGCCCATTAGAAATAAGATGGATCATTCTAGGTCCATATGACCCAAAATACCCTAATTTCATGGATGTGGGTTCACTTAGAGCCCAAATAGGGTTCCTAGGCTCAAGATAGTCAAACTGAAAGTTTATTGGTCCATTAGGCCCAATAAGAGAATCCTAGTCCATAATAACCCTGAACCGGGATTTTTAGGGTTTTCAACCCTTAGTTGACCATATGAGATGTATTGTATTAGATTTTGAATTTCACGTGTGAATTTCGATTCAATTTGTTGTCATTGAATGAGCATAATGCATAATATCAAATTAGAGTTACAAGTCTCATAATAGTTGATGTTTACATGAACACATAATTTCCTAGCTAAAATGCTAGTTGTGACATTATCCAAGTGGGAGACGGTTGGATTAGGTGTCTAAGCCCATAACTATAATTGGTGTGTACTTGATTTGATAGTAGCATGGTCCTTTTGGGTTGCCTTTACTTTTGCAACTTGACAGGGTGACTTTTGGAGAGAGAGGTTAAATTTATTGTTTGGAATAATAAATTGATTTATTCAAGTATTATGAGAATAATATATTAATTAGAATCATATTATTTAATTAGTATTTAATCAGAAATTAGTTTGAAATTAATATCGGGATTAAAGGAACTAATTAAAGGAACAAGGGATGTTTTGCAAATCTCTGATAGTTGTGAAATTGGGCTACTGGACTCCTTAGATAGATGGACGAAAATTATAGGGGGGCCTATAAGTTTTCGTCCAAGGCTCCTTAATAAGGGTCCATGGGTTGCTTAAGTCTCAAGCAGGAAATTAGGGTTTCCTCCAGCAAACCCTAGCAGCCCTCAGCTATATAAAGACCCTACCTCCTTAGAGTTTCGGCCTATGCTTTGTTACTCCTAGCCCTAACCTAAATTCTGGTGCTATTCCCTCCTCTCTCCTCTCATCCTCTTGCAAAGAGTATTTGTAAGCCATTAGAGGTGTCACATTTGAGGCACTTGCTTTCAAGAGTCAAGATCTACAAGTTTTTCTTGTTATTACTACATAACAAGTAAGGTACACTTCAAAACCCTATTTATATATAGATTTCGAATTATATACTAGTTCCTAGGGTTTTGATTTGGTATTCAAATTTGCATGTTCAACTAGTGAAAACCTAGATCCAAAGCAATTAGGGTTGCATGAACACATAGGTTTGTTGTTATGCTCAAAACCCATCAAGCAGGTGGTTCAACAGGGGTTTTTATTCAATGACATAGTCTTTCTTTTCATGTTTCAAAACGATTCTTAAATTTCTGTGCCAATCTAAAAAGTTGGAGTGGTTCAGTTTTTCTTTGTCAAGCTTTGATCGAATGTTCATTGGGTGGTGGTGAGTTACAATAGTTGGTGGAGCCATCTACAAAAGTTTAACAAAGTTTTATTTAGTATTTAATTCTTTAAAAATAATACCCTTTTGTTTCTAAAAACATTATTTATTTAAAGTCTAGGATCCAAGTTACAAATTAAATAAATGGTTAGATGACCTTTATCCCGTTCACGTAATTTTAACAAGGTAAATAGATTGTATTAATTACACCATTTGTAATTCCTAGATGTATGAGACCCTTAACAATCCATTCGTTAATTTGACATGTTTGGTCTCATCTATGCCTTGGAACACTCTTGCTTAGGTGACCTTTATCACAAGAGGTTTCCAATCAAGTCATCCAATTTACAGAAACATGTATAATTGGCCTATAACTTGATTATAGAAATCGCAAAAATACTATGGCCACCAAAAGATGATACTAATGGTTAGGTATCATTTATCCCACTAGCATTATACAAATGATATGCAAATGTTTCTACACTTGGATGACATAGACTTGCATTTTGAAAATGGATTTGTATGTTTTATTATTCTATTTAAAACATGTGATATCATGTCAATTGCATGCATCCAATATGGCATTGTATCATTTTTTCCAAAAAATCACTTTTAAGTAGGGGTGTCAAATCGGGCAGTCGTTTCATGTTTTTATCTAACACGACATGACACGAATTGTTTTTTCATAACCCGAACACGACACGACATGATGTCGGTTTTTTTTTTGCAAACACGAACACGAACCAAGTAAAAACACGACAAACACGACTAAAACGATAAACACGACAAAAGTAACATATAATAACAATCAGTTTACTTAATTCATTTTAATAAATGTGGCAATAACTTTGAATTATTAAACAGTCAACTAAATTCATATGTAAAAGTTGTAAAAGTTGTAAAGTTCTTGATAAAACCATATTCATTTGGTTGACGAGATACATGAAATTGTTTTTTAAATTTTATATACATCCTAAAAAATACTTTTAAACTTTAGTTTAGGAAAGTTCATCACAAAAACATTATTTGTTAAAGTTTGAAATTAGTCTCATATTTGCATGCCCAGTCAAATTATTTCTTATACATGCAGTACCTCTTATGATATAATCCAACACCATTTTTACCCTTTTGTCATCGTTCTATATGTTCATATCTATCTCACACGCAAATACCCAAAACAAACAGTAAGAATAATAATGTAAATAATAAAGATGGTGATTTATTATCATAATAATCTTATATAGGTAACTCTTTCAAGAGTTCAACCAAATCAGAAGGTTATATTGCTTCATTTCTAAGAATTCCATATCCACATGATATCACTTCCAGTGTTCAAGTTCCTTCCAATTTCGTTTCGTGTCGTGTATTTTTTTTCGTGTCGTGTCATCTTTTGCCACCCCTACTTTTAAGGTTCCTTTAAAAGCCTGGTTTTTATATTTCGACGCGGTTCAATTTTAAAATTAATACCTAGTATTAAGTTTGAGTTTGAACCTAGTAGAACCTTTTAATATTGTTTAAGAAAACTTCATTTCATTAACTAATACTTTGGAGTTTGAATAAGTTATAAAAATATGATTTTTACACTTATAATTCAATATTGTAAAAGTTGTCATAATTAACAATTTTATAAAACCGGTTTTTATATTATGGCATGAATATGATAAATCTTAGGTCCATATTTTATATTTTGAAATCCAAACTCCATGTGATGTTTATTTTGTTTAAAAAATAGTTTGAGTTTGTGAGAAGCTAAATAATCAACCACACAAAATATTTACTTGAAAAATAAACAACACAAACATACATATGGCATAAACAAGCATTAAACTAAACAACACTTTTGTGAGCCAACACAAAAGAGTTAAGTTCTTCTTAAGGGACAAAGGGACCAAATGTTACAACTTGTTCTTCATGTGATCTTCAAGCTCCCACTTGCAATAACAAACAACTTTGTTGCAATTTTATAAAATCTTTATAAACGCTAAGAACTTTTATAAAAATGTTATAAAACTGTGGCTACTACTTGATGTCTTCAAAAATGGCCTCCATCTTCATTTTGTTACATTTTTATAAAATAAATCTAGTCTAAAACTAATCTATTACATAAAAAATAACAAGAATGAAAAACTAGCTAACTTTATTACATACTTTATGAATAAAATAATATTACAAACCATTTTTAAACAAATCACACAAACAACACAAATGGTCTACGGCTTGTTTATACACTCTAAACTACATACAAACATAAAATAACCTTTGTTTTTCTAAGACAACTTTAAGTGACAAAAAATACATGTAAGTTTTTGTCACATAATATAACAATTAAAAAGTTGTCATAGAAAATATGTATGAACTTATTCTTATACAAAAACAAATTATCCATATTCTCCAAAAACTTATATTTCCATAAATCAAAAAATCTAACCAAGCTTGCAAGGTGGCTCTTGATACCGTTGTTGAGTTTTAGTTCAAAATAAGTTTCAAAAACTCAAAAATATGGCAAACGGAAGACTATAAATTTCGAACTTAATAAACAATTTACAACCCACCAAGCATCGTCTTACAAGTTATAGAAATATTTAAGCACAACCATAGAAGAAAGACGTAACAACAACCTTTGATGAACTTTGGGTCCTCCAGGGGAGGCGAGGTAGTTGATGGAGAGAGGTTGAACCCTTGAGACACCAACAATGATCTAACTTAATTGGAATGCTAGTTCTTAAGTTAACTCTTAAGCCTATAACAAATATCCAAGTATATGTTCCAAGAGAGTGTAACCAAGCAACAAGTTCTTCAAAGTGCAAGACTAGAGAAGAGATGGAGAGGGGAGAGTTTAGCTCGGCAATTGCAAGCAAGAAGTGATTCAAAACAATGCACTCTCTCTTGTTTAAAGTAGAATGTTAAACCAAGAGTCCTTAACCATTAAGTGCTTTTGATTAAACAAATAGTTTATATTTTATAAAATCAAAGTTTATAAGATATAAACTCTGTCTTTTGCTAAAATACAAAAGGCTTATCTAGTCCAAAAAATTGTACATAACTTATTAATTCATACCTTATGAAATAATGTGTTACTTGTATTGTAAAATAATTATTTCCTTAAAATAAATATTTTCCCAATTTATTATAAGAGTTTATGAATATTTATTAAAATCAATTTCTAATAAATAATCATTTGTATCAAGTTGTTGTTAGTGTGACTCTTACGATCATATTTTATTTAGCAATATCATTTTAATATAACTCTTGAACATACTAGATCTTTCAGTTACACGATGGCATTCCATTCTGATGACTGCCTGGGCCAGTGTATTCCAGTCTGAGGACTGATTGGACCCGTTACATGATCGCATTCCAGTCCAATGACTGATTGGGGCAGGGTATTTTAGTCTAATGACTGATTGGACCCGTTACATGTTCTATCTGTTTTGTTATGTGTGGTAATTTGGAAAACTCACTAAGCTTTGGGCTTATAGTTGTGGATTTAATGTTTTCAGGTACTTAAATCAGCAGTTGTTATGATTCGAGATTCAGTGTTGTTTTTTCTTATAACCCTGATTTTAAATTAGAACAAATGGTTTTACATTGATTATATTTTTATAAAATGGGTGTTTATTTTATTTTAAAATGAAAAATTTATTATGGTATTTAGGGCGTTAAATATTAAGCCTCCAGTAACAGGTTTGCATTAATCACTGTAGCTTTAACTTTTTGCAGGGTGTTTGGGAATACTTTTTAAATGATTTTTGCCTTTTAACTTTTCTAAAAAGTTAAAAAGATGTTTGGAAGATGAAAAAGTTCTTTTCAAAATAACTTTTTGTAAAGAAGAAAAGAGTGGGTTTTCAAAAGTCATGAAAGTGTGACTTTTTATAACTTTTAAACTTTTAAAGCTAAATCACACTCAAAAGTCAAAAAATATTACTCAAACACTTTTTAAAAACAACTTTTGGTTTTTGCTTCTTCAAAAGAACTTTTACAAAAAAAAAACTTTTGAACTTAAAAAGTAATCACAAACACTCACTCATGGACTTGGTGAAGTACAATTGTTAAGAAGAAAAGTAAAAAAGGTCATTGTGTTGTCAATTTAATAGAATTCAGTAGGCAACAGTGTTTGATAAAGCTATAAAGCATTGGTATGGTATACTATGTATTTATACGTCTTCTTTTCTTTTCTTTAAAGTAAAGAATTATAGACTTATTTCCTAAAAAAATACAATATAAACATAAATGAATTCGCATAAAAAAACAAAAACTAGGAAGGAGGGAGCGACTTATTAAGACGAATAAATGAAATCAGAAGCGGATTTTGATGCAGTCACTTGGCTGAATGAAAGTGAAGAAAAGGGAAGTCAATGGATCATCAGATATCAAAACCTAAATAGAGAAGCCATACCTCGTAGACGAGAACTTTTACGAATGAAGATAAAAGGAATTGATTGCTGGTTAACGCCATTTTTGATAATGATCTGCCATTAAAATTAATCAGAGATCTGGAAAGAAGACAATGGAAGCATAAGATATCGAAAAGGTATTCCCCATAAGAACGATTCAACTATATATGGAAGTCTATTACTGAGTTCTCAGGATACACAACCTAACATTATCGTCAAATGAATGTCGGTGTTATCCTCTTCAACCTCGTTAGGATGTCGCCACCTTCAATCTAATATAGTGTTTGATCTTAAATGAAATCGATTGTTTGAGAGGTTATTTATGGGCCTTGATCCACCTGAAAGACTTGATTCAATTTAATAATTAATTCCAATGCTCAATTGGTTTTTTTCCTATTTCAAAGAAAGGAGGATATATATGAACGATAATCAAAAAACCACTAGATGATTGAGATTTCATTCGGAGATACTTCCTTCGCCTTTAAGTTTTCATTCTTCAACAGCCTCTCAATCCACAATTACAACTTCCTCAAAAAAGTCGTTTCCTGGATCGTGGAGACGATTGAGATTGCGTTAGGGGATTATCATCGATCTGTTCATCCATAACACAACATCGATTTGTTGATGCTTTGATTCGTCATTGACGATTGTGGAATACGGATGGTAAGAGATGGGAAGAATGGGGGAGAGAAAGCAACGAGATGAAAGGGAAGAGTATAAGGATAGGGTTTCACCAGAATCACTTGTTCAATCTGGTTAGAGGAAGTAAATTATGTTACCCCTAAAATGTGATAACCCAGTTTTTTTTTTTTTTTTTTTTTTTTTTTTAAGTATTAAAAAAAATAACACAAATCATCTTAACCTTCCATTATTTTACTCTAGCGTCCCTTATTTGGTTCGGGTTCTCACGAATATATAACTTCACAAATAATTCTTCCCTCCCTCTCTCTTCTCTCTCTCTCTCTCTCTCTCTCTCTCTATATATATATATATATATATATATATATATATATATATATATATATATATATATATATATATATATATTGTAACGACCCAAATTTTAAGTCCAAAAATTTCTTTTTAAATTAACTGATTCATAAAAACGTTCATGAGGAAATACTGTGAAATTACATCGTCTCATAAAACAATGTATCATGTCTGAAAACCCAAGTCACAAAATAATAACATGTCAGAGTACAATCCCAGAATATCCATAGTGCGGAAACAAAGAGTGTGTGTATGATGTGCCGCTACTGCGCCAGCTCCTTCCCCTTCGCTGAAGAGGTACCTGAAACCAAAACTGTAAACTGTAAGCACGAAGCTTAGTGAGTTCCCCCATCGTACCACATACCATACAATCACATAGCATACATACTGCCACACAATTCTGGGGTGCCCGACCTACCCGATACAGCCATTCTGGGGTGCCGACCTACCCGTACGGCCATTCTGGGGTGCCGACCTACCCATGCGGCCATTCTGGGGTGCCGTCCTACCCATGTCAAGCCATTCTAGGGTGCTGACCTACCCGTCGGTCCTAACAACCGACCCTCGGGGACTATTCCACCCCTACTGCTACTATCACATATATCATAACATAAACATACTATCAGACATATCTGGGGTGTCCGAACTACCCTTCGGTCCTAACAACCGAACTTGGGGACTATTCCCTTCCTACTACCACTATCACATATAACATATCATGCCAGCATATAAACATATCATCACGTACTGTCAGACATATCTGGGGTGTCTGACCTACCCTTCGGTCCTAACAACCGAACTCTACTACTATCACATATAACATATCATGCCATCATATAACATATCAGGTAGTAGCAAACCTAGATGAATATCACAAAGACAATCATCTATCATACGACTCCTATTGTTGGGCCGGCATTGTGGCCGTAGACCCACCGCTACTGGAAGGTAACTCACCTCGAACAAGTAGCTGCTGATAATCCGCGTAGGAAGTCTCTGTCTGCTGCTGCTCCGGAAATCCTCCGGCTACAATCCCCACAAACACTTAGTCAGAAACTGACATCTACTCTTAGGGTAAAATGACTATTCTACCCCCGATCAAGTCCAGTCAAAGTCAACTTCAAGTTGACCCGACTCGCCGAGTTGGGCCGTCAACTCGCCGAGTCCCTCACCCTTTACTCGTCCTCATCCATGACCCCACTCGTCGAGTTGGGCCGTCAACTCGACGAGTTCTTCTCTCATATGAACATCACATGAAAACTCATCCGACTCGCCGAGTTGATGAACAACTCGTCGAGTTCACCTTCATCTGATGAACAAGTTCTGTCCTCGACTCGCCGAGTTGATGAACAACTCGTCGAGTTCATCTTCATCCTTAAGAAGATTGCCTTGGACTCGCCGAGTCTAGTCTTGACCAATTCCATACAGTCGATTTAAATGAGATCTAACACACCAAAACCATAGATCTGGCCTCCTAATGTCCACTTTATACGTAAAGGTCCAAACTTGATGCACATGCATGGGGTTTTTAGCTCAAAAATCCACATAAAGTGTCCTACAATGTGCATGGGGCTCTCATGGCCCTAAAGTTGGCACCTTTATGCCATGAGACCCCTCTTAAGGTCTAGATCTGAAGTCAAAACCCACTCAACACTTCCAATTCCAAAACATGACTTAGCAATCCAAAGAGATCCCAAGTTAAAGA
Source organism: Lactuca virosa (assembly GCF_052849685.1). Classification (NCBI taxonomy): domain Eukaryota; kingdom Viridiplantae; phylum Streptophyta; class Magnoliopsida; order Asterales; family Asteraceae; genus Lactuca; species Lactuca virosa. The sequence continues at coordinate 38,832,491 of NC_136434.1, forward strand.
TGAATAAACACATAGATGAGTCAAGACAGGGGCATTATACCTTGATACTGCTGAAAATGAAGTAAAATCCCTGGATCTACTGTCCCCAACTCAAGTTCCAAGCTCCTTCCTTCCTTCCAAGCTTTACAACCACACAAGAACACCAAAAATGGCCTCAACAAAGCACAAACGGCTAGGGTTTCAATGAGAAGTGTTTTGGGAGCATAAGGGACAATATGGTCGTCATATCATTGCTTAAATAGGGTGCAAACCCTCAGATTAGGGTTTTTGTCCGAACAGTACCTACTCGCCGAGTCCGTCACTTAAGTCCCGCGTTCCGTCCCGCTTCTACTCGGCGAGTTGGTCCTTCAACTCGCCGAGTCCAAGGCCAAGATGCGAAAAATACTTAGAAAGAAATACGTACCAAGAACCAGGTGCTACATATATATATATATATATATATATATATATATATATATATATATATATATATATATATCATTATCATTATTATATATAAACACCTTATTTTTTACAGAGCGAGTGGAGCGCGTGGGATGGATTTGAAAATCGGCGTATGGCATCATGTTGAAACGGTGAATCATAGCCTACACGAGACGTTTAAGAGAAAACGGTACACCCGTCCTCAACCACCGCTTCCTTTTTGGATCCCGTTTCCCTATGAAGCCCTTCCATAGACACGTTGCTTCATCCTTACACCTGCATTTTCACATCTGTTCGGATACATGTTTCGTTCACCAACATGCAACCGCTCCTTATCTTCTGTTTCTTTCTTACACCTCTCCCATTCGCTTTTTCTCTCTTTTTGGATCTCACAAAAATATTTGATAACTGAAATTGGAAGCTTCATTTCGTCGTTCTCTCTCGCGCTCCGTTCTTCTTCAACACGTACTACTCATTTGTACTTTCTTCTTTTCCTTTTTAACATTTGTGGTGAGGACCCTTCACAAGTGGGAAATCGCAAGTAAATGGAAAAGGGGGTTCCATAAGGAAGAAGATGTTTAAGATTTGTGGGTTTATGAATTGATTTATGTGCATGCATAGAGGAATTTGATATCAGGTACCCACTCAATTTCTGTTGTTGATTTCGAACGAAAAGTCCCTATTAAAATTCATTTCTTGAATTTTCACTTTTGAGACCTCCTCAGCCCTCTTCTCTCCATTCAAGACACTTTCTCTTAGAATTCATCTTCCATATTCAGATCTGCGCTTTTAAACTCCTCCTATTCTTACCCGCTGCATAATTTGAAGCAATCTATTATGCAATTGATGTTTTGGGTTTAGTGTGTTCTTATTATCAAATATTTGTTTCTTTTAATTATGAGTTCGATCTTCTTTAGTGTTTATGGGTTTACTATATGCAGTGCTCTACAAATCTCATTTCAAAACACTAAAAGTATAACATTTTTGCTTTATGTTGCTTCTCATATAGATTAAGGCATCAAATTTTATCTTGTAAATGTAAGAGACCAAGCTTTGAGAAGGATAAAGAGCAATATAGATGGTGACAATATAATGGTTTCCCCTCCATATTTAATAGGTGTTGTGGTCAACCAGAGCATGTCCACCACCTGTTCGACCAAATGTGGTGTCAAGTGAGTTGATGTTTAAGAGTTGATTTTGGAAAGCAAGAAGATGGTAGTGATTGTTAAGTGGAAGTTCAAGATGGTGTGCTAAAGAACATTGAATCTTGAAATTTAGAGGTTGAAATTGAGGGTATAGAGAAAACTTTACTGGCAAATTTGGCCACATCGAATCAACTTCTTGCATACTATGAAGTCATATTACCCAAAAATTTGTTTTCTATAACTAATGGATTACTATTATTATTGTATTTAACTTGTATATTTTTGTATCTACATGAAAATTTGGCCATTGTCTAATGAACCTTTCTCAGTAAAATAATGACTTATTTCATACTGTGATTGTTTGTAGGAGGTATGAAATTTTATGTAAATTTATTAGTTGTTTTTATCATTTGGTCAGGTTACTGTAACAAATGTTTTGGTTTATTGTGGTGAAAGTGTAACACCGTAAATTTTCAAAACAATTTTTCACTTTTAAAATTTATAATTTCATTCATAAATAATCTCAAATCCCAATGTATCACATATAAAATCCATAAAAACACAACCTAAGATCAAAATGTATAAAAACTCCAATAGTATGTACTGATCATGCCGGCGCCTTCCCGCGATCCCCACTGGTACCTGAAACACATAACACAAAACACTGTAAGCATAAATACTTAGTGAGTTCCCCAAAATACCACATTTGACACATAATAGCCACTCGAGGCTATAACCCTGTGAGCCCTCTGGCTCTAACTCTGTGGACCCTCTGGTCCTAACTCTGTGAACTCTAACATACACACAACATAAATCACATAGAAATAATGTTGTGCAACACATCGCATAAATAGCATGCAAGATACTCTATCACATAACTCTAATTACCACTCAAGGTAAAGTATAGTGAGAAGACTCACCTCGGATAACTCAGTAAACCTCGAACTCCGAATGTTGCACTAGCCTCCGACAGGTCAAGCACCTCTTTACGAACCACGCGACAGGTCAAGCACCTCTTTACGAACCACGCGACATCCCTCTTCATACATGGCCAACAATACTCCCTCTTTAGGTCCAAATACATCTTAGTGGCCCCGGGATGGATCGAGAACTTCGACCTATGCGCCTCCTCCATCAGAATGGTACGTGCCCCGCCTTCAAACGGCACCCAAATCTGACCCTGAAAGGTCATAAGCCCACGACTATCAGCAACAAACTCAGATATCTGTCCGATCACCCGCTCTCTTTTGCGGTTCTCAGGTCTCATGGCCTCTACCTGGGCCTCCCGAATGGTGTCCAACACCGGAGTCATCACTATCAATCTCAAACAAACATCTCGTATCGAGGCACTCTCCGCCCTGCGACTCAGGGCATCAGCTAGAACATTAGCCTTGCCAGGGTGGTACAGGATCTCACACTCATAATCCTTTACCACATCCAACCATCTCCTCTGGCGCATATTCAGGTTGGGCTGATCCATCAGATACTTCAAGCTCTTGTGATCCGTGTATATGGTACACCGGACCCCATACAAATAGTGATGCCAGATCTTGAGGGCGAACACCACAGCCCCCAACTCCAGATCGTGAGTGGGATATCTCGTCTCATGAGGCTTTAACTGCCTCGATGCGTATGCTATCACATTGTGACATCCCTAATTTCACGGCCAGAAAAGACCGATTTGTTTATGCTTTTTTTAAAATCAGAGTAATCCTTTAAAGAAAACGGTTGCGGAATTTGTTCCCAAACAAGATATGATAAAACTTTATCCAAACATTTCTCAAAGAGAATGTACTTTTCATTAAATAATAAAATCTCGGGATGTCATGTTCCGATACAGACCAAAAGCATAAACAATATAAAATAGACCTTACAACAGTTATTTATAACTACTGATCTATTATCCAAAATCTCTCGTCAAGTCCACCAACTTATACTCTTGTGGCAGTACCTGTAATGCAAAGAAAACTGAGTGGGTCAGGCTTGGGAGCCTGGTGAGCATATAGGGTTTTCAACCCACAATAATATAAATATTATATTTAATTATCAAACAATCAATCCAATTACCCACCCTCATTATCTTCCTTTATTTCATAAAGATTTACCCTAAGAACCGATTACCCTTCTCCCATTCATTCCTAAGAATTGCCCTAAGGAATTAACACAAAGTCTAGTGCTGCCATGGTTCTTAGATTACCTCTAGTGAACACGCAGTTCAAAATAATTAATGAACACCTAGTTCAAGAACACCCATTGAACACACTCCGTTCAATAATACCTAATGAACACCTAGTTCAAAAACACCTAATGAACACTTAGTTCAAAAATCCATGGTGAACTCAATCACCTAAGGAACACAGAGTACGAAAGCTCTTAGTTCAAACCACGTGATAATAATGTATATCTCGATCCTGCAAGACCACTAATATTATTAACACATATAAATCATATTTCTAAAACAATCTATCCCATCCCGTCGATCCCCACGTACTGACCCTATACAATGATTCTTACGAGATCTAGCCTAAGGAATCGATATGAACAACAACTGACGAAGCTGCTTCGGAAATTCCCTGGCAGCAAACGAGGATCAATAAAGACATCAAATGAGGGGGATGGAATAAGTTTCACCACGAACCTTCGTTCGTAAAAGAAAGAACCACAAGACAATTAAGTCAGGGGTAGTTATCTAGATAACAATGCCTAGGCGTGGTCCGACTATCATGAGGTATTATACCTCCAGACTCTACCTATCCCAGCGTCGAACTGTGCCTAGCAGTGGCCTGAATACATGAGGTACTTCACCCCCAGACGCACCCTATCCAGCAATATAACACCAGACATACCTAGCAGTGGTCTATTACGGACACACTTTATTAGGCAGTCTACGAAGTTCCCTTAATTACTTCGTGAAAGAAAACGCTGACATATGAAGCTCGGTCGATCACTTCATAAAAGAAACGCTGACTCCAAAGCTCTCTCAACATAAAAGTATGGGGAAATACTACTAGAGTACTCCCGTACGCTCCCGTAACCGACACACGAATTTGTCAAAAAGACTTTGTACATGATAGTACTTCTGGCACATTATAGTACTCTGGTATGCGAAAGACTCGTACCCGAGAACATAATAGTACCCTGGCATAAGCGGCACCCAAGAAACAGAGCTTTGAAAAGGACTTCGTACATAAAATGTACTTTTGTACGTAAAACGTACTCCACCGATCATCGATCTCACCATACACGTACTCTTAATAAGAGACTACCCAATGTCCAAAGTTAATTGAACTAAACATCCCATTTAAGTCTTAACCCATCACTAGGCAAACCTACAATGCTTATAATCAATTTTTGATACTATCTTCGTTTAGGCAATGCCAACTAGTGTATACTTAACACAAGATTTTAAGTAATAATATCATATATAAACATCTTAACACATATTGAACCATAACCGATTTGCACGTTGTATATCATCAAATATATCTAACACGTATTTCGGACAATAACTAATACTTCACATACATATGTATATTTCACACTTCAATCAATACTCGTATTAAAATCATGTTCCTAAAAGGGACTATACACATGATACCTTATCGAATGAACACATAATTCAAAAATACATAATCCGTACTCCTGGATCTAAAATTTACCTCCTTACCTAATCCATATTCCCGGATCTAGAACTAACCTCTTGATCTGATCCATACTCTCAGATCTAAACCTAACCTCCTGATCTGATCCATACATCTAGATCTAAAACAAGTTTATCTCTTTATCCTTTTATCTCATGGTCCAACCCATCCTTTATCACCTACCAACAACCTTATCTACCCATGTTCTTCCCAACATATTTTTAGATACAAAATACATATATAGTTTAACTCATTAAAACTTATATAATTCGCCCATTCCACAATCATCTCAAATAAACAACAATATATTATACACATAGCACGTATTTCATAGCAAATACTTAATATTTATGTGTTAGAAGAAAGTGACTACACACTCACATGATCAGAAGATGATTGGACAGCACTACGGCTATTAAAATAATCTTTTGCGACGAAACCGGGATGTTTCCTCCAAAACCGGGTTTCACGCGGGCAGAGCTTCGGCTCGCAAACTATTTTTCTCGGGATCTTCGGGGCTTCGGGACTTGCTTCGGGTCTCGGGATTGATACCGGGGCTTCGGGATATTTCTTGCATGAAAAACGAGGTGAAACGGGAGAGAGAGGAGAGGAAATGAGAAAAGAAACTCGGCAGCCTCGCACCCTTTATATAGGGTCTGAATCCTCGGATTACGTTGGGCGTACCGAGGCATTACGCTGGGCGTAATCCGGATCAGACCGGAGTCGTCATTGCTTACGAACGCGGAACACTCGAGTGGTTCATGCATCGGGGTACGCTGGGCGTAGTTCGGATCGGATCGATGACTCCTCCCCTCCTTCGGATAATATCCGAATTTATATTTAAATTAAATACTTTAATTATTTAATAAACTTCAAAAATTCATATCTTCCTCATACGAGCTCCGTTTTCGACGTTCTTTATATCCACGCGTAGGTGAGACTACGCTCTGCAACTTTCATTTAGACTCCGTCGGCTAATTTTGAATTTATTTTTATTATTTATTTTTAGTAGGCCTGGACAGGAAAGCTTCGTTATAAATTCATAACTTCTTCATCTGACGTCCGTTTTCTTCTGTCTTTTCAACAATGCACTACTATCAACGAGATCTTCGATTCTCGTTTAGATTGTTTCGACCAACAATCACTCGATCTCGAATCGAGTATTCGGGCTGCATACTGCTAAGCTGAAACTTCGGAAAATCATAACTTCCTCATACGAACTCAGATTTGGGCGTTCTTTTTATGCACGCTCTCGGTTTAACGAACTCTACGACTTTCGTTTAGATCACTAAGGCTAAATATCGCTCTAACGTAAATTCACTTTTTACGTCATTCAGCGTCGTGCCGGTTCTGTCGCGAAACTTTGACAGGTCATAACTTTTTCGTTATAACTCGGATTTCGGCGTTCTTTATATGTACGGAATCCTTGTAACATATACTACAACTTAGTTAAGATTATTCATTCAAAATAATCTTCTATCAAAAGGTCATTTTTGACGCTTATCGTCTCAAAATTGACTAGCCCTGATCTACGGGCGTTACACACATGACCTCTCTGCATCAATACTGCACCCAATCCTGATATAGACGCGTCACAATATACCACAAAATCCTCCATCCCCTCCGGAAGGGCCAATACTGGGGCTTCGCATATTCTCTGGTGAAGTGTCTCGAATGAGGCCTGCTGCTCTGGGCCCCAACTGAATGCTACGCCCTTCCGGGTCAACCTGGTGAGAGGAACCGCAATCTTGGAGAAATCTTTGATAAATCTCCAATAATAGCCGGCCAACCCCAAAAAACTCCTGATCTCTGAGGGGGACCTCGGCACCTCCCAACTCATCACCGCCTCAATCTTGGCCGGATCGACCAATATCCCGCTCTGGTTAACGAGATGCCCCAGGAACTGGACCTCTCGTAACCAGAAGTCGCACTTGGAGAATTTGGCGTAAAGCCTCTCCGATCTCAGAACTCCGAGGATCTCCCTCAAATGCTCTTCATGCTGCTCTCTAGATCTCGAATATACCAATATATCATTGATGAACACGATCACTGAACGATCCAGCATCGGCCTGCACACTCTGTTCATGAGGTCCATGAATGCCGCCGGTGCATTGGTGAGCCCGAAAGGCATCACCACGAACTCGTAATGCCCATAACGAGTCCTGAATGCTGTCTTCTGGATATCCTCATCGCGTACTCTCATCTGATGATATCCAGATCTCAGATCAATCTTGGAGAACCAAGACGCTCCCTGTAACTGATCAAAGAAATCGTCGATCCTCGGCAAGGGGTAAGGGTTCTTGACCGTCAACTTGTTCAACTCCCGGTAATCGATACACATCCGGTGCGAACCATCCTTTTTCTTGACAAAAAGGATCGGCGCTCCCCACGACGAGCTACTCGGCCGAATAAATCCCTTCCCCAACAGCTCCTGAAGCTGCGAGGATAACTCCTGCATCTCTGGAGGCGCAAGGCGATAGGGCGCCTTAGCGATAGGTGCTACCCCTGGAAACAAATCGATACGGAACTCTACCTGCCTCTCGGGAGGCACACCCGACAACTCCTCGAGGAAAAAGTCCGGGAACTCCCGCACTATCGAGACCTCATCGACCGACCTCGGCCTCTCTGCATCTACTCTCGTATCCACCACATATGCCATAAACCCACTACAGCCCTGCTGTAGGCTCTGCCTCGCTCTAGCGGCCGAACAAAATGCTGACCCAGGACGGGTACCCTCGCCATACACCGCAAGAACTCCCCCACTAGGGTCTCGTATGGTCACCGGTTGCCGTTCACAGTCGATAACCGCTCCAAATCTTCTCAACCAGTCCATGCCCACGATGACACAGACATCCCTCATCGCAATCGGAACCAAATCAATCGGAAACACCACTCCGAAGATCTCAAGTACACATCCCCGAATCACATCGGTGGCATACACTGCTCGCTCATCTGCTATGGAAACTCGTAGAGGTCGACTCAACGCCTCTCGACGAATACTGATGTGCTGACTAAAGGCTAATGACACAAAAGATCGGCTCGCACCCGAGTCAAATAACATCAAGGCAGGCACAGAACACACAAGGAAAGTACCTACGCATAACATAGTATAAACACAGTATCTCAAACATCATAGTAAATACATGAAAGAATACATACCAGCCACAACATCGGGCGTTGTGCGGACCTCCTCCACGGTCAACTGGAAGGCTCTCCCTCGTGCCTTCGGTGCCTCGGCCTTCACCGGCCGACTCTCGGTAGCTCGAACAGCAGCAGAGGCAGATCCTTGTGATGCTCCCTGTGCTGATCCCTGCAGCTGCGGACACTCGGCCTTCCGGTGTCCGGTCTGGTTGCAGTGAAAATAGACTGCAAATCCCTTGGGGCAATCCTTGGCCATATGCCCCTCCTTGCCACACTTGTAGCAAGACCCTGCTCTACACACTCCCTCATGACCCTTGCCGCACTTGCCATAAGTACGGCCCTTCTGGTTCCCTGATCTCGAATCGGCGGGCTTGACCCGCTTGGCTGTCGGCTGGGACTGAGCCGGTCGCCGATCCCTCCCCTGAGACTCCGCCTCCTCCCTAACCTGAGTCTCCATCTCTATCTCCCTCTTCCTAGAATTTTCCTGAAGCTCGGCAAATGTTCGGTATGACGAGTTCGCCACGAACTCTCGTATGTCCCTCTTCAGAATACTCAGATACCGACTTATACGTGCCTGCTCGGTAGACACATGCTCAGGGCAGAACATCACCCTCTCATGGAACATCCTGGTGATCACAATAACAGACTCAATACCCTGCTTGAGGGTTAGAAACTCCTGGGCCAAACGTTCCCCCTCCATCGGGGGAAGGTACTCATCACGAAACATAGCGGTGAACCTCTCCCAGGTCACCGCAGCAAGCTCAGCAGACGAAAAGTGCGCCGTCACAAACTTCCACCAGTCCTTCGCTCCCAAGCGAAGCTGGTTCAGCGCGAACCAGACCCTCAAATGCTCTGGACATGAACACGTATAGAAGCATCCCTCAATATCAGAAACCCATCTCATCGCAGCAATCAGATCCTGTGTCCCATCAAACTCTGGTGGCTTCGTGTTGCTGAACTCCCGGAACAGCAACGAATCACCACCCTGAGGTTTGGCAGCAGCAACAGCTGTGGTAGCTGCAACGGCTGCAGCCTCAGTAACCGCTGCGTATCTCTCATCGAAAGTCTCAATCAGCGTGGTCTTAATAGACCCGAACATCTCTGGAATCTCTGCACGGATAGCCGCAGCCACCTCCTCATGGATCATCTGGCGGAGCTCCTCATCACTCACCCCGCTGGTCTCTGGTCTGTGGCGTGTCCCAACCATGATGTCTCTGAAATACAACATAAAAATATCAGAGATTTGCTCGAGCATACTCGCACTCGATAACTCAACCTTACTCGATCCCTGGTACCCCAAGGATTCTTACTTGGGCTGCGCACTGCTCCGGTGTCTTCAGTAGTACGGGCCCAATACTACCGTCCACACCGCATCAGTATTCACCCCAAGTCCTCCTCCTAGGATCCCAAATCCCAAGTACTTTACTCTCACTATGCATAGTCTACTCTCTAGCAGATCTCTCATAAGCTCCTCGCTGCTATCTACTCACTCTCAGGCATCTCCTAGCAGCAAAACCCCTAAGCTAAGGCATCACAAATCAGGCCACTCTAGTCCTAATAAGAATACCTAGCCTACTCTAGCATGCATAACATATTATCTCCTATCTCATAACACATATTATAAGGGTATTTTGGGAAATCATCGTTCGGGCGCTAGCTGATCGTACACACTGCTCTGCTCCGTTCTTTTCAAAACCTTTTTACTCTTTTAGAAAAAAATTTGTTTTACTTCGAAAAATTTCTCAAATCCTCAGTTTGAGTTCAAATGCGCTCGAAGGTGCATCCGAATCCCTCAAACCAAGGCTCTGATACCAACTTGTAACACCGTAAATTTTCAAAACAATTTGTAACACCGTAAATTTTCAAAACAATTTTTCACTTTTAAAATTTATAATTTCATTCATAAATAATCTCAAATCCCAATGTATCACATATCAAATCCATAAAAACACATCCCAAGATCAAAATGTATAAAAACTCCAACAGTGTGTACTGATCATGCTGGCGCCTTCCCGCGATCCTCACTGGTACCTGAAACACATAACACAAAACACTGTAAGCATAAATGCTTAGTGAGTTCCCCAAAATACCACATTTGACACATAATAGCCACTCGAGGCTATAACCCTATGAGCCCTCTGGCTCTAACTTTGTGGACCCTCTGGTCCTAACTCTGTGAACTCTGACATACACACAACATAAATCACATAGAAATAATGTTGTGTAACACATCGCATAAATAGCATACAAGATACTCTATCACATAACTCTAATTACCACTCACGGTAAAGTATAGTGAGAAGACTCACCTCGGATAACTCGGTAAACCTCGAACTCCGAATGCTGCACTAGCCTCCGCCTAATCACATCACAATTACTCTAATTAATACAACTTCTAAAGGCTAGGCTAACCCCTCTCTATAAGTTCTCTAAGTAGGGTAAAAGGCCATTCTACCCCTCTAACGGCTTATAAGTCCAAACATTGACTAAACCCTAAAAGTCAACGAAGTCAACGGTCAAACTTTGACCAGACTCGTCGAGTGCACTCGGGCGACTCGGCGAGTCCACACTAGTCCTCTGAATCCTTCCAATCCTCACTTGGCACAACGAGTCCCTTCTCCACTCGTCGGGTTACTCAGTAACGAATCGCGGGGGCAACCCCGACTCGACTTGTCGAGTCCACTTATGAACTCGGCGAGTTGCTCCCATGACAACACTCAAATGACCTTCTGAGGTCAGATCTGTTCCTCTAACCTATAGATCTGACTTCCTCATGACCAATAACCACGTAAAGGTCGAATCTTGGTACACATGCAAGGCACTCTAAGCTTATTTTGGTGAAATCCCTTCTAACATGGCAACCTATGTCCCTTTCCTCCATAGAACCACAAAAAGCAAGGTGGTTCAAGCTCCTTGGACCTCAAAAGGTCCGGATCCAGAGTTTATTACTTAATGGGACACTAAATCTCAACCACACAAGCCATAAAAGATATAGAAAACCCTAAATTCAATGCTCTTAAGCAAAAACAGAGGAATAATATCGAATAGCTACCTCAAAATGAAGATCCAAGCTGAAAACCTCATGAAATCAAGTCCTCTTGCCCCCTTCTTGCTGGAAACCCTTCCTCCTTGGCTAAATCACACCAAAAACGAACAAAGAAGCTCAAACTCTCTCACAACTCGCTCAAAATCGCTAGGGTACCTCTCTCTGGACTGGTAGCCGCAAATGGAGGCTATAAAGTCCTTTAAATAGGGCTCTGGCCCGGGGATTTAGGGTTTCAGTCATCAGCACGGACTCGGCGAGTCCACCCTTACCGACTCGTCGAGTCCCCTCATTTATCAGTCAACAAATCGCGATCCTACTCGACGAGGCTAGGCGTCAACTCGTCGAGTCCTCTCTCTTAACTCCAAAAATAAATGATACGATATAATACCTAGAAATCCGGATGTTACAGAAAGATCCTGAGAAATACGCATAACGTTTTTTTGTTCTTATTCACGGAAAATGCTTCTTAGTATACAAAAGAAAGTAACAAAAGTTGAGCAAAGTGCAGCAAAGATTAAAGTTGAGTTGGATGCTGTTGGAGCAAGCTTTCGCTTGTGGATGGGGAGCGGGCTGCTGGTGAAAATTCTGCAAGAATAAAACATTTAAATTTAAATTAAAAAAAATAAAGTTTATTTGATGTGTCTCATACACAATACAAAAATTTGTAGACAAGATATAAGTTTCAAGTATTGTTCATTATTTACCTAATCATTATGATGCAAACTATTTATAAAGCCTTTTGACACCACAAGAGAAATTACTATTTGTATACGGCTCCCATTTCTTGCCAACACTTTACATTATTAGTTTTTGATCTTAAGTTATAATACGGTTATTATTATTATTATTATTTTTTTGGATAAATGAGTTGGTGTTTATTATATTAACCATTTGGGTGTGTTGGTTGGCAAATTAAGAGAGGCTTCAAACATACGGAAAATGTTTAACTGAAATTGTTCATGGAAGTAGAGATTGGGCCGGTAAAATTATCTTTTACAACTTCATAAAAATATAGTTGTAGCATTTTGATCGATGTATATTGCAGATTGCAAGACTAAAATGATAGACAAGTTTTTAAGGGTATGTGTGGAAAATGGATTACTTATCATCATCAATGGATTTTAATTTTTTTCTAGGTACGATTAAATACTTACTTAAGTATTAGAATAAAGTTGGGTTTTACTTAATTATTAGAACAAAGTTGAATTCCCTGATTACTTCTTCCTTTTATTGATTTGTCATAAAAGTATATATTCTGATCACTGATTTGAAACCAATATTTAATTTCATTATAGTATATGATTTTTTTTTGTGACTACGAACATGTCATACTATTAATTATTAAAATGGCATACTATGATTACGGAAATGGTGATAATGGCATATAATTCGATAATGGAAACGAATAGAATTTTCATCTTTGCTAAATGTATGGTATTTTGTGGGAAGTTCCTGCTTAACTCCTTCATTCTCATCACTATCAGCCAGAAGTCATGTTAGTGAATGTTATCTAAGACTCCTTCCCTCTCATCACTATCAGCCAGAGATTTAACAAGTGTAACCTTCTTGTACCAAGTTGAAAAATAATACTTGAGGGGAAAATAAATTCTTTGACACCGCCCAATAATAGATGAGGGAAACAATTTTTTTTGTGTGCTTTTTACGTCGGCTAATCCAAAACAAATAAAAAAGAAACAATTTCTTTTTTATTTGTTTTGGATTAGCCGACGTAAAAAGCACACAAGAAAAATTCTTTTTGTGTGTTCTTCCAAAACCTAAATATATGTATAACATACAAAGAAAAATTCATATCTTTTTTAGAGAACCAAAAAGATGCTTATCTCATTATCTCATTCTCAGCTAAAAAAATTGTTTATAAAATGATTTTTTTTTTATTTCCAACTTTCTTGATACGTATATTAAATGATTCAATTTAAACTATTTCCAAAACTATAGGAGCGAAGTTAAATCAATTACAATAATTATAAGATTATAACTGAAAATGAATTTATTGATTTATATGTTAACTACTATTACACTTTTATTAAATTATTAAGGCAACACATAGTGGAACGAATGAAAGCATGACAACACATCACTTTAAAATAACTACATAAATAACTTCAACAATATATGAATAAAGAAATAGACACATGTAGGGATGAGCGTCGGACGGAACCGATACCGTTCCAAATTTCCCGAATACCGAATTTGATCGAACGTCAATCCTAAGAACCGTACCAAATTAACATTATCGGTACCGGTACCAGAAATGGTACCGATTTTCGATACTAGTACCGGTATCGATGGTACCGAATCCCGAATTTCTTGATTTTAAAGTACCAGGTATCGTCTCATATTTTTAAATTAGGTACTGTTCAATACCGGTTTCGGTACTGTACCGATATGAGATCGAGATTTGGTACAAACTGTTCATCCCTATACACATGTCACTTGATCATTGTAACTAGCATAGATTGCCCTAATTATGCATTTTCTATTTAACTCACTTTTATTATTATTATAATATATATATATATATATATATATATATATATATATATATATATATATATATATATATAGAGAGGTAAGTTCAATTGAGAAAACAAAAAAGGTTAAGAATGGGGGAATCATTCTCAGCCAATCATTTATCTAAAATGTTCACCTTAAAAAAAAGCGCATGTGCATTTTTCATTAAGGGTATATTTGTAAATTAGCAAATCTTTTACATAGAAATTAGATGTTCGTTGTTATCAGTTTCCAATTTGATTATATCTTTAGCTCGTTTGAATCGGATATGAGGAATTCATTATCAAGATTATTTTCTTTATATAACTCGTTAGCAATTATACGTATCTTTTTCCATTAATCGTGAAGTTTCGGATTTGTGTTTGAGTTTTCTTATTCGTATTCAGTTTCCGATTTGATCAGGTATGTATATCGTTTGAATCGGATAGATCGGAGTTTATTATCAAGATTATTGCTTTACATAATTTGTTTGGTGTTACGCGTATTATCTTCGTTTTGGAGTTGTTTCATCGGATTTCATTATCAACATTATCAAGTTTCGAATATGTATTGGAGGTATTTGATCGTATTTTTTTTATGTAGTTTGAGATATTTGTTCAAATTGGAGCTGATTTAAACTTTAATCGGATATATCGTTTTAGTTTTTACGATATGAAACTGAGAGAGATTGATTAATTACATTATCTGATCGATTTGATTTAAGTTTCTTTCAGATATTTTGTACGTTGAGGTGAGATATATTCGAAATTAACCAGGTTTTCATCTTTACGACTTTTTTTGTGAGATATATTCGATATTAAGATTGTTTTTGTTTATTTATACAGATCATTTGGTTTATTATGTCGAATTCTAGTGTTATTGATGGTGATTTGTATTCTTCTATGAGTGAGAGTGAAGAAGAAGATGCTAAGAACTCATTTTTTGAAGGTATGAGTTATTGAATTATTTTGTTGTTTAAAATTTTGTTGATTATCATTTATTCAGATATGAATATGTTAATATGAATAAATTGTTGTCTTATTCATATATGAGCAAAATGTGATAATTGTAATTTCGAATTTATTATTTTTTTCGTTTTATTCATATATGAATAAGTTATAATTTTTTAGAGTTTATAATTTTTTTAGGTGGTGAATCTTCAAGTTCAGTACATGATGCGCAATATTGTGATGATATAATTGGAGAACATGTCTATAAGCCAGATGTACCTGTTTAACTTATTCCATTAAAGGGTTTAATCTTCAAATCATTAAAGTTGGGTATCAAAATGTATTCTGAGTATGCTGAGATTGGTGGTTTTGATGTGAGATTGAGCACACAATAAAGGTTTGATAACAAGATTATAAAGAAGAAACATGTTATATGTAATCGTGGTGGCAAACTGAAAAAGAAATCTTGTGACACATTGGGTACAAGTGGTGTTAGGAGGAAACGAAATTCAAATTCAAGATCTATTGGTTGTCAAGAAAAGATTGTATTTGAATCTGTGTATGGAACCCCAGATTATAAAGTTTTTCAGTTTGATGAACTTCACAACCATCCATTTGAGAAGAGAAGCGATTTAAAAAAAGTGAGGCAAATGTCATATTCAGAAAAAGAGTTTATTGTGCGTGCTTCCACATCAAAAATAGGTCCAACTATGGCTCATAAGTTGAGGGCAAGTCTGAGAGGTGGGTATGAGTTTGTAAAGCCCAACGTAGTTGACTATAAAAATTTAAGGAGAGATATCAACAGGGTTATTGGTTATAAATATGCTCAAATGATAGTAAACACAATGAATGATCGTCGAGCTCACTATCCAAATTACTCATTTGAGTTCAGTTGTCAAGATGATGTTTTGGACTGTATGTTTTGGGTTGATGAAATGGAGAAGGCATATTATGCTGAATTTGGTGATGTTATCTCTTTTGATGCGACTTTCCGAACAAACAAGTAAGTTATTCTATGTACTTTTTTTATATCTTATTCATATATGAATATTTTTAACTTTATGTTTAATGTTCAGTTTTTATTGTTGAAATATTGTAGCTGTATTCATAGATGAATATTTTTATATTCACTTATGAATAAATCAAAAATTGAGTTTAATGAATATTTTTTTTGTGTGTTAGGTATCGAATGGTTTTTGTTCCATTTACTGCTATAGACCATCATAAGAAATCGGTTACTGTTGGATCGGGGTCGCTAAGCAATGAAAGTATTGAGTCTTACTCTTGGTTGCTTAAAGCATTTCTTAAAAGTCATGGGAATGAACCAACACTTGTTTTAACTGATAAAGATGCTGCAATAAAACAAACTATTGAGAATGTGTTTCCTAATTCAAAGCACCGATTATGTATGTGGCATATAATGAAAAAGTTGAAAAAAAGGTATTATTTTAATATATTTGAAATATATTACTTATTGGTATATTCATTTATGAATATTGATTGTTATTTTACTTATTATTATTTATTCATTTATGAATATTTTTGTTTTAATACAGATATCAGATGATTTATTTTCAAACACAGACTTTAGAAAAAGGTTTTCGAAGCTTGTTTGGGACATTAATATGAAACCTGATGTTTTTGAGGTGAAGTGGGGTTTGCTTATGAAGGAATTCAATCTTGAAGACACAAGATGGTTTAAAGACATGTTTACAATACGTGATTCATGGATACCTGGACATTTTAAGGATATTCCAATGTGTGGTTTGATGAAGACTACGTCTAGGTCAGAGAGTATGAATTCATTCTTTAATACATACTCAGAAAGTGGGAACTTACTTTTGAATTTCATGATGAATTACGACATTGCTATTCAAAAGCAAAGGAATACTCAACGAGAGCTTGATAAGGCATCAAAGAAAGCATCATATAAAATGCAAACACCTCGAGAAATAGAACTGCAAGCATCAAAGGTTTATACAAGTACATTATTTTTTGAGTTGCAAAAAGAAATATATAAAGCATGTTTTTTTTGTACATACTCATATGTTGGTATTGAAGATGGTTGGGAAGTTTACATTGTGCGGCACAACAACACTAAAAGCAAATTTAAAAATAAATTTAAGGTAAGTTTACTAGTTTTTTATGAAAAATATAATAATATTCATATATGAATATGAGAATATTCATATATGAATATGAATATGAATATTCATATAAGAATATATGAATATATGAGTGTTGATATGAGTATTGTTATATGAATGTAAATGTGTAAATTTTGTTTTTGTATCGGGTTCAAATAAAAGCTGAAGAGAAAGAAATAAATTGCAGTTGTGAACATTTTAAGCGTATGGGTGTTTTATGCAGACATGCTTTTACAATAATGATGAGATGTGGTGTTAAAGAAATTCCTGAAAGGTATATTTTGAAAAGATGGAGAAAGGATGTGATATCAAGGAATTATCGTTTTAGTTCTCTTCAATCGGATTCAGGTGATGGTGAGAATGTAAAGCTAGTGAATGATTCATATTATAGTTTTGAATCATGCTTGGATATTGTAAGAGATGACAAAAAGAAATTGGCTTTGTTTGCTGAGAAACAACAAATGTTGTTGAAGGAATTTGAGAGTGATTATATATCTCCTGGATTGAAAAGCAAGACAGATGGTGAAGTCGTATGCAAGCTTTTGGGTGTTACTATTCCTATTCTAGAAGAGATTAATATTCATGTTCCTGAAGTTCAAAACAATAAAGGTTTTGGAATCAAGAAAAGAATTCTAAGTGTAGGTGAAGTAGCATATGAAAATTCTAAAAAAGAACATAGAATGTGTTCAGGATGTGGAAAACGAGTTCCACACAATTTACGTACTTGTCCAGAAAGAGTTGGAGCTACTAAATCAGCAAAAGACAGTTAGGGATTTTTATTTTTTTTTTTATATTTTTTTGTTTTATTCATTTATGAATATATGCAGATAAAAACAATAAACAATAATATTCATGTATGAATAATACACATTTATATTGATATGGTAAATTGATATGTTGATATTTGTTTTTTAAATTACTATAAAATAAGTTATATTTGATATGGTAAATTATTCATAAATGAATAATTTACCATATCAATAATATGTGGATTCATTTATCATTGAAGATGTTATTATTTACATATTAAAGGAAAATGAATATAGCATGTTTGTATTCAATTATGATTAAACTTAAACAAAATTGACAAATGAATATACCATAAATAAATACAAATATGTATATTCATATATGAAGTTTGTTATATTCATATGGTAATAAATAAGTTATATTCATAAGTATTTTGTTGAAGTAATTTGAGTGTGAGAGTGATTATACATATTCAGGATTGAAAAGAAAGACGGATGTTGAAGTTGTATGCAAGCTTATGGGATTTTTTTATTTTGTATGAATAAACAAAAATAAAGTTTGAAAATATTTGAATATAAAAAAATGACATAATTAAACTATTAAATAAGTTATATTCATATATGAATTTTGTTATATTTATAAATGAATATATCATATTCGTATTCATTCATGAATAAGAAAACTTTGAATATAAAAAAATGACAGAAATAAGCAAACTTGTTTCTATTACATAATCATTCAACACAAGATTATAAAACTTGTTCATAAGCATTTGACAAACTATTTAAACGATGTTCAACAACATTTAACAAACCATCGAAAACTTGTTTCGCATAATCATCTTACATGTACTTCAAATTCATTCATCTTCAACAAAAACTGTTCTATTGCATCACACTTCATCACAAGCAATCATCAATATTCTTTTAACATTTTTTGAATTGTTTCCATAGCCTTATATGCATGATCAGTACGCACTTTGAAGTCAACTTTTTGATATTTTTCAGCAAGATCCAACACCTTAGCCTTCAACATGTTAATTTCAGAAGTTAGCATTTGGTGTGCATACCTTTTTCTGAGCTTCTCCAAAGTAGTTTGTTGAAGTGCACTTTCTTTATGAAGACCTGGTTTCCACTTTGAGAGTGGTTGTCCCATATAGGTCTCCATATGTCTCATTGCAAAGATCCCACAATCAATTTTGTTTTTAATTGTTCTCCACGGCATTTGAAGTCGTTGGGGTGTGATACTTTCTTTTGAGATTGCATTTTCTCTTGGATGGTTTATTTCATTAAAGTATCTCACAAACAAATTTTTCTGATCATTAAATAAAATAAAAGTTAGATATGTAATAAATTTGTTCTTTTATGTTGTTGTGAATAAGGTACATACCAAAGGCTTCAATAGTACTCCGTATTTCGCTTTATAATACCCCTCAACTGCACTGTTGTCCAAAATTTCAATTGATGGTTTCTTTAAGTTGAAGACAGTCAAAAAAATGTGAGCACTTCTAACAACTGGAAAGAATACATGTTTTAGGTATATAATGGTAAGTATTTTGTTGATAAAATATATATATATATATATATATATATATATATATATAAAACAAGTTTAATTAACGTAACATGTCAATATCTTTGATGTTCAAGATTTTTTTGTACCCATCGGTACTGTCATGAAAGTTCTCCTTGAAATTTTCATACTTTCTTTCATCAGACAATGTTGAGTATAGATAAGCACTCTGTAACCAATATAATTTTTATGGATTAGTAATTTTTTAATCATAAATGAATACATCATGTTGGTATAATAATCATAAGTATATACTAAAGATATTTATTTTTTATTATGGTATAATCATATGTGAATTTCAGTTGTATAAAAATATAATATTCACAAATGAATACATGATATTGGTGTATTCATTTATCAATAAAGAAGAAATTAAGTTTAGAACATAAACTTACAGAAACTGCAACTTTCAAGAAGAGTCTGTATGGTGAATTTCCAAAATCCCTTTCCAGTTCTTGGTGGTTAAGTAAATCAGCCCAAGTGTCTAAAACTTCTCCAAAAACCTCTGTGTTTGCATATAGACTTTCCATAACTGCTCTTTCTGTTACCTAACCATATTTTGTCTGGACAAGCACATCTCTGCAAATATATAATCAAAATGTCATACATTATTATGTATATAATAATCATATATGAATGTCTATAAAATAAAGTTACTTACGATGTATTCCCTTGCAAGTTGAACAACTACTCACAGACAATACTCTCCTGATGTGTCAATTTAAATTTTGTGTCTATTATTCTGCATTTGAAAGGTGATTTGAAAGCATCGGCAAACTTCTTCTCTCTTGGTTCATCCAGATCATGATTTGATGGTTCTACATCAGTAGGAATTGCTACAGAGATTGGTTTTGGATTAAGAATGTTTTTGTTTGCTAATCTGATAATGACTTTCTGGTGGTGGTCTTTTATTTGTTTCTTTGTAAGTGCTTTTTTTTGGTGAAGATTCATTAGATTTTTTACTTGAAGTTTGATCTGAATCTTGACTGAGACCTAGACTAAAACTTGGATGAGTATCTGCATGCCAGAATATTTATCATGTAAATAGTTGTAAGTTAATTATAATATTATTTTAATATTTTGAATTTTTTTCCAAATTGTTACCTCCTTCATTTGCTTTTGTCTTGTCATCTTTTTGTCCTTCATTGTTTTTATTTTCTGACTTTTTCTTTCCTGAAAGATAAAGAAATTTGATCAAGTTATCAATTTGTGAATAAGTAATGTATTCATTTATGAATGAGTAATGCATACAATTATTTATGAATAAGTAATTTTATATAATCATGTATGAATAAAACATTATTCAAATTTTTTATATATTGTGTTATTTATTTGTGAATAATAAAACTTATTATATTCATTTATTAGTGATTCAACTATTTACCTTTATCTTCTGCATTTCCTTTCTCAATTTCTGTTTGTTTATCTTCTCCTTCATCTTTCGTGTTCTTAGCTTCTGCTCCTCCTTTATACATCATATATGAATATTTTTATTTTTACTCATTTATATAGTGTATTATTCACTTATAAATAAATAATGTTATTTAAAAAATCAATATAAATATTGTAATATATTTTAAATCATCCATTTACCTTTATCATCTCTCTTTGTTTTTTCAACTTCTTTTCCTTCTTCATGTACACCTTTTGATTTTTCCTTTTCTGCAAGAGTATCATCTGCCTTTGTTTTTTCAACTTCTGATTTTTCCTTTTCTGCAAGAGTATTTCTACTCATTGGTGACCCTGGTCAAAATTTAATAAACAAAATTGTTATTGTGTATTAATATTTTTATATATTTTTTAAAATAAAAGTAAGACAAAATTTACCTATATCAATATTATCCAAAATAGTTTTCATTTCAGGATCATTCCAGATTTCATCTTCTTGACTATTTAAACTTGAAATTCCAACTCCAACCAAGGACATTATCCACAATGTTGTCAACAACTTTATCCAACAAATTTTCATTTTCAGTTTGTTGAATACTCTATTCATGATTGTTTGTTTCCTCAGCATGATCATCTTTTTTGTAACAACCATAAATTTTACGCCAAATTTAAACTTTTTCAATCATAAATAAAAACCACATAGCATTGTTTACAAAATGTTTTCAAATCATTTTCCATCAGAGTGTCCCAAAAATCATATCATAAGGATGAGGAGCGATACGGTCACGCCTTCGCCTTTCCACGATCTCCTGAAGTACCTGAGACAGTAAACTGAAAACTGTAAGCCCGAGGGCTTAGTGAGCTACCCCCAAAATACCAATACCACACTAACAATACCACAACAGTAATAATCAATTCAATCAACATGCATACTGGGCCATCGGCCTGACTGGACCGCCCTACCGGGCCTACAGTCTGTCTGGATCCATCCCGAGCCTTCGGTATGACTGGTCCGCCACGTGGGCCTACAGTCCCCCGGTCCGCTCACATGGTATATTGGCCTACAACACAAAGCAGGACCGCCTCAACCCAGCCACAAGCAAATAACCATGTGCGCATACTATCATATACAGGCATGTATATAAACATCAAACATAATTGTCACACTGATCATCAATCATAGAATTCTCCTGTAACTAGAGTGCCGACCTAGCAGGTCACTAACACACCAATCCCTACGGATCATAAAAGCATAACATACTGTCTACCTCGATTCCGAACTAACAAATCATAACCACATGCAACATACCATAACAATAACAACTAAAGGGCCGGCCTTGGTGCCGTAGACCCTATCTATATAGTGAGGATAACTCACCTTGCAAATGTCGACTCGGAAGAGTAAACTCCAACTCTCGGATCACTTGACACGAGCTCCACCACCTATCATCATAGTACATCGTACTCATAAGTCCTTAACCTTATAGGGTACTCCATAACCCACTAGTCAAACCCTGGTCAAAGTCAAAGCCCTCAGTCAAGGTCAACAATCCATGTTGACCCCCAACTCGCCGAGTACCATCGGCTACTCGTCGAGTTCCTTGAGGTACAATCCAACTCGCCGAGTCATCGGGGTGACTCGTCGAGTTCCTTTGATTCTCGTTCGAACTTTAAGGTCACCCGTCGAGTTCCCTCCTTGCAACTCGACGGATACACACTCATACATATCCAAGAGAAAACTCATCCGACTCACCGAGTTGTTCTTCAACTCGTCGAGTCTTATGGCGATCTTCATCGGACTCGCCGAGTTGTTCATCAACTCGTCGAGTTCACGACCATCTTCATGTGACTCGCCGAGTCAACTTTGCGACTCGCCGAGTCCATTCAATCATTTTATCATGCAGACAACTTTCAAGCCATGGCAAGGCCCCAAATTGTATATCCAACTTCCTTAGGCCTGCTTATCACGTAAAGTTGCAAACTTTACGTGGATGCAAGGCTCCAATGACTCAAAAAGCCCAAACTATGCTTGAAATGGGGTTTTACACTTAGGGAGGGGCTCAAACTTGCCAAAGCTAAGAACTTTATGGTCCTTCAATCTATAGAGAGTTCAGATCTGAAGTTACAACTTCAGATCTTGGCTCATACTCCAGGAAATGACTTTATAACCCAACCAAGAACCCTAATCTCCAACCAAGGAGGTCTAGAACGAAATAGAAAGGAGGGTAACAGCTTGATACCTTCCCAAGAGATGACAACTGGAGTAGATCCGGATTTTCCCCAAGCTCCTTGCTTCAAACCACTTGCTTCCCTAGCTCTTTTCACCAAAAAATCCTCTTCCAAGGCTTCAAACACACAATGGGCACACACACACGTATTAGGGTTTGCTAAGAGACTGCAAAGAGGCTGAAAGAGGTTTGTGTTCCCTTAAATAGGGTGCACAACCCTGGGATTTAGGGTTTCAGCTGCCAGCTCCTACTCGCCGAGTCCCAATATGGACTCGTCGAGTAGGTTACTTAACCCGCGATCCTTCCCGCTGCTACTCGACGAGTAGATCAACCAACTCATCGAGTAGGGCTTAACCCAATAACTCATATTTAAGCAATACCTGAGAATCGGGGCGTTACAACTCTCCCCCACTTGAACTAGACTTCGCCCTCGAAGTCCACTGGAATGAACAATGCCGGGTAATGCTTGCGCATCTCCGCCTCCGGCTCCCATGTCCACTCGGATCCCTTCCAATGTTCCCACTGTACCTTTACTAATGGTATTTCCTTGTTCCGCAGAATCTTCTTCTTCCTTTCCAAAATAGCCACAGGCCTCTCCACATAGTTCAGGCGCTCATCGACCTGAATGTCATCCAACGATACCACTGCCTCCTGGTCCATAATGCATTTTCGCAATTGCGAAACATGAAATGTGTTGTGGATCCGGCTAAGCTCCTCCGGAAGCTCTAGCCTATAAGCCACCCTGCCAACCCTGGCAATAATCCTGAATGGCCCAATGAAACGGGGACCCAATTTTTCCCTCTTCCTGAAGCGGATCACACCCTTCCAGGGTGAGACCTTCAGAAGAACCATGTCACCCACCTGAAATTCCAGCTCAGATCGGCGTCGGTCGGCATAACTTTTCTGCCGGCTCTGAGCGGTCTGCAGTCGCTGTCTAATCTGCTGTATCATTTCGGTAGTTTGCAGAACTACCTCTGTCTGACCCATCACTCTGTGCCCAACCTCGCCCCAGCAGACTGGGGTCCTACACTTCCGCCCATACAACAGCTCGAAAGGCGGGGCGCCAATACTGGAATGATAGCTGTTGTTGTAGGCGAACTCTGCAAGCGGTAGGTGGGAATCCCAACTCCCACCGAAATCAATAACGCACGCCCTCAACATATCCTCGAGGGTCTGAATGGTCCGCTCACTCTGTCCATCAGTCTGCGGATGGAACGCCGTGCTAAAATGCATTCTCGTACCCAGTTCCTCGTGGAACTTCTGCCAAAAACGGGAAGTAAACCTGACATCTCGATCGGAAACGATAGAAACTGGAACCCCATGGCGAGAGACAATCTCTCTGACGTACAGGTCGGCCAACTTCTCTACCGACGAACTCTCCCGTATGGCTAGGAAATGGGCACTCTTGGTCAATCGATCCACGATGACCTATATAGCATCGAACCCCCTTGCCGTCTTCGGCAACTTCGTGATGAAATCCATTGCGATCCTTTCCCATTTCCACATGGGAATCTCCAGAGGCTGTAACTTACCATGCGGCCTCTGATGCTCGGCCTTGACCATCCTACAGGTCAAGCACCTCTCAACAAACCAAGCGATATCTCGCTTCATACCAGGCCACTAATAACTCGAACTCAAATCACGGTACATCTTGGTGGCTCCCGGGTGAATCGAAAAACGAGACTTATGAGCCTCCTCCATCACTGTCTGTCGGACCCCTCCGGACATCGGAAGCCAAACCCGACCGTAACAGGTCAACAATCCGCGGCTATCCTGAACAAACTGGGCGCTTTCGCCCTTAATCCTCTCCAACTTCCAGTTCTCTGGCCTCATGCCCTCAATCTGAGCATCTCTGATCAAACCCACCAGTGGGGAATCCACTGCTATCCTCATACACCTGTCTGGGGTCGAGGCCCAGCTGACTTGCGGCTCAGAGCATCCGCCACGACATTCGCTTTACCAGGATGGTAAAGGATCTCGCAATCATAGTCCTTGACCACATCCAGCCACATGCGCTGCCTCATGTTCAGGTTCGGCTAATCCATGATGTGTCTCAAACTCTTGTGATCCGTATATATAGTACAACAGACCCCGTACAGATAGTGCCTCCAAATCTTGAGAGCGAAAACCACAGCTCTCAACTCAAGATCGTGCGTAGGGTATCTCGTCTCATGTGGCTTCAGCTGCCGCGACGCGTAGGCTACCACTCGTCCCCTCTGCATGAGGACTGCCCCCAAGCCTGTGATGGATGCATCACAAAATACCACAAAATCCTCCACTCCCTCGGGGAGTGTCAACACTGGCACCTCGCATAAACACTGCCGGAGGGTCTCAAACGCCCTCTGCTGCTCAGGGCCCCACCGAAAATCCACCCCCTTCCTCGTTAGACGAGTGAGGGGTACGACAATCTTGGAGAAATCACGAATGAATCTCCGATAATACCCTGCTAAACCCAAGAAACTCCTGATGTCTGAGGGAGATTTCGGAGCCTCCCACTGCATTACCGCCTCCACCTTGGCTGGATCGACCAAAATCCCCTCCTGGTTAACGAGATGTCCGAGGAACTGGACCTCTCGTAACCAAAACTCGCATTTCGAGAACTTGGCATACAGCCGTTCTCGCCTCAGAACCCCCATCAGCTCCCTAAGATGCTCCTCATGTTGCTCTCGAGTCTTGGAATACACCAAGATATCATCTATGAACACAATGACCGAGCGATCGAGCATCGGTCTGCAGACTCTGTTCATCAGATCCATGAACACCGATGGCGCGTTGGTGAGCCCAAACGGCATCACCACGAACTCGTAATGACCATAACGAGTCCGAAACGCGGTCTTTTCCACGTCCTCCTCCCTCACCCTGACCTGGTGATATCCTGATCTCAAATCAATCTTGGAAAACCAAGACGCACCCTGCAGCTGATCAAAAATATCATCTATCCTCGGGAGTGGATAACGGTTCTTCACCGTTAACTTGTTCAGCTCCCTATAGTCAATGCACATCATGTGCGAACCGTCCTTCTTCCTGACGAAAAGGATCGGTGCTCCCCAGGGTGAACTACTCGGACGAATAAATTGCTTGCCCAGCAGCTCCTGCAACTGAGATGATAGCTCCTGCATCTCAGGCGGTGCCAGTCGGTACAGTGCCTTGGCGATAGGGGCCGCACCTGGCACTAAGTCGATCCTGAACTCAACCTGCCTCTCCGGAGGCACTCCGGGTAACTCCTCCGGAAACACATCAGCAAATTCCCTCACCACCGGGACCTCAGAAACTGAGAGCTGCTCTCTAACCCGCGTATTTACCACATACGCCAAATAACCGGCACACCCGTGCTGAATATACTGTCGAGCCCTGGCTGCCGAACAAAACCCCGATCCCAACCTGGTGCCCTCACCATATACTACAAGTTCTCCCCCACTTGGGGTTCGAACCACCACCCGGTGTCCCTCACAGTCGATCATGGCGCCAAAACGGCTAAGCCAATCCATCCCTACAATCACGCATACATCCCCCATGGGGATAGGAATCAAATCTATCGGGAAGGACACCCCGAAAATCTCTAACTTGCATCCCCGGTAGACCGAAGAAGCAGAAACCCCATGCTCGTTGGCGATCGAAACTCGCAACGGACACTCAAGATCATCTATCGGCACACTGAATCCTCTAGAGAAGGACTGAGACACAAACGACCGACTCGCCCCCGAGTCAAATAATACCAAAGCGGACAAAGAATTTACTAAAAACGTACCTAATCACAGGCACAACCAATAAGCATAGCACAAATACAATAACTGAGACAGAGAATAGAAACGTACCAGCAACCACATCTGGTGCTGACTTTGCCTCCTCGGCCGTGAGCTGGAAGGCGCGACCCTGAGCCTTCGGAGGCTCCACCTTGACTGGCCTCCCATCTCTAATCCTCGCAGCAGCTGGAGCGGAACCCTGTGCCGGCTTGGTGGCGAGCTGCGGACAGTTGATCTTCACATGACCAACCTGATGATAATGGTAACAAATCCTCATGTCTGCGGGAGGGGCGGACTCACGGCAGTCCCTGGCATAGTGACCCTCCTTGCCACATTTGTGGCACCCACCTCCTGCTCTACAAACTCCCGAATGAGCCCTGCCACACTTTCCACAAGTGCGGCTCTGTTGACCCCCAGACCGTGTATCAGCGGTCTTAGACCGCTTAGGCGCCGGCTAAGACTGTGCCGGTGCCTGACGCTGCTCCTTCAGCTGCAGCTCTATCTCCAACTCACGCCGCCTCTCGGCTTCCTGAAGGTTCAGGAGGGTATCACATCGATGTGTAGACACGAACTGTCGAATATCAGTCTTGAGCATACTCAGATAACGAGTCATCTAAGACTGCTCTGAAGCGAACTCCGGGCAAAACATAGCCCTCTCCGTGAACATACGGGTGATCTCCATCACAGACTCCCCATCCTGTCTCAATGTCAAAAACTCCTGATCAAGCCGCTCCCATTCCACTCGCGTAACGTAGCGGGTGCGAAACATATCCCGGAACTGCTCCCAAGTAATAGCATCCCGCTGATCATCAGAATTTGAACCTGTCGTCAATCTCCACCAGTCCTTTGCCCCGAGCCTAAGCAGGTTCAGAGCACACCTGACCTTCTGGTCAGCAGGACATGAGCACGTGAAGAAACAGCCCTCCACGTCAGACAACCATCGCATAGCCCTGATCGCATCCTGTGTACCATCAAATGTCGGGGGCTTCGTATTATCGAAGTCCCAGTACTGGAAAGCCCTGCCGGCTCCTCCTCCAACCCCTGCAACAGTTACAGCCGAAGTGGCTGCAGCGGCAGCTGTCTCTGCTAGAGCTGCATATCGCTCATCAAAGTACTCAACCATCGCGGTCTTAATCGACCCAAACATCTCTGGCAGCTGCGCTCGGAATGCAGCAGCAATCTCGTCGTGCATGATCTCCCGGATCCTGGCATCCAACTCCTCAGTCCATATCTGAACCACAGGCTCAGGTGCTACCGGCACCTCCAATCCCCCGTCTCCCGACCCCGATCCTGATCCTGACCCTGATCCGGATCCCGAATCAACACGTCTCGTCACCACCATACTGAAATATATATATAGGCCATCAGATAAATAACATAATGTCGGGAGACCAAAACCCAGAAACCCTAGGGGTTGTAATTTCCTTGCTACGCATATGGGTCATGTGCTTTCGGTAGTACGGGCCCATACTACCATCCACACCTACCCATATTTCTCTCAAGTATCACCACAACGCCCTAACAATATCATCAACATAAAAATGCGCCCAACCCTCACTTCTAGAGGAATATCAACTATCTCGCATCTAATCTCACCACTCCTCATGACTTATACATCCATGAAACTTCCATCATCCCCTGCAGCGCTAGTGCATGCTAGCTGCACATAACGTTGGACCCAATAGACTTTCGAATATCCAATCCTACCCGAAGGTCGAATCAACATTCTCAGGCTATAAGGTCTTTATTATGCACAGCCGTGATGCATACACTAAACATCTACAGTTATGATGTCAATTCCACATACAAGAAACCCTAGGCTAATAGGCATCATGCAATCAGACAAATCTATCATGTGATTCCTGAAGATCCCTAGCCTAGCACTAGCATGCTGTTCTAACATATCAGAATATCAAATAACTGCATGGTATTTTGGGGTTTACTTACAGGCTCCGGCTGATCGTACCCTCTGCATCCTCCATCCTTTATTTTGAGAACCATTTTAAAACTTATTTCCGAAAATCTCCTTGATTTGAGACTGGATTCACACGAGTGTTCCTCCAATTCACTCAAACCAAGGCTCTGATACCAACTTGTAACAACCATAAATTTTAAGCCAAATTTAAACTTTTTCAATCATAAATAAAAACCACATAGCATTGTTTACAAAATGTTTTCAAATCATTTTCCATCAGAGTGTCCCAAAAATCATATCATAAGGATGAGGAGCGATACGGTCACGCCTTCGCCTTTCCACGATCTCCTGAAGTACCTGAGATAGTAAACTGAAAACTGTAAGCCCGAGGGCTTAGTGAGCTACCCCCAAAATACCAATACCACACTAACAATACCACAACAGTAATAATCAATTCAATCAACATGCATACTGGACCATCGGCCTGACCGGACCGCCCTACCGGGCCTACAGTCTGTCTGAATCCATCCCGAGCCTTCGGTATGAGTGGTCCGCCACGTGGGCCTACAGTCCCCCCGGTCCGCTCACAGGGTATATTGGCCTACAGCACAAAGCAGGACCGCCTCAACCCAGCCACAAGCAAATAACCATGTGCGCATACTATCATATACAGGCATGTATATAAACATCAAACATAACTGTCACACTGATCATCAATCATAGAATTCTCCTGTAACTAGAGTGCCGACCTAGCAGGTCACTAACACACCAATCCCTACGGATCATAAAAGCATAACATACTGTCTACCTCGATTCCGAACTAACAAATTGTCACACCCCCAAACCAAGGATGGCGGAAACGTCCGGGGGTGGAGGACTTCATGTATAGTATCATAACCACAATGGCAATAGTAATTCAAGCAAACACAACCAACATATATAATTGAAAGAGTTACATCATTGTATGAATTACATGTTTCCAAATCAATTACGATATGTTGACAAAAATATGGAATGTCTGACGCCTTAACGTCCCATCCTCAAAATGCACTTGGTTACCTGTTTAGTGATTTCCTGAGAATACAAGTTGTTTGAAAAAGTGTCAACACAAAGGTTGGTGAGTTCATAAGCTTTTGTTTTGTATTGATAAAAACCTCTCTCTTGTAAATGTAATGTTTGTTCCAGAAAAATCCGATATTTTCCTTAAAATGTGTGATGTAGTCTTATATCCAAAGACCAAAATGTATAAGTAACCTTTCTTACTTATAGAAAATAAAGTAAGTTTAAATCGATATAAACGCGTTTGATTTCTATGAAATTCCTGTAAATTCCTATGTTTGTTAATACTTTCTGTGAGTTATTATAACCATGCTATGACCTAGTTGGCCTGAAACGACGTTCTTCAGGCGTCGGAAATGTTATGACATTTGTCACCCCAGACCTGCCGGTCTAACTGTTGCATGCAGTTAAGGTGTGGGTTTGTCAGACCCAATATAGATCTATATACAACTATCACGCTCTCCCTCCAGGAGACTCTGGTTACAATACAAGACTTATTTGTATAGTGAAGCGAATGTCTCACAAAGTCATTAACGGAATTACGTGTTGTGTAATGAAAATCCTCTATGTATAAATGTACCCTTTTGAAATGTATGTATTATGTAATGTATCATAAACTATACCTATTATAGTTTATCAAAACAAGGGTAGTAGTAGTAATGTATGTAAACTATACTTAACATAGTTTATCCAAATGTTTGTATGTAATGGATGTACCTTGATTATAACAATTTATTATTTCTATGCTTTATCTAGCAAAAATCCATTTGTTAACTGTTGTATGTCCTTATACTAAGGCAAAATGTCATATAATGCAATAACATATAATCACATAAAGATATACACCTTGCTCAACATGTTACAAGGTGTAATGGAATTGATAGCATTTTTCTGTTGTTAACAATTTCTATTACTGTTCTTAGAAAATTTGTAGAAAAATCATCAAAGGTCCAAATCAGAATCCGTAAATTCTGAGAGTTTGGGAAAATGAGTCTAGTTTGTTGATAAATTTTATTATGATTTTTAATGACCTCCAACTTGTGTGAAAAAGTCCATAATCACAGACTGGTCCGGATTGATGTTTGAAATGATAGGCAGTTTTGTAAAAATCACCATAAATTGTAGAAAAATCTTATGGTGAAGTGCAAGTAGCCATTTTAAAGCTAAGAACTTGAACTACTTGCACCTTGTACAGTTTTGAAAACAAAAATGTTTAAGTTGACCAAAACAGTCCGTGAATGGAGTCTAACTTTTCTGATGAAAGCTGTTAGAAGAATTTAGTTGTGTTCTTAGTGTTTTAACTTGTATTCCCCCCCCCCCCCCATAAAACGTAAGAAAACATGAAAATGTAGGGGTATGAACTCACTTTATGTGATTTCAGTAGATGAATGTTGGAGAAGGGAAGTGTTCAACTCAAGAACACTGGAAGATGCCTTGAAGATTTTCGAGAATCTAACATCAAAGTGATGGAGTTTGTGTAAGCAATCGATGATTGGAGTAGAATGAAGTGTAATAATCACAAGGAGGATGAATTATACTTACCAAGAGTAGAATAAAGCTTGATGATCAGCCTTGGAGTCTCGAAATAGAGAGAAAAAGTTTGAGAGAAAACTTGTGTTTGATTTTTGGTGAAATGAGAGCAAGTGAGTGAAAATGAGGAGAGAGGTTGATTTGCTCCAGCTCTTAGAACGTGGGAGGGGCTGATGATTGATGGAAAAGTACAAGGAAGTGACTAGGGATGGTGGGGAGGTGTGACTGGTCATAGAGTGAAAATCCCACTAAATCTTGGATAAGATTTATCCCGAAAAACGTGATTAATTAATAAATATGGGGCCTTATATGTTAAAATAAAGTTTTGGGTGAAAATCCCGCGTTAAAATAATTAAAATCGGGCTTAGAACGCAAAACTAGTCGAAAACCGGGAAGAAAATGGCAACCTGCGAGACCTCTCGGTGCTAGGCCGAGGTTCGGTCCCAAGGCTGCTGGGCCCGAAGGCGAAACGAGGCGAAAGGAGTAAGAAGCGAAATGGACCGAAAGACTTAGGAGCGAAGGCGAAGGTAGAGTTCGGTCCGAGAGGCTTCGGGTTCGGGTCAGGCGAGGTTCGGTCCGAAGGGCAGGTTCGGTTCTTGGGGTTCGCTTCTCAGCAGTTCGGTCCCTTAAGGGGACTTTCGGCCCTAAGAGACTTCGGCCCTATAAGGTAGGTTTCGGGTCCTTAAGGGTATTTTACCCGTTTTATCCCGTTTTAAGCGGTTTTTGACCCGGTTAAGGGTCGGGATGGCCCAAATGATTACAAAAAGTTACGGGAACTTTTGAGAGAGATTTGGGAGAGATTTCGAATAGAGAGAGATAGAGTGAAGGAGATTTAGAGAGGTTCCATTTATGACCTTTTTGAGCATCCGGCTTCGCAACGCAAGGTCCGTAAACCCCGTTAAGCCATGATTTAGTGTCCTACACACTCCCGATGAGTGTGCAATAGTGTTTTATCGCTTTGTTTCATTGTTTAGCACTATCAAGGCTAAGGAAAATTAAATACACGAATTTTCCAATTGATGTTTTCTCTTTAAATTAGCGAACTGTTCAGTAATTACATAGCGTAAACCCTAATATACAAGGGTTGACTGACTTAACTGGTTTGACTTGTTGACTTAGTTTGACTTTGACTTGACCAGAATTTGACGTTTGTCACATCATCCCCCCGTTAGAAGGAATTTCGTCCCGAAATTAGCTTTTTGAATGGGACTTCAAGAATTTGGGAAGAGATGTGGATACTTTTGTTTCATCTGATCCTCGCGTTCCCAGGTGAATTCGGGTCCTCGTTTAGCGTTCCAGCGGACCTTCACAATGGGAATACGACTTTGCTTTGTTCTTTTGATCTATCGATCCATGATTTCTACCGGTTCTTCCACGAATTGGAGACTCTTGTTGATTTCAATTTCATCGAGTGGTATCACGAGGGTCTCATCGGATAGGCATTTCTTTAAGTTTGATACGTGGAAGGTAGGATGTACGTGATTTAGTTCTTGTGGTAATCGGAGTTTGTATGCCACTGGGCCGATCCTGGCAAGGATTTCGAATGGTCCGATGTACCTTGGGTTTAGTTTCCCCCGTTTGCCGAAACGTATCATTCCTTTCCAAGGGGAAACTTTCAGTAGCACTCGATCACTGACCTGGAATTCCAAGGGTTTGCGTCGCTTATCCGCGTAACTCTTTTGCCGATCTCGGGATGTTTTCAGTCTTTCCCGAATTTCAACGATCTTCTCTGTGGTTTCTCTTATTATCTCCGGGCCAGTGAGGGTGCTATTAAGGACTTGTCCCTTAGCTAGTTGCGTGTCGCCCACTTCAGCCCAGCACAGAGGTGACCTGCACTTGCGGCCATAGAGGGCTTTAAATGGTGCAACCTTGATGCTAGTGTGATAACTGTTATTGTACGAGAATTGAACAAGTGGTAAATGGGTATCCCAAGATTTACCAAAGTCTATCACACACGCTCTAAGCATGTCCTCTAGCGTCTGAATGGTCCTCTCACTTTGCCCATCAGTTTGTGGGTGATAGGTTGTACTCATGTCAAGCCTAGTCCCCAGGGATTTCTGTAGAGACTGCCAAAATCGCGATGTAAATCTACTATCTCTGTCAGAGATAATGGATATCGGCACGCCATACAATCGTACCACCTCTTTGATGTATATTCTAGTCAACTTCTCCATCTTGTCGGTTTCCTTAATCGGCAGGAAGTGCGCTGATTTGGTCAATCTGTCCACGATTACCCATATGGTATCAAGCCCACCCGTGGTCTTAGGTAGCTTGGTTATGAAGTCCATGGTTATTTGTTCCCACTTCCACTCCGGTATATCAGGTTGTTGCAGCAATCCTGAGGGTTTCTGGTATTCCACCTTGACTTTGGCGCAAGTCAGACACTTGCCCACATAGGTAGCAATATCGGCTTTCATGTTCGGCCACCAGTACAACTTCTTGAGGTCTAGATACATTTTATCCGATCCTGGATGGATGGAGTATCGAGTCTTGTGTGCTTCGTTCATGACGACGTCCCGGTACCCACCGAACTTTGGTGTCCAGATTCGGTTCATGAGGTAACGAACTCTATCGTCTTTGACTTCAAGATTCTTATCCATTCCCCTTAATGCCTCATCCGTCACATTTTTCGGCTTCAAGGCCTCCAGCTGAGCCTCTCTGATTTGTGTGGACAGGTGTGAATGGATTGTCATCGTTAATGACTTTACTCGGCGCCCCGAGTATTCCTTTCGACTTAAGGCATCTGTTACGACGTTTGCCTTACCTGGGTGATAACGAATCTCACACTCGTAATCGTTCAGTAGTTCTACCCATCGCCTTTGCCTCATGTTGAGCTCCTTTTGATTGAGAATGTGCTGAAGGCTCTTGTGATCGGTAAAGACGGTACACTTCATTCCGTAAAGGTAGTGTCTCCAGATCTTTAGGGCGAACACTACTGCTCCCAATTCGAGGTCATGCGTGGCGTAGTTGACCTCGTGTGTTTTCAATTGCCTCGATGCGTAGGCAATGACCTTTCCTCGCTGCATTAAAACACACCCAAGCCCCTGGTTTGATGCATCGCAGTAGACTACAAAGTCTTCGGTTCCCTCTGGCAGAGATAGGATCGGTGCGCTGCACAGGGCTTGTTTTAAAGTTTGGAAGGCAGCTTCTTGTTTATCTTCCCATTTAAACATCACACCTTTTTGGGTCAAAGTGGTGAGTGGTTTAGCGATCTTGGAGAAGTTTTGGATGAATCTTCGGTAGTATCCGGCAAGTCCAAGAATTGTCGGACTTCCGTTGGTGTTGTAGGTGCTGACCAGTTTTCGATCGCTTTGATTTTGAGGGGTCCACATGTATCCCTTTCTTGCTAACCACGTGGCCAAGGAAATCCACTTCTCGGATCCAGAATTCGCACTTAGAGAATTTAGCGTAGAGCTTCTCAGCTCTCAGCGTTTCTAACACTTGTCGTAGGTGTTAGCGATGCTCTTCCTTGCTTCGTGAGTAGACCAAAATGTCGTCGATGAACACGATCACGAACTTGTCTAAGTAGGGTCGACACACTCGGTTCATCAGGTCCATGAATACCGCAGGTGCGTTGGTTAACCCGAAGGGCATCACTACAAACTCATAATGCCCATAGCGAGTTCTGAAGGCTGTCTTGGGGATATCTTCTTCTTGAACTCGTAGCTGATGGTAACCCGACCTCAGATCGATTTTTGAAAAGTAGCTTGCCCCTTGAAGTTGGTCGAAGAGGTCGTCGATTCGGGGTAGAGGGTATCGGTTTTTGATGGTAAGCTTATTTAACTCGCGGTAGTCAATGCACATGCGAAAAGATCCGTCCTTCTTTTTCACAAATAGGACTGGTGCTCCCCAGGGTGAAAAGCTCGGCCTGATGAACCCTTTGCTTAACAGCTCGTTCAATTGACTGGACAATTCTTGCATTTCTGCCGGCGCTAGGCGGTATGGAGCTTTGGCTACTGGGGTAGCTCCGGGGACCAAGTCGATTCGGAATTCGACTTGCCGTGCGAGGGGTACGCCTGGGAGGTCTTCAGGGAATACGTCGGGGAAGTTGCACACTTCTGGAATGTCTTTGATATCCTTCACCTCTTGTTTCTTATCTACTGTGTAGGCTAAGAAGGCGTGGTATTCCTTTCGGAGATACTTTTGAGCCTTGACGCAAGAGATGATTTGTAAGTTTGCACTGGGTTTATCACCGTAGACGAGAAGGGTTTCGCCGTTTGGCAGATTGAGGCGAATGGCCCTTTCGTAACATAGAATGTCAGCACGATGAGAACTTAACCAATCCATACCGATGATTATGTCGAAACTTTTTATTGTTACCGGCATTAGGTCTATTTTAAATGAATGATTATCTAGAGTGAGGGTACACCCTGAGTATATATCGCTAGCGCGCTCTGCCTTTCCGTTTGCCATTTCTACGACGTATGTGTCTTTTAGTAATTGGGGGTCTCGTTTAAGTAAATGTTTGAATTGATGGCTCACAAAACTCCTCTCCGCTCCACTATCGAAAAGTACGCATGCATAAGAGTTATTTAGGGGGAACGTACCGGTAACCACCGTGGGGTCCTTGATTGCTTCTCCATGTCCCATGGCCAGGACTCTCCCTACACCACCAGCATTAGAAGCTTGTGCTTTGGGGCAGTTTCTCTTGAAGTGTCCTGCGTCACCACATCCATAGCAGGTTTGGTTTGCCCCAGCATTGGCTACTTGGTTGATCAGTCGTGCTGGCGCTTTACAGAGACGAGCGGTATGCCCTTTCCTGTCGCAGTTTTTGCAGTGCAGTTCCCGACAAGCACCATTGTGGTGGAAGTTGCACTTGTTGCACTTGGGGAGATTTCCAGCATATTGCTTCGGTGGTGCTTGAGTGGTAGCAGTAGTGGCAGCAAGGACAGCAACAGTCTGTTGCTTCTTGGCAGGGTCCTGTGTCGGTTGCTTCTTTTTATTGTTCCAAAATTTTCTTTTGTTGTTCTCTCTTCTTGACTGATCGTGGGTAGTGGTTATAGTGTTATGACTGGCTCGGTGGTCAATGAGTTGTTGTGCCAGTTCCTTGGCACTGTCAAAAGTAGTTGGCCTTGAAGCCTTTGAACTTGAGGAGATAGTCCCCAAAGGTATCGTTCCACCTTCTTCTCCTCTGGAGTGACCATTGCTGGGCAGAGGAGAGCCAAGTCATTAAATCGGGTGGTGTAAGTTTCAAGGTCGGAGCCCGACATCTTGAGGTTCCAGAGTTCTTGTTCCAACTTTTGAACCTCGCCTCTCGGGCAGTACTCCTTCATCATCAAAGCTTTCAAGTCTTCCCAGCTTATGGAGTTAGCCACCGCGAGAGTGAGTGACTTAACTCGACCGTTCCACCAAGTGAGCGCCCTACCAGTGAAAGTGAAGGCCGCATATTTGACTTTGCTTGCCTCAGGGCAAGCACATACTTCGAAGACCGCTTCGGTCCTTTCGAACCATTGCATTAGTGTGATGACTCCCCCGGTTCCATTGAAAAGGTCGGGTTTGCCATTTGTGAAATCCTTGTAGGTGCATTCCTTTGTGCGCCCCGAACTGTCGCCCTGGTTAGAGGGTGTAGCACCAGATCCAGATCCACCACTGCCATTTGTGCCGATTTGCGACATAGCTGCCGCCACAGCTGCTGCTACTGCAGCCTGGAACATTGCCAGATCAAATTGCGGAGGCGGCGACGGAGGAGGTGGTGCTGCGCTGCTGGGAGGCCTTGGTCTTCTCCTTGGCGGCATAGTTCTGTCACAAGTTTTTAAAATGACAAGTCGGTAAGACCTCAATAGTAATAACGAGTCGAGTGTTACTTGTTTTATCTCATTTGTATTATATCTCGACTTTATTGCATCAGCAAGTAATTCATAGAAAAAGTTTATGCAATTAAACTTATGAATTAAATAGTGGTGACTCAAACGGAGTCATGTGTTCGGTTCCGTGTCTGACCCACTCCTAAGCTTCGCTCGATGTGCCCCAGTTATGTGTAATTAAAATTTTAATAAGCTGTTGATACTAATGAGTCTGCCCTAAATCCACCACCCAAACAAGGAACAGGTCCTAAGGCGGACTCACCATTTCTAGGTCGATTACTTCTTTAATTACATATAACGACGAGGTACACTTAAAAATCTTAGAGTTATCAGTTGTAAATTGTTTGTAATACCATATAGTAAAATCTCATGTCAAATTCATGGATAACTTTTAGTACACATTGTTTTGGAGAAAATTTGACCTCATAAAGGTCTACATTACATCATTGTAAAAGATAGTTTCGACAGCACAAAAGCCCCTTGAATAGTGTAATCACTTAATCGCAGGGTCAACCTACATACAAAAGAGTAGCACCAACGCATGCTCATAAACCTATACTACGAATTTGTGTGGATAGTAATGAATCCTACTCACGACGATCCTTCCCTGATGGAGCTTGAGATGATGTCGATGCGCCTTGCAGTTCTGCTAATCTCCGTTCGGTTGCAACCATTCTCTCCTCAAGCGCCAAGTATCTTTCCCGATACTCCCTTGCTTCCGCGCGAGCAGCGAGAAGGTCCTGAATGAGTTGATCTTTGTAGTGGGAGTCCCGCTCTAGGCCTCTAGTACGAGCAGTGGTAGACTCTATGATGGCACTCAGCTCCCGAACTCGATCTGTCGTCGCCCTACCGCGATCATTGATGTTAGTTATTTGTTGAATCATGACTGGAAGCGCTCTGTCAGCCGGTCCCCCGTGGCTGAGGTCGTAGTAACCTCATTGATCACCAAATGGTGATCGTTGTCGTTGCTGACGGCCCCATCGCTCGATCACTGTTGCCCAACGGGGTTCAGGCCCGTTGTAGCCAAAGCGGTTCGCAGGCACCCTGGCGATGTAAGGAGGGTTGATGACTTCCTCCCCTGGTTCTTCTTCTTCTTCTTCGTCCTCCATTTCCTCTTCCTCCTCGGGTTCCTCTTCTTCCTCAACCTCTTCGGGGTCTTCCTCAGGATCTTCGGGGTCTTCCTCAGGATCTTCCTCGATCATCTCCTCGGGTTCTGCCTCGAGCCATCCAGCGTTTCCCTCATTAGGGAAGTAAGGGTCTCCAGGTAGATGGAATCCCGCCATGTTGTCTGTTCGAGAATAGGGGTGTAAGAGGTATGAAATGAATCTAAAATGTTGAGTTATAAATTCTCAAAATACTCCTATAGTATTTTAAATGTTATGTTTGGTTCTTAGCGTATTCATTATAGGGTGATGTTAGGTTGTCAGGTTTGTTGTCCACTACGACTATCCCTCAATATATGCAGGTCACTTCTCGGACATATATAGTTGATCAGGCTATATCCATCCCAGACTTGACCACATATCCCCAGGCATACTCGTAACGAACAACTCCTCCTCTTTTACTTTATGTTTTCCTAACTACGACTCTATGCGAGCATGTATGCATGTACTTATACTTTTAACGAGAAACCGTTTACTTTCTAAAAGTATAGTCATTTGAAAATGTTCAAATCAGAGACTTTTAGTCCCAAATGTGTTTATAGTTTGTATATCTTATGTGGTTTGATATACTTAATTCACTATAAACCGTGCTCTGATACCAAAGTCATTAACGGAATTACGTGTTGTGTAATGAAGCGAATGTCTCACAAAGTCATTAACGGAATTACGTGTTGTGTAATGAAAATCCTCTATGTATAAATGTACCCTTTTGAAATGTATGTATTATGTAATGTATCATAAACTATACCTATTATAGTTTATCAAAACAAGGGTAGTAGTAGTAATGTATGTAAACTATACTTAACATAGTTTATCCAAATGTTTGTATGTAATGGATGTACCTTGATTATAACAATTTATTATTTCTATGCTTTATCTAGCAAAAATCCATTTGTTAACTGTTGTATGTCCTTATACTAAGGCAAAATGTCATATAATGCAATAACATATAATCACATAAAGATATACACCTTGCTCAACATGTTACAAGGTGTAATGGAATTGATAGCATTTTTCTGTTGTTAACAATTTCTATTACTGTTCTTAGAAAATTTGTAGAAAAATCATCA
Organism: Lactuca virosa; assembly: GCF_052849685.1. Lineage (NCBI taxonomy): Eukaryota > Viridiplantae > Streptophyta > Magnoliopsida > Asterales > Asteraceae > Lactuca > Lactuca virosa. Next base: position 38,871,718 of record NC_136434.1, read on the forward strand.
AAGGTCCAAATCAGAATCCGTAAATTCTGAGAGTTTGGGAAAATGAGTCTAGTTTGTTGATAAATTTTATTATGATTTTTAATGACCTCCAACTTGTGTGAAAAAGTCCATAATCACAGACTAGTCCGGATCGATGTTTGAAATGATAGGCAGTTTTGTAAAAATCACCATAAATTGTAGAAAAATCTTATGGTGAAGTGCAAGTAGCCATTTTAAAGCTAAGAACTTGAACTACTTGCACCTTGTACAGTTTTGAAAACAAAAATGTTTAAGTTGACCAAAACAGTCCGTGAATGGAGTCCAACTTTTCTGATGAAAGCTGTTAGAAGAATTTAGTTGTGTTCTTAGTGTTTTAACTTGTATTCCCCCCCCCCCCCCCCATAAAACGTAAGAAAACATGAAAATGTAGGGGTATGAACTCACCTTATGTGATTTCAGTAGATGAATGTTGGAGAAGGGAAGTGTTCAACTCAGGAACACTGGAAGATGCCTTGAAGATTTTCGAGAATCTAACATCAAAGTGATGGAGTTTGTGTAAGCAATCGATGATTGGAGTAGAATGAAGTGTAATAATCACAAGGAGGATGAATTATACTTACCAAGAGTAGAATAAAGCTTGATGATCAGCCTTGGAGTCTAGAAATAGAGAGAAAAAGTTTGAGAGAAAACTTGTGTTTGATTTTTGGTGAAATGAGAGCAAGTGAGTGAAAATGAGGAGAGAGGTTGATTTGCTCCAGTTCTTAGAACGTGGGAGGGGCTGATGATTGATGGAAAAGTACAAGGAAGTGACTAGGGATGGTGGGGAGGTGTGACTGGTCATAGAGTGGGTGTAGGTGGTTGCTTGTGTCATAAACTAAGGAAAAGTCAACACTCCACCTCTTGTACTTTACCCACTAAATCTTGGATAAGATTTATCCCGAAAAACGTGATTAATTAATAAATATGGGGCCTTATATGTTAAAATAAAGTTTTGGGTGAAAATCTCGCGTTAAAATAATTAAAATCGGGCTTAGAGCGCAAAACTAGTCGAAAACCGGGAAGAAAATGGCAACCTGCGAGACCTCTCGGTGCTAGGCCGAGGTTCGGTCCCAAGGCTGCTGGGCCCGAAGGCGAAACGAGGCGAAAGGAGTAAGAAGCGAAATGGACCGAAAGACTTAGGAGCGAAGGCGAAGGTAGAGTTCGGTCCGAGAGGCTTCGGGTTCGGGTCAGGCGAGGTTCGGTCCGAAGGGCAGGTTCGGTTCTTGGGGTTCGCTTCTCAGCAGTTCGGTCCCTTAAGGGGACTTTCGGCCCTAAGAGACTTCGGCCCTATAAGGTAGGTTTCGGGTCCTTAAGGGTATTTTACCCGTTTTTATCCCGTTTTAAGCGGTTTTTGACCCGGTTAAGGGTCGGGATGGCCCAAATGATTACAAAAAGTTACGGGAACTTTTGAGAGAGATTTGGGAGAGATTTCGAATAGAGAGAGATAGAGTGAAGGAGATTTAGAGAGGTTCCATTTATGACCTTTTTGAGCATCCGGCTTCGCAACGCAAGGTCCGTAAGCCCCGTTAAGCCATGATTTAGTGTCCTACACACTCCCGATGAATGTGCAATAGTGTTTTATCGCTTTGTTTCATTGTTTAGCACTATCAAGGCTAAGGAAAATTAAATACACGAATTTTCCAATTGATGTTTTCTCTTTAAATTAGCGAACTGTTCAGTAATTACATAGCTTAAACCCTAATATACAAGGGTTGACTGAGTTGACTGGTTTGACTTGTTGACTTAGTTTGACTTTGACTTGACCAGAATTTGACGGTTGTCACACAAATCATAACCACATGCAACATACCATAACAATAACAACTAAAGGGCCGGCCTTGGTGCCGTAGACCCTATCGATATAGTGAGGATAACTCACCTTGCAAATCTCGACTCGGAAGAGTAAACTCTAACTCTCGGATCACTTGACACGAGCTCCACCACATATCATCATAGTACATCGTACTCATAAGTCCTTAACCTTATAGGGTACTCCATAACCCACTAGTCAAACCCTGGTCAAAGTTAAAGCCCTCAGTCAAGGTCAACAATCCATGTTGACCCCCAACTCGCCGAGTACCATCGGCTACTCGCCGAGTTCCTTGAGGTACAATCCAACTCGCCGAGTCATCGGGGTGACTCGTCGAGTTCCTTTGATTCTCGTTCGAACTTTAAGGTCACCCGTCGAGTTCCCTCCTTACAACTCGACGGATACACACTCATACATATCCAAGAGAAAACTCATCCAACTCGCCGAGTTGTTCCTCAACTCGTCGAGTCTTATGGCGATCTTCATCGGACTCGCCGAGTTGTTCATCAACTCGTCGAGTTCACGACCATCTTCATGTGACTCGCCGAGTCAACTTTGCGACTCGCCGAGTCCATTCAGTCATTTTATCATGCAGACAACTTTCAAGCCATGACAAGGCCCCAAATTGTAGATCCAACTTCCTTAGGCCTGCTTATCACGTAAAGTTGCAAACTTTACGTGGATGCAAGGCTCCAATGACTCAAAAAGCCCAAACTATGCTTGAAATAGGGTTTTACACTTAGGGAGGGGCTCAAACTTGCCAAAGCTAAGAACTTTATGGTCCTTCAATCTATAGAGAGTTCAGATCTGAAGTTACAACTTTAGATCTTGGCTCATACTCCAGGAAATGACTTTATAACCCAACCAAGAACCCTAATCTCCAACCAAGGAGGTCTAGAACGAAATAGAAAGGAGGGTAACAGCTTGATACCTTCCCAAGAGATGACAACTGGAGTAGATCCAGATTTTCCCCAAGCTCCTTGCTTCAAACCACTTGCTTCCCTAGCTCTTTTCACCAAAAAATCCTCTTCCAAGGCTTCAAACACACAATGGGCACACACACACGTATTAGGGTTTGCTAAGAGACTGCAAAGAGGCTGAAAGAGGTTTGTGTTCCCTTAAATAGGGTGCACAACCCTGGGATTTAGGGTTTCAGCTGCCAGCTCCTACTCGCCGAGTCCCAATATGGACTCGTCGAGTAGGTTACTTAACACGCGATCCTTCCCGCTGCTACTCGACGAGTAGATCAACCAACTCGTCGAGTAGGGCTTAACCCAATAACTCATATTTAAGCAATACCTGAGAATCGGGGTGTTACATTTTTCCTCTTCATCATTCTCATTTTCATTCCTCTTTCCATCTTTCTCTTTTACTCCAATTTCACCTTCTTTTTTATTCTTATCTGCATCATTCTTTATTCCTTCATTCTCTGCTTCATTTGAATCAAGCAAATAATCTACTTCTGGTTGACTTGCATCATTATCACTGTCTTCTTCACCATTTCCCTCTTTATCTTCATTTTCTTTTTGATCATTTGTTTTTTGACCCATTATTGGTGTCAAATTGATTCCTTCAACTCCAGTTTCATTACTTGGAAAATTAAAAAGTGTTGAGCTTTCAGTTTTTTCTTCAACAATCATATTTGTCATCTTTTCTTTGAAAATTCTAAAACTTTCCTTTTCAGGGAACTTTGTCATCGCATCATTAAGCTTTGAATTCAGCTTTTCCTTCATCCTCTCAAAACTATTAAGCAATTTTGATATTTTTGATTCATATGCCTATGTAACAAAAAGAAGTATATGATTAAAATTTAATATAATAATTTAATGTAATCATATATGATTAACATGTTCAAACTAATTACCTCAACAGAATGATCTTCATCTTTATCATAATCATTGTCTTCGAGATCTGTATCTCCTTCATCTTGTTCATCAACAAATTCTTCATTTATTTCTCCAAGTCCAAATCTACATTTTTCTTGTTCAAATGCCTCTCGATATCTAATCTTCTCTGAACTCCAATAACAAATTGTTGGACGTTTACGTGTTACTGTCAAAGCTTCTGAGTGGATGTTATTAGCATAGAACAACTACACATGAATGATAACTAATTGATATTCATATATGAAGAAGTAATATTATTTTTTACTTATTCATATATGAATAAGTAATGACTTATTCATATATTAATAAGTAATGTAAATCATTATGTGTAAACAAGTATACTTTTATTATTCATATATGAATATATGCTATTAGTTTATGAATAATCAATATTATTAAAAATTGAGTATAAACATTATAATAACTTACCACCAAGAAAACTGAAGGTCCAACAAAGAAGCTGTTATCCGAGTATGGTATGTATGAGTTCTTTGTTCTGACAAGACAGTCCAAAACATAGCTGCACCAGTCTATGTTGCTGATATCTGTTTTTCTTGAAATGTAACTCAAAGGAAACAAGTTGCATCTTCCCATTGATGTTAACTCACAAAACGTGTTGACAAAAAGAACTAAGAAGTTCAATTTGAAATTGAAATCAACTTGTGTGGTAGAAACAATAACATTTTTATTGCACTCGGTCGGATGATTGAATCTTTTTTAAATTGTTGCTTCTATTCATCATAACTTGTGTCATCCTTAGGCCATTGATCCAGCTTTGTAAGTATGGTTCCACCAATTGGTATGCCCAACATGTCATGAACAAACTTTGTTGTTACTTTCAGTTTCTTTCCTTCAATATCTATCACCATTCTCTCAGAATCAAATTTTTGAAGAACATAAAATCCTATATCTGTGATCTTCATTTTTAACAAAGCTCCAAAACCCATAGATCTTACACATTGTTTTTGTTCTTTGCTCAAACCAAGGATTATAGATAGCAATGATTCTGGTGAACATCTGTTTTTCATTGAGTAAAATTCCTTTACCACTGGTTTTTTTTTGTCTTTTTTGATTGGTGACTCCTTTTTTTTTTGCCTTTTTTGATGGACGACTACTTTCAAAATCAGATTCTGAATCTTGTAGTTGTCGTTTTTCAGGAGTTTTCCTTTTTGATGGAGTTTTTCTGCTTTGATGCTTTATTTTCTTTGGTGTTTTTGTTTCTTTTTTATCTCGGAAATGAAACCATATAATATTTGAATAAGCTATTTATATATGAATATTATATATGCTCGTTGATTTATTACAAAAATATAACTAAGATATACAATTTTATTAATATATGAATATATTTAGATATGATAGGAATTTTGTACCTTTCACATTTTTCCTCTTCAAATCTGTTTCTATCATTGTTGTGGGGTCTTTATCAGAATTACAAATCTTCTTACCTTCATGAATTAGTGAGTAGAAGATAAATAATTTTGAAATACATTTTACAAAGAAAATATATTATATTATAAATGAATAAAGTTTATTTATTTAAAAGATATGATATGTATTTTATACCTTTTTGATTTTTCTGCATTGATCTTGTTTCTCTGATTGTTGGTGAATCTTTATTGAAAATGATAGTGTTCTTACCTTCATTCAATAGTAAGTAGAAGATAAATGAGTTTGATATTGACAAATGAATATTTGAATAAAACATATATATTCATATTTTTTCTATTCACATATGAAAATGTTTTGTTATATTCATATGTGAATACAACATATATGTTCATGAATGAATATTTTGAATAAAACATATATATATATATATATATATATATATATATATATATATATATATATATATTCATATTTTTTTTATTCACATATGAATATGTTTTGTTATATTCACATGTGAATAGAACATATATATAAGTCATTTTTGTTGTATTCACATTTGAATAATGTATGTATGACAGCAAGTTATGTTTATACTCATATGTGAATACAACATATATGTTCATGAATGAATATTTTAAATAAAACATATATATATATATATATATATATATATATATATATATATATATATATATATATTCATATTTTTTTTATTCACATATGAATATGTTTTGTTATATTCACATGTGAATAGAACATATATAAGTCATTTTTGTTGTATTCACATTTGAATAATGTATGTATGACAGCAAGTTATGTTTATATTCATATGTGAATACAACATATATGTTCATGAATGAATATTTTGAATAAAACATATATATATTCATATTTTTTTATTCACATATTAATATGTTTTGTTATATTCACATCTGAATAGAATATATATAAGTCATTTTTGTTGTATTCACATTTGAATAATGTATGTATGACAGCAAGTTATGTTTATATTCATATGTGAATACAACATATATGTTCATGAATGAATATTTTGAATAAAACATATATATTTATTCATATTTTTTTTATTCACATATGAATATGTTTTGTTATATTCACATCTGAATAGAACATATATATAAGTCATTTTTGTTGAATTCACATTTGAATAATGTATGTATGACAGCAAGTTATGTTTATATTCATATGTGAATTCAACATACATATTCATGAATGAATATTTTGAATAAAACATATATATTTATTCATATGTTTTTTATTCACATATGAATATGTTTTGTTATATTCACATCTGAATAGAACATATATAAGTCATTTTTGTTGTATTCACAATTGAATAATATATGTATGACATCAAGTTATGCTTATATTCATATGTGAATTCAACATACATATTCATGAAGGAATATTTTGAATAAAACATATGAATATGTTTTGTTATATTCACATCTGAATAGAACATATATAAGTCATTTTTGTTGTATTCACATTTGAATAATGTATGTATGACAACAAGTTATGTTTATATTCATATGTGAATTCAACATACATATTCATGAATGAATATTTTGAATAAAACATATATATAAATATATATATATATATATATATATATATATATATATATATATATATTCATATGAATATGTGTTCAGAAGTAAACAAAACTTATCTTATTTACCTTGTTGATTTGTTCTTGTTTTTCGTTTATATGTATGTGTCACTGTTGGTGTTGTTTCTATAAGTTTAAGAAGAAAACATCAACGAAATGTGAAGTATCGTTCGTATTTTGACAGAATATTTTTTGAATAAAGATGAAAAATGTCGAGATGATGTAAAATCATTTGTATATCAACTAATAATGGATGATTCTTACAAAAATTTCATGTAAATAAATTAATAACGAAGGAGGGTTACGAGAATGATCGATTATCACAAAAAATTGAAGTAAACAACCTTTTTTGAAGAATGAACAGTGGGAAAACAATATTTTTAGTTCTAAATCAACTAATAGTTATCGAAGATTACGAGAAATGGTTAGAAATCGTTAAAAATTGGAGAAAAAACACCGATGGTTACCTTTCATTGTTAAGAGTGATGTAATGGTCTCGTTCATGTTTTCATCTGAAGACATTTCTCTTCGTTTATCTTATTTGATGCTTCTGCAAATGGATTCTTTCTTATCGATTGTTCTGCAAATGGTTTTCTTGTTATCGATGTTTCTGTAGATGGTTTTCGTCTTATGGGTTATCGAAGAGGGAAATGATTGCTTTCTGTTGAAATTTGACGGTATGATATTACTAAAGTGCCCTAAGGGTGTAATGTTTTTGGGTTATTTACAAATTTGCCACCGCTCATTAATGTTTTTGGATTATTTACGTGTTTGCCACCACACGTTTTTTAAGCTCATTAAATGATTGGCCTCAACCTGATGACAATGAATCCAATTTTAAGTCTTGACTTGAGGTATATCCACATGGTGGAAACTAGAAAAGTGAACATGGTGTATTGCGTTCAAACATTTCCCCAGCTAAACAATTTCTACCTACTATCCTTCTCTGTTGATTGCAGCTCACATTAGGGGTTTTCATTCAAATTAGTTTTCCAAGTATCATCTGTTATTGAGATTGAGTTTTTATTTGATGGGTCTTGTTGTAGAGTCAACTCAGGGGCTATTGGTGACAATCAATCATTATTACATCGTCACTATAATGGGAGTGTCAGCAGGTTATACTTGACTGGTAAAACCACTAGAACACTCACTAAAATCATTTAGTTGACCATTTGGTGTGCTAATTAAAAGAATAAGCAGATTTTTTTATACCCTGTAGATTAATAGATACCAATCATGAGGAACGTCCCAAATTTGAAGAAAACCCAAAATGGTGATGATTGTTTGCACACAAAGCGGTATGTATAATAAATATGCTCTGCTTATTTCTCCCCTCTTTGTTTCAGACATGGTGCATTTGCTAAAAGTTTTCCTGTTAATGTACAAAGACTCAAAGAGGTAGTATTATGATATGCAAATAAAAACTTTCATGTATCGATATACGAGTTTAGGCTGGTAATTTCCTCAATGACATCAGTGATTCAAAAGCCTAGCAACTAAGCATCCGTGGTAATAATTTGTAAATAAAGTGTAATTTTTATCTTCTGAAATTAATATGAAATATTCAATTATCCCTGAAAAACCTATTGACTCAGAGAATTAATGTTTATATTGTTGTAGGAATATATCTATATTTGGCTTCATATCAGGTTAGTTTTTTTAATTTGCTTTAGAAATTTTCAAAACTTTTTTGACTTTAGCTTCCTTCCATTGGTATGTATGTACAATGGCTATGACATAGTGCTTACAATCTTTTCTTTGAACCATTAGATTTTATTCAAGTATCGCAAGTGACAAGACCCACAACAAGAATCGACCATTTTTCAAGAGAAATTAGACATCATCACTTAATGAAATAAAGGGTTAAGACAAAGTTGTTCATAGAAAGACAGAACGTTTGTTGGAGGATCTAGAACTTGACCTGATAGAAAAAGGTTTTCATTTCTTTAATTTGTACCTACTCTGATAATTTCACCTCAATTTCAAGTTTCATTAGAATACAAGTGGAAGAAGATCTGATCCAGTTGATATGTTTTCTCATATGACATTCTTTTATGTTTTGAGAGGAATAAGTAACGAGTTAGATTATGCTTTTTCTCGGTATTTAGTTGTTTAAACAGAAAGTTTGGAACCGATCACTAAACTAAACTGAACATGTTTTTATTTTATAAGTTTCAATGTTTTTCTTGGTTCTAAAAGGTTTATGCACACTCTTCATCATTATGTGCATACTAAAAATCTGAGAAATATTTGAAGTAAATACTATATTCATAAACAAACACACATGTTGTTTAACTACTGGAGGCAAAATGGGTAGGATGGACAAACTGGATAACATGTGCTTGTTCACAACGAGTTACTTTGTCGGGTTGATCCGCAATTGGTGAATTACCCAAACAATGTCGGTTTTCAATTCGGACTCCTATGTTACCCGTAGAGGTGAGGACTGACAACTTCTTTTATCCAAAAGTCTTGATAGGTTAATATTCATGAGTTTCATATATAAAAACCTTTATGTAGGTCCTGATTTGAAGGTCATAAATAATTAAACTCAAACTAACCTGAATTTTCAAGAAAATTAAAATCAAAAGATACTAAAAAGCTATGCATGAATTAGCCCTTTGGATGCTGATTTCTAAAACTTCTCTGTGTAGGTTTGAGATTAATGGCCAAGGATGTGAAGGTTCAATGGAAGACGTAATTCCAGCCTCCCCAAAACTTGGATGAATGGTGAGTTTTTTTTTTTATGCCTTCATTTTTCTTATGTATGTGTTCTAGATATGGCTGTGGATCTACTTGTTTTGAGAATTTTTTTTATTGTTTTATTTTTTTACAATTGCTATGTAGCTATATATGGGGTTTGAAAAACTTATTGAATACAATCATGCAAAACAACGTTTAGTTGTGAAGAAATTATTAGGTGCGATCCTCAATAAATGATAAATCCTATCTAAACTAATCTTTTGTTTTGGTTTTTCTTTTGTTTTCTCTTCTCACCCAGGCACGGAAGCATATTTTGATCCCCTTGGAAGAGTCACATTAGTATACACAAGGTATAATTTTTTTTCCAGTGATTCCTTAACCTGCTTGGTTATAAATATTTTTAATTATGTACCTATTATGCTTTCTACAATTTTAGTTCTTATTACTTATTATCTTTTCTTAAAAAAATAATTTCTTATGGGTTTGTGTAGATTCCGATTTTGAATATTAATATATGGTAATTTTGGCATGCATATGAACTGTTTGAAAAAATGCCTAAAGTAAAAGATAAAGTAATAGCATGGAAAAAAATGAAAAAAAAAAAATCTGATGGCTGTTTCAGTATAGAGTCCACCAAGTAGGCATCTAGATGATTATAAAGGCTTGGAAGAAATCTGATTCGTGTTCTGACTTCTGATACTTTGAAACTGTCATTTTTTTTTCCTTTTAACATGCATCAAGGGTCTGGGGATGAAGAGTGAGCAAACACATGCTCTTATGTCTATCGATTTTAGGATTCTTTTTATTTGAGTTCTAACGGATTTTTTTTTATTCATTTTGAGCTGATTTGCAGCCTAAACTACCAACATCAAACTTGCAAGAAAGTTGAATCTAATTAAAAAAAATCAAAGCTCTTCATTTTCAAGTAATATTATATGTTTCCTTTTGCAGGGAACAAACAGTTATTAAGCTAAAGGAGCAACTGAATGAATTAGCCATGAAGGGTAAACGAATACATCTAAGTTTTAATAAACAAAGCATAGGTAGTGTTTGGTATGATGTAATCGAGGATCGGATGGAATGGTTCATTCCATTGAATGTTCTGAATTACCCATTCGCCTCCTGTTGATGCCATTGATGACGTATCTATACAACATATACCACCAAGTTAAACCAACTATGTTGCGATATTCCATTAAACATTTTTTTTCTCATATATTAAAGTTTTTTTCCTATTTACATAATGATGTAAAGGAAGCATTATATCACGTGTTGATAGGACCAATCCATCATCATATTCATGTAGTCGATTATTTAACTTCAGTGTAATGTCATGAATCAAACATTTTCCTTATTTTTTTTTTACATAGGATAGGCTAATTTACTAATTTAACATGTTCTTTACAGGAAATTCATGAACAATTATATTTTACTATCGCATCACATATTCTCTTTCATGAAGTTTTGCATTTATTTGAGTTTATGAATATCTGTACGATTTTGATTTGGGTTCTTTTTTGGAATATTTAGGAGTTGCTTTATTAGTAAAGTCAAATTTATGCTCAAGAGGATAACATGAATCAACTACTATCTCTAAATTTAGAAACTGGTGTCACGAATGTAGAATCAGAAAAGAGAACAATATGGAAAATGTATATGATAACAGTTATGATGAGACCAGGCACAAAGTTCTTGAAATTCAAGTGCATGAAGGCTTCAAAAATATACTTCTTTCAAAATATGCTTGGCAGCACAAGCAAAGAAGTTAATAAAGACTCGATTGGCCAGAGTATATTAAATTCACTCGGTAATCTTTCTCCCCCCCCCCCCCCCCCCCCCCCCCCCCCTTCTTCCTTGGTCTTCTATAAATGAAATTAATATGTATCTCTTAGATTTCGTCCAAATTCAGGGCATATTTGTAAAAAAGCTAAAAAGTTCATATTTCCATGACTTTCGTTCTCATACCCCTTCCGTACAAACAAAAAGAGCATCAATCTCATAATTTCATGACTTTTCAATTTTAATTAAGGAAAGTGTAAATGCTCTAAGTTTCTTTTAAATTTAATTAGGAAAAGTGTAAATGCTATAAATTTCTTCATATAGTGACCTATCTGCAAATCTACCAAGGAAACGATTACCACTTCAAAGTATTGCTATTTAAATGGAAAAAAACCCATTTGAAGAAGATTATTAGTCGCATCAATATTTGACTATTCTAATTATGAAATAAAGATAAATTTGGGGGTTATTTTTGTTCATCTGCTATTTGAGGTAGTTAATTTTAGTACTAAGTTCATTAAGTCTAACATTGTTTCCTTTACACTTGCAGTTGGAGACCAGTGTTGTATTTTAGGAAAAATAAATGATTATTCCTCAGTTTGGTCGTGTAATCTTTTTTGAACTTCAACATGTAATTGTAATACTTTAGTTATCAGTAGGTGAAAAGGTGAAATCATGATTGTGAGGGAGGTTTTACAAGAGACATTTGCTTTAGGCTGAAAGTTGATGATGATGTTGTATGCATTGTGAGAATATATGTTGATATTAATATACGTTTGAAGATGTTAGAAGTAAGGACTATCAGTTGCTTTTTGGGATAAAATATATGCTTTGATGTCGTGTTTTCCCTCAAACCAATAAAAACTAGCTTATTAATAAACTCTTTAGGGTCGTGATTATCACGGCCCTTATTATGTTTCCTAGTATATATCTATATACCTTAAAAAACATTTAGCTATTTTAGGACAAAAAAGTCTTAAATTTAAGTAGTACAAAACATGAAGCATGAATTACAAATGTTTTATGCATTTTTATCCCTTAAATGTCTCATATCATAGGAACTGTTAATTGGTCTATGTGCAAATGAATCGGTCAAAGTAAAACTATATTCCCTTATTTGGTCAACAGTGAAAAAGTCAAGGGAGTGAGTTGAGTTCTTATCCAGCCGTGATTTAATAGATTGATAATTAATACCTCAATACCAAACACCCCTTAATCTCGGCCATATCTCCTTTATATTGGAACCCTCTCCTCCTATATTTTACGATGTTTTGCTCCTCCAATTTCATCAGCCTCCCATCCACAACCGGGTTGACCAGAAATCTTCACCATCACAACAACTCACGCCATCTCCAACCTCTGTCAACCACCACCGCCTGAAAACCACATCACCGAGAACCACCAATCACCAAATTGTCGCCCTTATTCCCCAAACACCACCATCAGTCAAGAACAACCACTGCCACCATCGAGCTTTAGCTGCCATCAACAAAGACAACCACCAGACACCCCTTTCCAACTGTCAACCAACCTTGCACCACCACCTCTGTGAACTCCTACCATCGAATTTCCGATTTCATGTTTGATCTGGCGTTTTGACTGTCAAAACTCACTTTGGCAACTCACCTTGGCAACCCGCATAAATGGCTTTACTGGTACACCATCTCTACTCGCTTTTTATTATTCTTATGTTCTCTTCTGATTCATAAAGCCCTAATTGAAACTCTATCAGTAATTTGAAAATCGAACAATAAATTGGAACACAATTGGATTTATTCATATGATGGACTGATGCTTGGCTTATGACAGGGGAAAAGTGCATTCTTCACACAACATCGATGGCACAAGGAATGGTAATTTTGCCACAGTTTCATATGGGGTATTACTATTGGATCCCATGTTTTTTTAACATTTCTACTCATCTCAGATTCTGGATATCAAGAAGAAATCAATCAAGTTCAGATTAGGAAAAAAAATAAGTGTGAGGAAACAGAAAAAATGGTGAATATGGCCCAGTTTGCGGATGATTTGTTCACACCTCCAATTTGAACAAATAGATTTCATGAAAAAAAGAACTTTATAGATCCTTTCTTGCTCCTGTATTTGGGTGAATCGTATTCACTGGTTGAATCATCCAAATCTAGGTTGTATCTTTTAAATTATTTACAATTAGTTCACACCTCCAATTTGAACAGATAGACTTCATGAAAAAAAGAACTCTATAGATCCCTTCTTGCTCCTGTATTTGGGTGAATCGTATTCCCTGGTTGAATCATCCAAATTAGGTTGTATCTTTTAAATTATTTACAGTTAGGATTTTATCTATCAAAGATACACATAATTTACTTAGATTATTATTGTTTTATTTTGTGAAATTGAATATGATTTTTTTGTGTATTTGATTGTTTACGTGAAACAAAATAAACATATTGTTTTTTTTGTTCATTTCTAGGATGAAATCATATGAAGACAACAGTTTTGGTCAAAGAATACAGTCTCCATCCTCATGAATTCTTCTGTGAACCTACTCATTCGAAGGTCAAATTAAACTATTATATATCGTTTTTTTTTTCACATGTCTGAGATTGCTCTTTTTCTTGAGGGAAATGAAATTAATGATGTAATTAATTCACTTAGCTATTCACTTGGATCCCATATTGTTAAGGAAACCGGTTATAGACACTGGTGTAGAAGTGTGTGATAAAGCCACTTCAAAATGGAATGGTTCCCTGCCATACCACTCATCCTGGTCACCAGGTTGCCCGTCGTACTGATATGTCAATTGATATTGTAAAAGAACTCCATTTATGTCATCTCGACCACCATTGTGTAAATAAGTTTGTTTCAACTTTCATATTCACATATTCATATTTGTCCAATAAATTTTTTTAGGGGTATTTTGGTCCTTTTCTGATGTTTGATGGTTGAAAGACATGGCAAAATTATAATTTCTGATGGCATTTTGGTTTTTTTTCTATAATTGCAACAATGTTCATTTGAATTTTTATAGCTCTTGGTATGATGTTTTGAAGTTTTCGAGTAATAATAAGAATAAAGGGCAATATGGTCCTTTTCTGGTTACTGTCAAATATAACATCAAATCTAACAGGTGGTTCAAAGTCTGTTTGAAATTTCAAGTTTTTTGGTAGGCATGAGGGAAAGAAGGGTATAGTGTGATGTTTTGAAGTTTTGGTGTGATTACTCAAGCAAAGGACATTATGGTCTTTTTTATTCATTGTTATTTACGCCCAACTTTTTCAAATTAACATGAACATTCGAGATTAGGGCAGGCAGGGGAAAAGAAGTTGGTCTGATGCTTTAAAGTTTTGGTGCAATAAAAATCTTAAGGGTCGTTTTGGTCTTTCTCTAGAAAATTTCCTGGAAATTGGAATTTTTTGAAGAAGGTTTTTTGAGTTGAATTGTACCATGTGCTTACTCCTTTTGTAGTTGGGCCTTATCCTCCACTCACCTACCTAGGTATATTCCATATTCGTGAAGAGAGTAGTTAGGTTTCTTTGATGTTCGCTTAGTCCTTGAATGCTCAGTTGAGGTTTTCGCCACTGTTTTGATAAAATAAGTGTTTGGAGGATATGGAAGGTGAATACATGCTAATGAATGGTTATTTACTCTTTGATCCTCTTAGTTTAACACTACTAATTTTGCATCTTATAAACATCGTTAGAGGATACCACATGTGAATATTTGTGGGTCGGTCTTTTAGTGGTTATTATTTCTCTCAATTCCCACCTCTTCTGTTTCATGTAACAATATAAGTTTCCTACATCCTTTATCTTTTATTTTTTGCGTATATTTGTCATAGCTAACCAATTACAAACCTCATTAAATCAACCAAATTTTATATTATCAGTTATTAAAAATATTTTTGTGGACTTTTATAGAATTTTTGTTTTATGAGAAAAGTGTTTTTGGTATGGATAGAGGCATGCTATATTGTATGGATACACATAAGCAATAAAGATTATACAAGTCTCATATCATTCAAAAGACGTATATAAAAATATATAAGAAGCAAATAAGTTCATATTTCAACCATCATCATTGAAAGAAAAGTATTTGCCGCAATGTACTTTTCTTTTTAACTTAAGAAAAGTTCTTTTTACCCAAAATAACAAGATACATATATTTTTAAATAAAAAAAACATATTTATATTCGTCGTCCAAAAAATCTTCGGTGAACGGAAAGTTTTTTATTGCACCACAATATGTTTTTTTGTAATATGTCATGTTTTTCGAAAGAAACAATTCCCCAAAATAAAACTATTTACCGTCCACCAAAAGAAAACTAATTGCCGAAATCAAAATATTCACCCAAATCGACAAAACAATCACATGGTTTCACACAACTTGTTTAATTTTTAACTAAGACAACATTATAATTTTGTTTTAAACCCCAAATAATCTACCTAAATGGATTAATTTCTAAGTTACAAGTTATAATCAACAAAAGCAAATTACATTTCACTGTTAGGTTTGCCTTTTTATTACCTTCGTGTCAAAGTTGGGTGCCAAATCTTAAATGTTTCCGAACAGAAATAATTATTGAAATAAACTATTCACACCCGTCGGTTGGCGCGGGTAAACAGCTAGTATATATATATATATATATATATATATATATATATATGAATTGAAAATCTAAAATTATGTTGAAGTAATTTGAAATGAGATTATCATAAAATCATAAAGTTATATATTACCATTGAAATTTGAACCGAGATAATTGATATATTTTCATTTAGATAATTTGTGTATTTGACTGATCGACCTCTTGGTTCGGTTATTAGATAATCATTACTATTAATTAATGTATTTTGGCATCTGTTGGTGTGTTGTGAATAAATTCTAATTTTTGCATTAAATCTGTTTTTTACAATACCATCGGCCCTTAAAATGTCCCTAGTATACATATAGAGTTGCTTAATCCAACTATTTTCTAGCAAACAACCGATAGGGATTTTAATTTTCCTTAAATTCCAATACATGCAATTCCATTTCCTTAGATAAATAAATTTGATAGCCAACACAAGGAAACTTATGGATTTTTCCTTGGCTATAAAACAATCTATGGAGAAAGGAATTTATCCATAAACAACACCTTCATCTCTGCCCACCAAATGGGATCATTTTTATAGACTTTCTCGTTTAGCTTTTGAATATCTTGCCACCATTTGAAAGCCTCTCCTTCCTGTGGCAATGTGCTGACTACAAGTTCTACTTGTTCTGGCTGTGCAACACAATGATACTCAAAATACAATTCTAGTTCCTTTACCCATTTGCAAAAGACATCAAGATTAAACTTCTCAGGGAATGTTGGTAGACCAATGTTTGTGTTGTAATGAGATGGCTTCTCCTCTGTAGGAATCTCAACCACATTATCTTGCATTGGTGCATATTTATTCACCTCCACCTCGATATGTTTTAAGCGAGTGCCCAGATCTTCAAGCTTGTTTACCATGGGCCCAATACACCTATTTATATCGTTGGCCAACGTATTCAAAGAAAAAAAATCTACACTGAAAAATATAAACAAGTAGAATCCAAATTAAAAATTAGTTGATAACAAATATTAAATCCAAATTAATGCAAACTTATTATTCTCTAATGTCCATATTTTTAAATTTATGTCATTCAAAAATAATAAAATTTTCTAGAAACCTGGAGCCATGGTGTCCTTGATCTTGATCCATGTCTTGTGGCTCGTTCCCTGAATCAAAAAATTTAAAGTCAGTATAAAGGTTTATTTTTGTCAACACCATATTCTAATCTTGGAATAAAGTTTAATCAAACTCATCCTAATAAAACCTTAATCTTCCAACCAAAGGAGTTACACCTTAATTCTTTCAAGATTTCCAATCGATTAATGGATATTTTTTTAATTATATTAATTTTGATGATCAAATTGTAGAGAGTGTTCCAAAGAGAAAGATATTTAGAAGAAACTTTTGCAACACAAACTAGCAAAAGCATACAATAATAAGAGTTCAAAAAGCAAAGCCCAAAACCAATTCAACTGCCTTGTGATATACATATGCATAATTAAATCACCAAATCCCACAATCATTGTTAATTATTAATAGATGCAGACAAAATACATATTACATAAGTCTTTATGTAAGAAAACTAATGTGTTCATCCTCATATTCCTACATAATCATAGCAGCAAACATGTACAAAAGTCAAAGGTACACAATGAGCTAAATAAAACCAATCAAGAGAGTTAAACAATACCAAACATACAGCAGATCCATGAATCACGCACATAAAACCATGGAAAACAAATTTTACATTAATATTCGACTTTTCTTGTCCCCCTTCAAACAAAGCCAAACTAAGATGAAAATGAAACAACTTTGTAAATGCATTTTATCCGATAGTCAACAGCTCCTCCAATTAGGAATAGAAAAAACTAATTTTTCGATCAATTTGAAACTTTTTTACGCCTAAATTTGATGCAAAATAAATAAACTTAATTTCTTCAGAGTCGATGAACCATGGAAACTTATATCAGAATGAAAAAGAAACACAGAAAACAAACCCTAGAATATAACTAAACAAAACCATTGCCCTCGAATCGGGATCGGGATCAGTATCAGAAGTAATGAAATTGATTACCGTTATTACGTGAAGCAATCGTCCCCTGATTTGCCGGCTTCTCCTCCGCTCTACGCTTTACCGGAACCCTAAGGTGGAGATGGATCAATTTTTATAGGCGTAACATCAAACCCTAAACTTATCCCCTGGGCCGTGGCCCATTGAACTGTGAAACAAATACCCAATCGACCAATAGCATAACTTCGACTTTGGCTCTTTTATTTGAGCCGGATGTGAGTTTATATAATTTTTTCTTGATTCTAAATAAATTCTTTGATAAAATATTAATAACAATAACAATAATAATAATAATAATAATAATAATAATAAGCACTTAATCACTTCAGTCCTTGCTCCAACTCTCCAGTCTGATTCTCACAGATGATTTAATACTTAAAGTTTGCAACTTTACTTACATACATGGCTTAATGGGACTTTAGAACTTAAAAGAGCCTAATGAAAGATCTTAACACATGCATGAGTCCAACTAAACCATAATGATCACATTTTTATGCCTTTGGGACACCCAAAACATCCAGATCCACAATAACAACTTCTGAAACAACTAGAACTCACAAGAACCACCCAAAAAGGCTAAAATGACTAAGAACAAACCCAAAAGAAGATCTATGAAATGAGAAGACAA
Organism: Lactuca virosa; assembly: GCF_052849685.1. Classification (NCBI taxonomy): domain Eukaryota; kingdom Viridiplantae; phylum Streptophyta; class Magnoliopsida; order Asterales; family Asteraceae; genus Lactuca; species Lactuca virosa. The sequence continues at coordinate 38,890,197 of NC_136434.1, forward strand.
GATCATAGCTTTTTACCTCCAATAGATTGCAAAAGATGAGAACTTTCTGGATCTACAAGCTCCCTTCAGGAAATGAGTCATCAACTTTCTTCTAATCTTACACAAATCACCATAAACACTCATTTCCAAGGTCTAAAATCTTACTCAAGGCACTCTAGGTTTTCATGAACGTCAAAAGAGGTGGTGGCTGACTTAAAATGACCAAAGGGGTGGTATAATGTTGCTTATATAGGGTAGGAACCCCGAAATTAGGGTTTTGCTCTGAATGGGGTACGCCCCGCATACCCCTTAGTACGCCCGGCGTACACACAAACCACTTGCAACCCACATTGCCTTATACGTTGGGCGTACCCAACCAAACACGCGTATGCACCCTCGTATGCATGGGGCTGATCTGCCAAATATTTCCATTAGGGGCCACACTTGCCAATATCTTCAAAATGCCATAACTCCCTCATCCTAAGTCCGTTTCTAACGAACCTTATATCCACGTAAAGGTGGCGAGAATCCCTACGCTCCTAACAACATACCCACGTCATAAAACCTCCCAAACAAAACCTGAAATCTATAAAAGACCGAGATATCAATTTACAATTATACCCTTGGTGCCGTAGACCCGTCCTACTAGAGGAAACTCACCTCGAAAGGTAGCTGTGAATCTTGTGTGAGGAATCTCTAACCGCTGCTCCAACGACTCCCCGACTATCAATACACAATAACACTTAATCAAAATCTAATAATCCTTCTTAGGGTAAAATGACCATTTTACCCCTAGTCAAAGTCAACGTCCTGAGTTTACTCGACTCGCCGAGTTGGCTTATCAACTCGCCGAGTCCTATAGCTCATAAATCTTGAAATTGCGATCCAACTCGTCGAGTCATCCCCCTGACTCGTCGAGTTCCCCAGCCAGTCATAGTCGCGATTTAGCGAATCAACTCGTCGAGTCCTAACATAATTAAAACAGGACAACTCGTCTCAACTTATCGAGTTCACCTAAGGACTCGACGAGTTACTCTGTCTGTTTGGGCCATCTTAAAGGTTTAAGCCCCTACACTTCGAATCTAAGCTTCATACTTCTTATATACTTTGGAAATGTCCTTTTAAGGGTAAAGTTTCCAACTTTACCCGTTAATACCTCCTCTTAATGAGTTTAGCTCAAATCCTAATTCCTTGGGACCTAGATCTTGGTCCCCAAGTCATCCATACTCCAAACTACAACTTACAAACATGGATCTAGGTCCCTAACACTACTTGAATACGTAAAGTTCCTTCCTTTTTCTACATGCATGGCCTTTTTGGGGCTTAAAGGCGAAAAAGGCACCCCATAGCTTGTATGGGAGCTCTTATGGCATAAAGTTTACACCTTTAAGCCATAATAGCCCTTAAGTGTAGCACCTGGTTCTTGGTACGTATTCTTTTATTTAAATTTTTGAGTATTTTGCATTCTGGCCTTGGACTCGGCGAGTCAAAGGCTCGACTCGCCGAGTAGAAGCGGGAAGGGGCACGGGGTTTAAGTTGTGGACTCGCCGAGTCGGGTCCCGGACTCGGCGAGTAGCCGTTGTCTGGACAAAAACCCTAATCCAGGGGCTTACACCCTATTTAAACACTCTAACTCGGCCTCCCTTGTCCCTAACACTTCCAGAAGAGCTGTAGAGCGAAACCCTAGCCCCCATATTGTTCTTGTGAGTGATTTTGGCATTGTGAAGGAAGTTTGGAGCTTAGAAGAAGAAGGAGAAGGTTGAAGAGTGCAAGGAGGGGAAGTAGATCCGAAATCTACACTGTGGGAAGCTTCCATTAAGGTAGAAAAGTTCCTACCTTGATCACTAGTTCATTAGATTCCCTTTTTGTCCCAAATTTGTGGTTTTCAAGCCCTAAAACCTCAAACTCCATGTGTTTATGCTCCATGTTCTGAAAGGACTTCAGATCTGGACCTTATGGACATCTTAGAAGTGTAAAGTCTCTGTGGTTGAAGTTATTGAGGTCCCTATTGAGTGTTTGACCTCATAAAGAGCTTGGATTTGCCTTTTGGAGCTCATAGGGCCATGCATGCACGTAAAGTTTGCAACTTTACGTGATAAGCATGCCCTAGGAGCTTAGATCTATGGTTTGGAACTGTTGCATGCCTAAGAATTGGTCTGTTTGGAAGGAGGGTTGAAGGGACTCGGCGAGTGCCAAAGTGCACTCGGCGAGTTATATGAAGATGGTCTTAGACTCGACGAGTTGGATGAACCACTCGGCGAGTCCTATGAAGATTGCCTGGGACTCGACGAGTTGTTCTTCCAACTTGGCGAGTCATATGAACAGTTACTGAGTTAAGAGGGGTTTAAGTGTAGAAGGTCCAACCCTTCGTAACTGCTCGCGGAATTAGCAATTTATCGAGTAGCAAAAGTCCCAGAAACCCAAATCCTCAAGATGGATGATCTGGTGAGGATTTGGAAGCGAGTAGGAGATCTGCTCGTAGGGACTCGGCGAGTTGTTCTCGGACTCGGCGAGTCGGATCGCGAGCCGGTCTAATCGTCCCGAAGTAGTGAGTTAGGGTGACTCAGTGAGTAGGAAAAAGGGACTTGAGGAGTTAGTACGGGAATAGTGGGAGAGGGACTCGGCGAGTCTGTGCCAGGACTCGGCGAGTCCAGTCAACTGGAAGTTGACTTTGACCAAGGAGTTGACCTTGGACCAGGGGCAGGTCAGTCATTTGACCTAAGGGTATTTATGAGTGACTAATCGATGTTTATGGATTTATAGCCGGAGGATTACCGGTGCAGCAGTCAGACGTCTAGCGAGCAGACTTCCAGAAGCTACTTTTCGAGGTGAGTTACCTTCCAGTAGCGGTGGGTCTACGGCCACAATGCCGGCCCACCAGTAGGAGTTGTATGTTGGATGATTGTCTTTGTGATATCACCTAGGTTTGCTACTACCTGATATGTTATGTGATAGTATGATATGATGTTATATGCTAGTAGCAGTAGGGGAGATAGTCCCCAGGATTTCCGGTCGATAGGGCCGAAAGGGGTAGTCATACCCAGTCATGTTAGACAGATTATGGTTATGTGATATATGTTATGTGGTAGTAGTAGAGGGGTGAAATAGTCCCCAGTATCCGGTCGAAAGGACTGAAGGGGAGGCCAGCACCCAGATATGCTAGGCAGTATCCAGTCGAAAGGACCGAAGGGGAGGCCAGCACCCAGATATGATGGGCAGTATCCGGTCGAAAGGACCGAAGGGGTAGGTCGGGCACCCAGATATGCCTGACAGTATCTGTATGTTATGTGATTGTATGGTATGTGGTACGATGGGGGAACTCACTAAGCTTCGTGCTTACAGTTTACATTTTTGTTTCAGGTACCTCTTCAGCGAAGGGGAAGGAGCTGGCGCGGTAGCGGCACATCATACACACACACTGGTTTTCCGCACTATGAGATGTTCTGGGATTGTACTCTGACATTATTATTATTATTTTATGATTTGGTTTCAGACATAAGATATATTTTATGAGATGATATGATCAAATGATGTTTTACTACAAATGTTTTGCAAACCATTTATTTTAAACGAAATTTTTGGGTCGTTACAAGTTGGTATCAGAGCCCTGGTTTGAGGGATTCGGACACACCTTCAGGGTGTCTGGACTCAAATCGAGGGATTAAAAGAGTTTTATAAATAAATGATTTTCTAAAGGCTAAGTAAAAGAGTTTCGAGAAAGAACAAAGTGTGTGATGTGCGCGACCGGCCGAGCTTAAGTAAGTTTTCCCCAAAGTACCCATACAAGTTTATGTTATAATTATCAGTTTCAGTTTCAGTAGAACAGCATGCTAGAATAGGACTAAGGATCTAGGAATAATGCCTTATGTGCCTGCTTTAAGTGTTCCAGCTTCATGAGAATTGCATGCTAGTACTAAGTAGATAGTAGTAGGGTAGCCTGTTTAGGTTATGCCCGATAGTATGAGCTTAGCATTGTATGCTAGTACAGATCAGTCAGTATGATAGCCAGAGTAGTATATACTTGATTATGTGTACTCAATGCCCGAATGCTGCTTGCTATGTGCTTTTAGGAGTTCTAGTTGTCTTTCACTAACTAGTAAACGAATATGTTAAGTTACATATTGCAAGGACTAAATAATTTCAGAAGGTTGGGTCTAGCCCTATTTCGCAGCTCTTGTTTGAGTCCAACCGTTGTAGGGTGGGACCTCTCATTCGAAGAATTATCTAGTCTGAGTAATATGTAATAGTATTCGCGAGCTAGTTAGGGGAAGGAAGCAGGGACTTCTTATGCAGCTGATGGCAGAGAGTGGGATGGCGATTACCTAGGGCAAGCCTAGGACGAGAGTAGCATGAGATCAGCAGTAGTAGTAGAAGGGACTTGGTGGAGTCGAGGCTGTTCTTAAGGAAAGTACGGATAGATGTGGAAGGTAGTATGGGACCCGTACTACTGAAAGCAGAGGATCCGTACTTGAATTGAGAAAGGTTGAGGCGAGACCAGGAACCTTGCAGTAGATGTAATCCCTCTAAGGTGTGTCAGTACCACTATCAGTTGTCGCTATGTATTGCAGAATGGTGGTACTACGTTCGAGGCCAGCAGTTGGCAGTTCGGGAGAGGGATCGGGTTCGGGTTCAGGTTCCGAACCAGTGGATGAGAGGCTACGCGAGTTCATCGCGTCAGAGATCACCAGAGGCATCCTTGAGTCGACCCCCATCATCTTCGGGTCGATCAAGGAAGGGATAGTTGAGCTGATGGAGGACCGCCTCAGGGCGTTCAGGAGTGACATGGCATCTGGCCAGTCAGGATCTCGCACACTGTCCTTTAAGGACTTCAGGGGCAGTGGTGCGCCAGATTTCCATGGGGCGAAGGACCCCATTGCTGCCAGACGATGGATTGCAGACATTGAGTCTGCACAGCTGACCAGCTTCTGCCCTGAGGGGTCGAAGGTACGATTTGCAGCAGGGTGTCTGAGGGACCGGGCTAGGGATTGGTGGGAGTCGGTTGGTGACTCTCTGGGAGCCTCGGCTGTTGAGGCTATGACATGGTCAGACTTTGTGACACGGTTCAGAGTGGAGTTCGCACCTACAGTGGAGCTCCAACAGTTAGCCAGGGAGTTCTTGGATATGAGGCAGACCACGGAGACTGTGGCGGAGATCACCGCCAAGTTCTGGGAGAGGGCGTTACTGGTGCCCCAGTATGCGGGCGACGAGGACATGAGGAGGACCCGCTATCATGATATGCTACGAGCTGACATTCGTGAGCATGTTAGCTTTTCAGCTTGTCCTACTCTGGATTCCATGATTGCCAGGGCAAGGGAGAGGGAGATTGATCTGGAGCATATCTGGAAGAGGAAGGCAGAAGAGGGGCAGGTTACGGGGGCTTCGGGGAAGAAGCCCAAGGGATCAGATGTTGGGCCGAAAGGCCAACAGAGCCGAGGCCGCTGTAGGAAATGCGGCAAGGCGCATGAGGGGGCATGTAGAGTGGGATCGCCGGGCTGCTACAAGTGCGGCAAGATGGGGCACTTCAGCAGGGATTGTACCGCCCCTGCACCTGTGTTACAGACGTCAGAGTTGCTGTGTTTCCACTGCAACCAGAGGGGCCACAAGAAGGCCAATTGCCCCCAGTTGACAGCAGCAGCGCCAGTGAGGGCGCCAGCTCCAGCGACCCTGCGGATTACCGATGGCCGGCAGGGCAAGGCAGAGGCTCCAGTGGTGAGGAGTCGGGTATTTCAGCTGACTACCGAGGAGGCACGCGCTGCACCCGATGTGGTGACGAGTATGATTCTTTCCCTCTGATTTATTTTTATGGTGTCTATGTTATTGATATGTGCTCGGTTTAGGATCGTTCCATGTGAACGACATCCCGGTTCAGGTGTTGTTTGATTCGGGCGCTACTCGATCATTCGTCTCTCTTGCGCTTAGCAAGAAGTTTCATGCGTCTTCGGGCATGTTGGACTGCCCTCTAGAGGTCGAGATTGCGGACGACCGGTCAGTGCGAGCATCTGAGGTCTTCCGAGATTGTGTGCTGAGGTTATTTGAGGAGCGCTACTTGGTAGACTTGGTTCCCATTCCATTGCGTGGGAACAAGGTGATTATAGGCATGGATTGGCTCAGCCCTAATGGGGCAGTGATCGACTGCGCGCAGCAGTTGACGCGGATCAGGACCGCAAGTGGGGGAGAGCTGGTGATTCAGGGCGAGAGGCCACAGCGAGGACCAGCTATATGTTCAGCAGTGAGAGCTAGGCGTTACCTCCAGCAGGGTTGCACAGGTTATGTAGCGTATGTTATGGATACCCAGGAGACGGGTAGGGCGACGGTGGGCGATGTGCCCGTAGTACGAGAGTTCGCGGATGTATTCCCCGAGGAGTTGCCAGGGATACCTCCGGAGCGACAGGTGGAGTTCAGGATCGACCTAGTTCCTGGTGCAGCTCCGATAGCCAAGGCACCATATCGGTTGGCTCCTCCCGAGATGCAGGAGTTGTCTACGCAGCTGCAGGAGCTGTTATACAAGGGTTTCATTCGACCGAGCAGTTCACCCTGGGGAGCCCCGATTCTGTTCGTAAAGAAGAAGGACGGGTCGCATCGGATGTGTATAGATTATCGGGAGCTGAACAAGGTAACGGTGAAGAACCGCTACCCACTCCCGAGGATTGATGACCTCTTTGACCAGCTACAGGGAGCATCTTGGTTCTCCAAGATTGATTTGCGTTCAGGGTATCACCAGATGCGGGTCAGAGAGGAGGATGTGCAGAAGACTGCGTTTCGGATGCGTTACGGCCACTATGAGTTTGTGGTGATGCCTTTCGGGCTCACCAATGCTCCTGCCGCGTTCATGGACCTCATGAACCGCGTATGTAGACCGATGTTAGACCGGTCTGTGATAGTGTTTATCGACGATATCTTGGTTTACTCCAAGACGCGAGAGCAGCATGAGGAGCATCTGCGGGAGGTTCTGGAGACTTTAAGGAGGGAGAACTTGTATGCTAAGTTCTCCAAGTGTGAGTTCTCGTTGCGCGAGGTGCAGTTTCTTGGGCACCTTGTCAACCAGAACGAGATTTCGGTAGATCCGGCCAAAGTGGAGGCCGTGATGAGTTGGGAGGTTCCGAGGTCTCCATCTGAGATGCGGAGCTTTCTGGGATTGGCAGGCTACTATCGGAGATACATTCAGGACTTCTCCAAGATAGCAGTTCCGCTCACCCGACTGACTAAGAAGTCGGTGGTGTATCGCTGGGGGCCTGAGCAGTAGGCCGCGTTCGAGGCACTGAGACAGAGATTGTGCGAGGCGCCAATCTTAGCCCTGTCAGAGGGCATGGAGGATTTTGTGGTGTACTGCGATGCATCCATCGCAGGTTTGGGCGCGGTATTGATGCAGAGAGGGCATGTCATCGCCTATGCGTCGAGGCAGCTGAAGCCTCACGAGGCGAATTACCCGACGCATGATTTGGAGTTGGGGGTTGTTGTATTCACCCTCAAGATTTGGCGTCATTACCTCTATGGGGTTCGTTGTACGATTTACACGGACCACAAGAGTTTGAGGTATCTCATGGATCAGCCAAATCTGAATATGAGACAGCGTCGGTGGCTTGATGTGGTAAAGGATTATGATTGTGAGATCCTTTACCATCCGGGGAAGGCTAATGTCATGGCCGATGCGCTTAGCCGCAAGGCAGCGCCGATCAGGGATATCTGTCTGAGGATGACAGTGGTGACTCCGCTTCTAGAACGGATCCGGGAGGCTCAGCAGGAGGCTATGAAGGAGGAACATCGGAAGAGTGAGCGGATTATGGGACAGGTTTCCTCTTTCGACTATGATAGCCGAGGGTTATTGACTCTTCACCGTAGGGTGTGGGTCCCTTATCATGGAGGCGTGCGCCAGGTCCTGATGGAGGAGGCGCACACATCCCGGTTCTCCATTCATCCCGGGGCGACGAAGATGTATAGGGATCTTCGTCTGGACTATTGGTGGCCCTGCATGAAGCGGGATGTAGCATGGTATGTGGAGCGGTGCTTGACCTGCAGGAAGGTCAAGGCCGAGCATCAGAGACCACACGGCAAGATGCAGCCGTTGGATATTCCGCTGTGGAAATGGGAAGACATCACGATGGATTTTATCACCAAGCTTCCCAGGACCGCGCGGGGAATGGATTCAATCTGGGTCATTGTCGACCGATTGACCAAGAGCGCCCACTTTATCCCGATTCAGGAGAGCATCTCGGCCGAGAAATTGGCCGATATCTATATCAGGGAGGTGGTGGCGCGGCACGGAGTGCCAGTTTCGGTGATTTCAGACAGAGATGTGCGGTTTACTTCCAGGTTTTGGAAGAAGTTTCATGACGAGCTGGGTACTCGTCTGCATTTTAGCACCGCTTTTCACCCGCAGACGGATGGCCAGAGCGAGCGGACCATCCAGACTCTGGAGGATATGTTGTGGGCATGTGTTTTAGATTTCGGAGGTAGTTGGGATACCTACCTCCCGTTGGCGGAGTTCTCGTATAATAATAGTTATCATGCGAGCATTGACCGTCCTCCCTTCGAGATGTTATACGGGAGGAGGTGCAGGACCCCGATATGTTGGGGTGAGGTTGGCCAGAGAGTCATGGGGAGCACCGAAGTAGTGCTCAAGACGACAGAGAAGATTCAACAGGTCTGGAGCAGGCTTCAGACTGCTCAGAGTCGGCAGAAAAGTTATGCCGATAAGCGTCGGTCAGACCTGGAATTCCAGGTCGGGGATATGGTCCTCCTAAAGGTGTCGCCATGGAAGGGCGTCATCCGATTCAGGAAGCGAGGCAAGTTGGGCCCCTGATACATTGGACCCTTCAGGGTGGTAGCCCGGGTGTGCAAGGTGGCTTACCGGTTGGATCTGCCAGCCGAGCTCAGTCAGATCCACAATACTTTTCCACGTCTCCCAGCTGCGGAAGTGCCTGGTGGACGACTCAGCAGTGGTACCCTTGGAGGACATTCAGGTTGATGACAGCCTATATTACATCGAGCGGCCTGTGGCGATCCTTGACCGGAAGTCGAAGGATCTGAGGAACAAGAGGGTTGAGCTGGTAAAGGTGCAATGGCAGCACCGGAAGGGCTCGGAATGGACATGGGAGCCGATGGATGAGATGATGGAGCATTACCCCGAGCTGTTTCAGGAGCAAGCAGCAGACTTCGAGGACGAAGTCTAAAATAAGTGGGGGAGATTTGTAGCACCTGGTTCTTGGTACGTATTCTTTTATTTAAATCTTTGAGTATTTTGCATTCTGGCCTTGGACTCGGCGAGTCAAAGGCTAGACTCGCCGAGTAGAAGCGGGAAGGGGCACGGGGTTTAAGTTGTGGACTCGCCGAGTCGGGTCCCGGACTCGGCGAGTAGCCGCTGTCTGGACAAAAACCCTAATCCAGGGGCTTGCACCCTATTTAAACACTCTAACTCGGCCTCCCTTGTCCCTAACACTTCCAGAAGAGCTGTAGAGCGAAACCCTAGCCCCCATATTATTCTTGTGAGTGATTTTGGCATTGTGAAGGAAGTTTGGAGCTTAGAAGAAGAAGGAGAAGGTTGAAGAGTGCAAGGAGGGGAAGTAGATCCGAAATCTACACTGTGGGAAGCTTCCATTCAGGTAGAAAAGTTCCTACCTTGATCACTAGTTCATTAGATTCCCTTTTTGTCCCAAATTTGTGGTTTTCAAGCCCTAAAACCTCAAACTCCATGTGTTTATGCTCCATGTTCTGAAAGGACTTCAGATCTGGACCTTATGGACATCTTAGAAGTGTAAAGTCTCTGTGGTTGAAGTTATTGAGGTCCCTATTGAGTGTTTGACCTCATAAAGAGCTTGGATTTGCCTTTTGGAGCTCATAGGGCCATGCATGCACGTAAAGTTTGCAACTTTACGTGATAAGCATGCCCTAGGAGCTTAGATCTATGGTTTGGAACCGTTGCATGCCTAAGAATTGGTCTGTTTGGAAGGAGGGTTGAAGGGACTCGGCGAGTGCCAAAGTGCACTCGGCGAGTTATATGAAGATGGTCTTAGACTCGACGAGTTGGATGAACCACTCGGCGAGTCCTATGAAGATTGTCTGGGACTCGACGAGTTGTTCTTCCAACTTGGCGAGTCATATGAACAGTTACTGAGTTAAGAGGGGTTTAAGTGTAGAAGGTCCAACCCTTCGTAACTGCTCGCGAAATTAGCAATTTATCGAGTAGCAAAAGTCCCAGAAACCCAAATCCTCAAGATGGATGATCTGGTGAGGATTTGGAAGCGAGTAGGAGATCTGCTCGTAGGGACTCGACGAGTTGTTCTCGGACTCGGCGAGTCGGATTGCGAGCCGGTCTAATCGTCCCAAGTAGTGAGTTAGGGTGACTCAGTGAGTAGGAAAAAGGGACTTGAGGAGTTAGTACGGGAATAGTGGGAGAGGGACTCGACGAGTCTGTGCCAGGACTCGGCGAGTCCAGTCAACTGGAAGTTAACTTTGACCAAGGAGTTGACCTTGGACCAGGGGCAGGTCAGTCATTTGACCTAAGGGTATTTATGAGTGACTAATCGATGTTTATGGATTTATAGCCGGAGGATTACCGGTGCAGCAGTCAGACGTCTAGCGAGCAGACTTCCAGCAGCTACTTTTCGAGGTGAGTTACCTTCCAGTAGCGGTGGGTCTATGGCCACAATGCCGGCCCACCAGTAGGAGTTGTATGTTGGATGATTGTCTTTGTGATATCACCTAGGTTTGCTACTACCTGATATGTTATGTGCTAGTATGATATGATGTTATATGCTAGTAGCAGTAGGGGAAATAGTCCCCAGGATTTCCGGTCGATAGGGCCGAAAGGGGTAGTCATACCCAGTCATGTTAGACAGATTATGGTTATGTGATATATGTTATGTGGTAGTAGTAGAGGGGTGAAATAGTCCCCAGTATCCGGTCGAAAGGACCGAAGGGGAGGCCAGCACCGAGATATGCTAGGCAGTATCCGGTCGAAAGGACCGAAGGGGAGGCCAGCACCCAGATATGTTGGGCAGTATCCGGTCGAAAGGACCGAAGGGGTAGGTCGGGCACCCAGATATGCCTGACAGTATCTGTATGTTATGTGATTGTATGGTATGTGGTACGATGGGGGAACTCACTAAGCTTCGTGCTTACAGTTTACAGTTTTGTTTCAGGTACCTCTTCAACGAAGGGGAAGGAGATGGCGCGGTAGCGGCACATCATACACACACACACTGGTTTTCCGCACTATGAGATGTTCTGGGATTGTACTCTGACATTATTATTATTATTTTATGATTTGGTTTCAGACATAAGATATATTTTATGAGATGATATGATCGGATGATGTTTTACTACAAATGTTTTGCAAACCATTTATTTTAAACGAAATTTTTGGGTCGTTACATTAAGGGTTCCAGATCTGAAATAATACCCTCTTGGATCGTCCATACTCCTCATGCTCACATACTTGGACCAAAACCCTCATAAAGGTAGGACCATTTTGGCATATAGCACTTCTGAAATCCAACAACCCAAGCGGCCCTTCAAATCGGATTCCCCGTACCGCGAGTGGTTAAAAAGATATTATAACGACACTTATATAACTCATAATAATAGCCCAAATAATCATTATAAGGTCCTAATAACATTACTATATTTAAACATAAGTTATACTTAAGGTAGGGTAAGTATATCTCACTTACAGTGGGTTTTTCTCAAAACCGGGCTCCGCCGAAGCAGAGATTCTGAGCCGAAAACTCTTCTTTTCGGAGCCATCGAGAGATCTGGGGCTTCCTTCTCGTGCTAGGGAGGTTCCCTAGGCAAAGCCTGGTGCTGACACGTGGCGCCGAACACAGTAGGTAAAACAATCAATCTTAAAAAAATCATAAATTTCGCATACGAGCTCCGTTTTCGACGTTTTTTATATCCACGTGTAGGTAATTACAAGATCTACAACTTTCCGTTTGACTCCGTCGGCTAATCCTTGACCGATTTTAAATTTAACATTATGAGGAGATTATACTGTTAAATGACTGCGTAAAATTCATAACTTCTACATACGGACTCCGTTTTCGTTTGTCTTTTTGCCGTTGAGTTTCACAGAGGCCGGTTTCCGTGACACCATAAATTGTGTGACTTAAATGATTTGAGGATAAAAATAAGTGATAAAATAAAATGTTAGATAAACCCGATATCTATGAAGGAAGTTGTAGTTGTCGTGACAAGGATTCAGAATATATAAAGAATGTCGAAATCCGAGTTATAACGAATAAGTTATGACCTGTCGAAGTTTCGCGACAGAACCGATACGACACTGCGTGACGTAAATAGTGAATTTACGATAGAGCGATATTTAGCCTTAGTAATCTAAACGAAAGTCATAGAATATGTTAAACTGAGAGCGTGCATAAAAAGAGCGTCTAAATCTGACTTCGCATGAGGAAGTCATGATTTTTCTAAGTTTCAGCTTAGCAGTATGCATCCCAAAGTTCGAATATGAGATCGAGTGATTTCTAGCCGAAACAATCTAAACGAGAATCGAAGATCTTGTCGATAGTAGTGCAACGGTAAAAAGGCAGACGAAAACGGATGTTATATGAAGAAGTTATAAATGTTTAATGGAGTTTTCCTTCCCGACCTACTAAAAATAATATAATAAAAATAAATTCAAAATTAGCCAATGGAGTCTAAACGAGAGTTGTAGAGCATAATCTCACCTACGCGTGTATATAAAGAACGTCGAAAACGGAGATCGTATGCGAGAGTTATTATTTTCTGAAGTTCGAGGCATGCATTCCAAAGGGGAACGCCCCGCGTTCGTTTGCTAGGACTGGGTTGGGCCACGTTGATGTTGAGTCAAGTGGATAACATATAGGGATCAGACCCCGCTCCTACGCTCAGCGTTCGAAGGAACGCCCATCGTTCAAGGAACGCGCAACGTTCTTAGCTGGAACGCACTGCGTTCGAGGGCCAGACTCCTGCTATAAATAGGATACGAGTCCAGCCGTTTATCATTGCTCAATTCCCTCTTTTCACTCCATATACTTTCTTTTTACGTGCAAGTTATACCCCCGAATCCCCGGTATCATCCCGACACCCGAAGCGAGTCCCGAAGCCCAGATCCCGAGAAATAGAGTTGTCGAACCGAAACTCTGCCCGCGAGAAGCCCGGTGTGTGAAGATATCCCGGTATCACCGAAGAATTACTACTTGAAGAGCCGTAGTGCTGTCTGATCATCGTCTTATCAAGTGAGTGCATAGTCTCTTTCACGAACACGATTTTTATACAAGTATTGTTGAATGTATTAAATATATGTTTGTGTAAGTGTATATTCCCTTTATTCTAACACATAGATATGAAGTATCTCTATAAAATATGTGCTATGTGTTATATGTATATTATCTGTTTATCTGGAATGAGTATTGAATGGATATATTATACAGGTTTTAAAGTTGTATATAAATGTATATATGTATTTTTATCTAAAAATATGTTGGGTAGAACATGGGTAGATAGTTGGTGTGTGATGAAATAAAATGTTGAGAGGCCTCGATGTTGTTGTTGATCTAGTCATCTAGTGGAGTATGGATGACGACCACAGACTCTTTCTAGACAGTCCAGTGGAACGCTGGCAGGTTCATAACTTGTAGGTGTTGTGAACGATGTGTTCACCGGTGTACTCTATCCCCCTCATGGTTGCCTTTAGGACATTCATTGCTGAGGAAACCCCTTTGCAGTAGCGTCCGTCCCGATGAAAATCCTAGATTAGGTCCCTGGTAATAGTTGTTGTTTTAGGGACGTAAAGTGAGGATAACGGGAATGGGTAATCGGGATATTGTTGGTTGGTGAAATTAAATATAATTATTTATTGTGGATTGAAATCCCTATATGTTCACCAGGCTCCCAAGCCTGACCCACTCAGTTTTATTTGTATTACAGGTAGTGGCGCGAGGGCATAAGATGGATGAATCATCAAGTTATTTTGTTTATAGGCATGTAGTTGTATATAACTGTTGTAAGGCTTATAATGTGTCGTTTATGCTTTTGGTTTGTATCGGAACATGACATCCCGGGGTTTTGATATATAATGAAAATACATTTCTTTAAGAAATGCTTTGGTAAATATCATCGTATCATATTTTGTTTGGGAATAAATTCCGCAACTCTTTTAAATCAAAGGATTACTCTGAAATCATTTTAAAAGCATAAATTAAGCCGGTCTTTTCTGGCCGTGAATTTGGGGATGTCACAGTTGGTATCAGAGCATTACTTTAAGCGAACTACGAATTTGTAGGATTTCTAGACTTAAACTTAGAATGCTAAGTGAAGATTGTGGGATCAGTGTCTGTTATATTCTAGACACGAGCACTAGTTTATTTTAGGAAAGATGCCTAAAATGCTTTTATGTGATAAATGCTATATGGTTGCCATATATGAAATTATTTGTTCGGATCTACGGTTTGTTGCCAACCGGATCTGGAAAACTTATGTGTTTAGGATTCTAAGCGTATGACTACGGTATTAGAACTAGCATGTAAACGTTTCGGAGTGATAGCAATTATTTAAATATCTATCGTGAATGAGGATCTAAATTCACCTTATTCGTTGTATAGATCAAGAATGGCAAGAACAAGAAGCGGAGTTGGAAACGTGAACGAAAACAGGAATCAACCGTCTGTGATTGAACAAGTAGTTGTTGCAACAGCAGCACCTGAGCCAATGACAATGGCTGGCGTACAATTGATGATTCAAACGATGTTGGATCGTTAGATGGAAGAAACTAGACGTCTACTTCGGCAGAATCGTGAAGAACTGTCAATTCAAGTTGAAGAGCCCGAAGTGAATGGAGGGAAGTCAGATGGAGGAAACTTCAGTGGGATTATTGGTCAAGCCGACCCACCGATTGTTAGGCAGAATAACTAGGATGGAGGAAATGATGGAAGAGGATGCAAGTACAAGGATTTCATGGCATCCAAACCACCATGTCTATCTGGAAGCCCGACGCCTGTAGAAGTTATAAACTGGATCTCCGAAATGGAGACAATGTTTGAAAGTTGTGAATGCAGCAACAAACAGAAGACCGCTCTCTCGGTTCCTCTGTTAAAATCTGGAGTACTTAGTTGGTGGAAACTTCATGCTGATTCAATGACCAAGGGAGAATCAAGTAAGATGTCTTGGGAAGACTTTGTTGTGCAACTGAAATTGCAATATTGCTTAGAGCAGGACCTTCTGTAAATCAGTAATGAGTTTCATAATCTGAAGAAGGGAAGGATGAGCATTACTGAATACGCTACAAGTTTTACAGAGAAGATGAAGCTTATTCCATATCTAGTTCCAACCGAACTCTCCAAGGTCAACAAGTTTTCCCGTGGATTACCAGCGGACTTTGGTCCAATGGTTAAGCAAGCAACAACTTTGAAAGCCGCCATCTGGGCTGCTAAAAATGTTGAGAGACCTAGACCAGAGAGAAGGGTCTGGAGAGGTCAGAGGTGGGTGAGAAAAGGAAGTTCGATGGACTTAAGTTAACACATCCCTAAACCCAAAACTCGAATGCATTAGGCTTAGAACACTCAAACAGACCCTAAACAATGCTAATAGATAGCAGAAACGAGTCTGACTCTCGATTGATTGGCTGGATTTACAAGACAAAATTTTTGGGTTGTCACATCATCCCCCCGTTAGATGGAATTTCGTCCTGAAATTAGCTTTCTTAGCAATACTCCTGAGGTTGTGCTCCTCTGATTAGCAAAATACCCACTTGTAGACCTGGGCAACTTTGCCCTAATGTCCATGATAGGATTCATACATGGTCCATCTATCATTACCTCGTGTATACTAGTCGTATATAATTAAGATTAGTAAGACGGTCGGATGTGCAACTCTGCCCCAGGTCCACAACCAAACAAGGAACAGGAGATAGGGCGGAAACACACATACTAAGTTTGCATAATCATAATTATATACTCCTCTCGCTTATACACTTAATAATGATAGGTTGGCTGTATTCGCCCTTAGCCTCTGTGCTTGAACTTTATCTGTTGGACGAGTGGTAGTTCTGGAAGGTCTGCTGAGTATACGGTGGCAAGGTTTCGGAGGGCAAAGTACTCCTCGCATGAGTACTTCGGGTTTTAGAAGACAAGAGACAATACTGAGGTCTAGGTCGGGCTGTCGTTACGAATGACGAGGGTTTCGTGAATTTGACGGTCAAGACGATGGAAACATATGAACTTAGTATGGTGAGGACCACGCCAATCCATGACGAATGATGACAACGGACTCCTTACCAAAACAAAAGTTAGGCCGATTTGAAAGAAACGTTTGTTATACGATAGTGTATCCCTGAGTGTGTTCGATAATACATTCTGTGAAGACTTTCCAGTGCTTTCAGTTTTCTCCTTGATATTACCACTGCCACAAATCGTACCGCGATGAGCGAGTACTAACAGTGAAAGTGCTTTGATAACTAGTGTCGATACCTTTTATTATGATCCTCCTCGGTACCTTTATGATCGCTTGGAATATACAAGTTATGTATAATTAAGATGAATAAGACAATCGACTAAGTGACTCTGCCCCAAATCCACAACCAAACAAGGAACAGGAAGTAAAGAGGAATGACTCACTCTAATTCTGCAAAATCTTAGCTATGCACAACCCTGAGGTATATACTAAGCCATCATAGCTCCCCTGTACGGATCTTTTAGTTCTCGTATGAATGTTGTGACTTGATCAGACGAGTGAGTTATTATAATTACTTTTAATATCCCCAGTTTTAACCTTATATTAAATATAATTTAAAATTTTAAAGTAACTGTTTTATTTCGAAGACGTACCGCTGGTCTCTGGGGACTCCGGGGTAGTTTCTCCTGTGGTGATCATCAGAATTCGTCCATCTGCGCCTGAGTTCTTTGTTATCGGGAAGTCCCTCTTGTAGTGCCCTGTCTCACCACAACCATAGCAGGCCTGGTTTATTTCTACTCCGGGGACTTGGTAGATCGGTTGTGTCGGTGCCTTGCAGAACCGGGCAGTGTGCCCCTTCCTGTGGCAATTCAGGCAATGCATTTCCCGACATACTCCGGTGTGGTGGTAATTACACTTTCCATACTTTGGGAGAGTTCTAGCATATCGACTGGCAGGTGCTGGAATAGCAGATGTTGTTACGGCGTATGCAGTCACCATTTGTTGCTCTTGCGGGGTTTCCTGGGTTGTTCGCTCCTTCCTCTTTTTCCCCGACTTTCGTTTATAGTCTCCTCCCTTCGATGGCTCGGGAACAAGGACCGCTACGCCATGGCGGACTCCATGGTTAATGAGTCGTTAGGCAGGCGTTTGGTGCTATCGAAGGTTGTTGGTTTAGAAGACAGTACATCCCCTTGAATCGGGGTAGATAAACCCCATAGTTCTTGTTCCAGCTTTTGAACTTCGCCTCTTGGGCAGTATTCTTCCAACATCATCTCTTTCAGGTTCTCCCAACCTATCGCGTTAGCCACTGATAGGGTCAATGACTTAACATGGCTAGTCCACCATGTTAGGGCTCTGTCGGAGAAGGTGCAGGCAACAAACTTCACTTTGCTCCCTTATGGGCACAGATAGATTTCGAAGACCGGATCTGTTTTCTCGAACCATCGCATCAGAGCGATGACTCCTCCATTTCCGTTAAATGATTTAGGCTTGTAGTTCATAAAGTGTTTGTACGAACACTCATGTGGGTGTCCGTGGGTAGCTCCGGGGTTGGTTAAGTGGGTACCGCTACCAGTTCCACTGGTACCACTTTCGTGGATGTGAGTTAGTGCAGCTGTTACTGCGGCTGTTATTGCTGCTTGGAGTGCAGTAGGGTCGAATTGTGGTGGTGGATTCTCTGTTGTGGTATCGACTACGCGCCTTATTGGTCTACCGCGAGGCATCTTTTGCTATAAAGAATACAAAGACGAGATGGAAATAAGTCTATAGCAGAGGTTTCAAGCCGAAAGCTGAAAGACTAAGTTACTCTAGTTCTGAATGCATCTGGTTCTGACTTTCATAGGGTTCTGGAAACAATTCATAAAAGGGAGTCTATATAAAATAAACTTTATAAATCAGAAGTGGCTATCCTTGAATGAATTTATGTGAATTGAATAACTGATACTGGCTGCATGAAAAGAAATAATTCTAACACATAGTGTGAGTAGTGTAATCACTAGCTCACGAATTCAATTAAGGTAATTATTTATTAGTGTGACGCATAAGACGTTTTAGTTTCTTCGGCTGATTACTTCTTGGAAATCTATTTTTGAATCTCTTCTTGTTTCTCCTTGACTCCTCTACTGACTGCTATGATGGAGTGGTTACATCTATCAGGGTTTGTCGTACGAGAATGGAAGTGTCTAAAGAATCTATGAGATTTAAGTGTAACATTATGGGGTGATCCTTACCGCGTCCTCCTATAATTGCACAATGCAAACAAGTCGTATATAATTTAAGATTAAATAGACCTTCGAATAAGTGATCCTACTCCAAAACCACAACCAAACAAGGAACAGGCAGTGAAGCATAGATCACAAATTCTAAGTCTATAAAATCTCAACTATATAAAACCTTGGAAGTATACACTCCGGAATCATAGACCTACCAGAAGGGTCTTTTAAATTCTCACATAAGTTATTTATAGCGCCTAAAATACTCCTATAGTATTTTAATGTAATGAACTTGGTATGTTTTAAACTTGTTATCTTGTAGTATCATAAAAAACTCCCATAGTATTTTAACTTTTTGTTCTGATCTAGAAATCTCTTGAATAGTGTTAGGTAAGTTTTAAGACTGTTGCAACACCACATCACTCCCAAACACATGTCGGTCATATCTCAAATGAATATAGTTGATCAGGCTATATTGATCCCAGATATGATTACATAACTGTCCATGTTTGACCGCAGTGTTCAACATTTAAATACTTCTGTTATGTTCTTCTTGTGATACTTGTTCTAGTATCTATATATGTATAAGCACGTATGTATACTTTTATAAAATTTTGTTATCTTCTTAAAATATATGACTATTCAGAGCACTTAGGCCCCATTGTATTTATAGATGTATATCTTATATAGGTTGATATACTTAGTTCACTATAAACAATGCTCTGATACCAATATGTCACACCCCCAAACCGGAACGGCGAAAATGTTCGGGGGCGGAGGACGTCATATTTAGTATCACAACACATGTATCATAGTAATCATAGTAACAAACAACCATTGTATTAATATTAAAGTGTTTACAAAGTAGTGATTCGTAAAATATTGAATCCAAAAGTAGATAGCAAAACAAGACATGAAGCTCCTAAACTTCATCTTCTGAATCCCAGTGCGCGTACCTGTCTACTAGTTTCTTGAGAATACAAGTTATTTTGAAAGAGTAGATCAACATTTAAGTTGGTGAGTTCATAAGTATTTTAGTGGTGTAACGTATGTTGTAAATTCTTTTTAGAAAAGTTCGCCTGTTCCTTCAGAAAATCATATATCTTCTGATGTGATGAAAGATAAGTAAAAATGACTCTACAATTCCTTCTATGAGTACTAAATGGATACAAGTTATATACAATCCATATCAAACAGACAATCGGTTGTGTGGATCTGCCCTAAGCCCACAACCAAACAAGGAACAGGGAATGAGGCGGAAGTCATACATCCCATTGTTTGTTAGATCTTCACTGTATATATAACCCTGGTGTATTCATTTAGTACTTACGGAGTTAACTGTAATAGTTCCTTTATTTGATGAAAACATTCTTTAAGAAAAACTAGGGGTGTAAGTGAGCCGAGCTACTCGTGAGCTACCCGGGATCGACTCATTAAAAGCTCGACTCGAGATCGAATTAAATGAGCCTGAGCCGAGCTCGAGCCTAAATATAAGGCTCCTTTAATAAACGAGCTCGATCCGAGCTTCAATTAATGGGCTCGCGAGCCTAAACTGTCACACCCCAAAACCAAGAACGGCGGAAACGTTCTGGGGCAGAGGACGTCATGTAAAGTATCACAACAATCCAAAGTAGTAAACAAGCAACAACATCATCCATTGCATTAATAGTATAATTTTAAGTACAAGTGTGTTCTTTCATAGAATAAAACACCATAATGAATAATCAAAATAAAAGACAAGTCTTGACTGCTCCGTCTTCACAAAACCTGGTCATCGTACCTGTCTACTGGTGACCTGAGAATACAAGTTATTTTGAAAGCGAGAATCAACATAAAGCTGGTGAATTCATAAGTATTTTAGTGTCATTGATTTGTAAAAACTTGTAATGAAAGACTTGTAATTGTTTTGAGGAAAAGTTTGTATAAGTATGAAAACCCTAGAAAATCCCATATTTCCTACTAATATAAAAAGTAGTCTTCTACCAAGACTCGACTGTTTTTTGAAGGTTTGAACCTCTACATAAGTGAAGGTTTTTCCCTTGTACAACTATTATTATTCAAATCTAGTCTACCTCATCGATTATGTGAATGTGACACAAAATAAAGGTAATAAGAAAAAGAATATAATTATTGAAATCGTATCCTTTTTGCACTAGGATATTCACGGCGTGGTAACTCGCCGAACAGTACAACCGTAGACACCCGTCGATGTACATTTTCCCACTGTAGCTAACAACCGAGTGTGGAATGGTAAGTCCCGTAACGTATGTAATAGTATCTATGAAATAGTATCTATGTAATAGTATCTATGTAATAGTATCTCTGTAATAGTATCTCTGTAATAGTATGTAATAGCATCTCTTCATATTGTATGTAATAGTATCTCTTCATATAGTATGTAATAGTATCTCTTCATATAGTATGTAATGTATTAGTATAGACTCATGAATGAACTGACTCTTGTGTGATTTCCTTGTACTTGGAATAGTAAGTAGTATCTCCTAACTATACCTATTATAGTTACTAGTAATGTACGTGTATAACCGAAAGTATGCCTTTGCTACCTAAAGGTACTGAATTGACTGATAGAACTTTTATGACTATATATGTATACATAATGTATAACTAATATTTAGACGACATTCGGACAATTAACCGATACCCTAAGGCCACATCCAAACAAGGAAAAGGAATTAAAGCGAGCTAGCAGTCCTAAGTCCTTTAAACATTACTTATATAACTATACATATATAGGCATGCATTTGACAATATAAAAGTACAAAAGAAGTTTTGTAAAACCTTTGAAAAGTTTAATAAATAAGAATTGATGACTTGATTTCAGTTTATAAAATGATTTGAAAACAGTTTGTTTGATAAGAACGGTTTAAAGTATAAGAAATCATTTGTTTGAAATACAATTGTAACCGAGTTTAAAAGGAAAGGTACAGTATGAAAGACAGTTTGATAAAGAGTTTAATATGTAAAACGTTTTGAGAAATCATTTTGAAGTAGTATACTGAGTAAAACAGTTAAAAGTGTAGTAAATCCATTTGTGTACTAGTTATTAATCACATGTGATTGATATAATAACTAGTATGATTCAACTTGTATTCCCCCCCCCCATAAAATCATTTAAAAACATTTAAAAGGTTAATTAAGGGGTATGAACTCACCTGTAGTGAGCGGTTTGGATGAACGGATAGTATAGGATGCTAAGTGTCAAGTGAAGACTTGAACACACACAAGGATCCTAGTTAACATATAATAACACATATATGTATCCAATTAGTCATTTAACAACTAATTAACCAAGTTAAGACATCCTAAGACATGTAAAACACTTGATTTAAGTGCTATATGTCCTAAGGATTGCATCTAAGGGTTGTAGGACTTGGATTTTGGGTTTAGGGTCCAAGGGTAAACTCTTTATGAGTTTACGGTTGTAAACCCATGAGTTTACGGCCGTAAACTCATGGTACTTCTACCATTTTGTGTTTTGAAGCCTATAAGTCATAAAGAAGCATTTCTACTTCATGTCTAAGCCTTTGGAAGTGATTGTGGCATCATTTCACCCCTTTGTGGAGTTTACGGCCCATGGACCATTTCTCCATGTGTTTACGGCCGTAAACTCTAATGGTTCATGGTCTTTTTGATGTTTAAGGTCTTAAGCTCATCAAGGATATGATCTATACTAGTATCCAAGGCTTGGTAAGGGACTAGGGTGCATTTTGCCGCACTTATAAGGTTTTACGGCCCAAGAACATGTCTTGGCCGTAAACACCTTTGATCTTGTGTTTTTTTGTGATTTCTAAGTGCAAACAAGTCCAACTCAAGTGTATAACAAGCTAGGATAAGTTTACTTACAATCTAGAAGCTTTATAGGGTGTTAAAAGTCCAAGAACACTAGTGTGTGTTCTTGGTGTTCTTGGTGAAACTAAGAACACTTGAAGATCTACACAGATGGAATGATTTCACGGATGAAATCATGTAAGATCACTAGATTAAGTAAGATATCAACTAATTAGGGCAAGAAACACTTACAAAGTTGAAGATCAAGAAGGAAAATCGGATGATACTTGAGAGGATTTGATGTTCTAGCTTTGAAATCGTGAGAAAAATGAGTAAAATGACTAAGTGTCATATTTATACTCTTTGGAGTTTACGTCCGTAAACTCCATGTTTAGGCCGTAAACTCCAAACTTTTGGAGTTTTGAGACTTTAGTTTTGCACAATAAACCCTAGGGCATCCTCTCTCCATTTATCTGTTACAGTACTAGGCTTTGGAACACTCAAACTGACTCTACACAGCTCAAAAGTTAGCAGAAACTGTTCTGACTTTTATTGAAGTGAATGGTTGTACATAATAGAAATTTCGGGTTGTCACATCATCCCCCCGTTGGAAGGAATTTCATCCCGAAATTAGAGTTTAGGTAAGGAAGTAGTTACGAATAACCAAGTAAAGAGATGAGGATAATTCAGTTTCGATTGATCCTCGCACTCCCAAGTGAATTTAGGTCCTCGCTTGGCGTTCCAGCGAACCTTCACTAATGGGTCGCGGCTTTGCTTCGTCTGCTTGACCTCTCGGTTCATGGTCACTACGGTTCTTCCACGAAGTTGAGGCTCTTGTTGATCTCGATCTCGTCGAGTGGGATTACAAGAGTCTCGTCGAGTGGGATTACAAGAGTCTCGTCGAACAGATACTTTTTCAAGTTCGAGACGTGGAAGGTAGAATGTACGTTACTGAGTTCGCGGGGTAGGTTGAGTCGTGGATGCTTCTTTGCTCTTTCTTACTACGAGAATAGATAAATAGGTCATTTACAAGGACAATGACGAACTGATCCAAGTAAGGACGACATACTCTATTTATTAAGTTCATGAATACTGCGGCGCATTTGTCTTATCCGAGGGGTATCACTACGGACTCGTAGCGTCCGCATCGAGTTCGGAAGATCGTCCTCGGGACATCCTTCTCTAACACTCGTAACTGGTGATATTCGGATCTCAGGTCCATCTCCGAAAGATAAATCGTTCCTTGCGGCTGGTCAAACGATCCATCAATGCGAGGCAGAGGGTAATGATTTCTAATGGAGATCTTGCCGAGGTCTCCGTTAGTCGATGGACCTACGAAACAATTCGTCTTTCTTCTTGAAGAACAAGACCGGAGCTCTCCAGGGTGAGGAGCTTGGTATTTCAATTCCATTGCTGAGTAGTTCGTTAAGTTTGACCGGACAGTCTGTAGGTGCTAGACTATAGGTCGATTTAGTTACAGGGGTAGCATTTGATTGGATTCTAGGTTTGTTCGCATGACAGCACGATCACTCGTAGTCTTGAGCAGTCTCCGTCCTGAAGTTCATATTAGAAGTCATACATGGTTCATCAATCACAGTCTCGTGTATACGAGTCGTATATAATTAAGATTGAAAAGGTAGTCAAATAAATGATTCTTCTTTAAGCTCACATCCAAACAAGGAAAAGAAGTTAAAGTGGAATCATCAATTCTAAACCTGTAGAACCTTGATTATATACCACCCTTGTGTATACATTCTTCAGCGATAGATCAACCGTAAGGGTCTTTGTATTGAACTTGACGTACTGTACGAGTGGTACTCCGGGGAGGTTTGCTGAGGTTTCTTTGGGCAGGATACGAAGCATAAGGTACTCTATGCATGGGTACCTTTGAGTTCTGGAATGACGGCTTCGCTAGAAAGGTGATTACGGAGAAAGAGATGTACGTACGAACTGGTATTGTGAGGGTCGAATTGACTCAAGTCGTATGATAATATCGGAATCACTTGGAAATAAAGGCATTAGATTTGAACATAACGGCGTTACAGACAAAACACAACAATGCAACTTTTTAACAGAGCTACAGTACTTTAGATTAACTACAAGACTACTGCTGCGAACAAGGTATACTACAAAAGGCAAGTATACGCAGCACGAGGGTCCCTTTGACTGACGGGATCTCGCAAAAGATAAGACTCGAGTTGCACTAGTTTTAAACAGTTTAAAAGCATACTTAATTACTGCCGATTGGAAGTGAACCTATATTATAGTAGGGTCCTTTCCTGTCTTTTGTTGTTCTGGGGTCAAACTCCTCCTGTTCCCCCGTCACCCTTCTCTGTTGGGCAGTCCCTTTTGAAATGTCCCATTACGCCACATAGATGACATTTCCGAGAAATTTCAACATTGGTGGTTGAAGTAATGTGTTGGATCCGAGTCCTGCAGAAGCAGGTAGTGTGTCCGTTCTTGTTGCAGTTATTGTAGTGTAACAGACGACAACTACATAGGTGATGGAAGCTGCACTTATTGCACTTCGGTAGGTTTCCAGCATACTGTCTGGCTGGGTTAGGGATATCCGGGATGTTGGTAGGGATGGTAGTAGGAGTTACAGACGTCGTGGCCGCGAAGGCTGCCACCGGTGATTGTTTCTTGTTCGTCCCTCGGGGTGATTTGCCTTTAAATCCATCCCAACACTTTCGTTTGTTACTCTTGGGTTTGAGATTCGGAGTGTCGTGGTAGTTTGTTACTCGTTGATGTACTTGGTTGTTACTTTGATTGGAATTATTGCTAACAATCCCGCTAACATTTGCGTTGTTAGCGTTAAGGTGAGTCAGGACAGCTGTCACGACAGCTGAGACTGCAGCTTGAAAGGTAGTTGCATCAATCTGAAGAGTTGGTGTTTGGTTGATGGGTTGCTTACTTTTCTTTGGCGACATGATTCTGTTACACGAAAAGAAAATGAGTTCGTGAGCGATTATGATTGAACCTAGATGTATTTCGATCGTTCATGTAAAGAATAGTATTATGTTCTCGAGGGTTTGACCTACATCCCTATGATGCAGTCCTAGTAAAGAATAGAGGTAAGTTCATAGAATGGTTACAAGACGTTTTTCGTCCAAACCGAGGTATTATTGGTTGGTGGATAACATGATCCAACCTTTGAAAGAGAATTGGGAATGATCCCTGAGCTAAATTACCCTAGTCCAATAACTTGACTAGAGTGGGTTTCAGATAGACTCCAACGATAGTATGATGAAAGTATTTGAACAAAGAGTGACACAGAAGTTAGCCGACTGTCAATATCATTGATATTTGTGATGTAATAAGTTTGGGAAAATTTGACCTTGTAGTAGGTCTTACATCATATTCGGAGTAGAAAAGTCTTTGACAGTAGAAAGGTCTAACTAAAAGTACTTACAGTACAAGATAGTTACATACAAAAGTGCTACCTAGGACATAGACAGGAACACGGTTCCTTAAGACAAGGAAGGAAAGTAAAGCATCTCCTACTGGTGACGGTCATTCCTCTGGTGAACTCTCAGTTCAGCCAGTTGACGTTCCATATCAAGCAGGTGTCTTTCGTACACCCTCTGGCGTACTCGGAGTTCTATGACTTCGGCTCGTGTTTCAGCTAGTGCTTGCAGCAGGGCCTTATGGTCTCTCTCAGATCTCTCACGAGTATTTTCAAGGCGATTGGTGCGGATGGTATGCATTCCTGCATTGGCATCAACCTCTGCGATACGATGGAGAGTTGTCCTGCCCTGAATCTCGTTTCGGGCAACTCTACGGACCAGGATTGGCAGAACTCTGTCTGCTGAGCTTCCTTCGCTTATGTTATAGAAACTTCGGTCTCCATTGAATGGCATAGGTTGATCTTGTTCTTCGCTCCATGTTTCCAAGCATTCTACCCAAGGAGGCGTCGAGCCATGAAAAGCCGGACGAGGGTTAGGATTTGGAATGGGAGCTACCGGGGGTAGGTTCTCAACCTCGGGCTCGGAGTTAGCACCATCCGAAAAATCTTCAGCATGGTGATCATTCAAAGGGATTGGATGATCGTCCTCTGGTTCTTCTCCAAACCATCCAGCATTGCCTTCGTTCGGAAGGTACGGGTCACCGTGGGGATGGAGTCCAGCCATGTTATCTACGCAAGAATTGGGGTAAGGAAATAATTATTAGATGAACTAACTAGATAATTATAAGATAATCTTCATTAGTTACATCACTATTTGTAAAGTGCATAGCAGTTATATGTAATCAAAACAGGATAGGCCTTCGAATAAGTGACCTTAACTCCAAATTCACAAGGAACAGGGGTAAAGCAAAAATTCACAGATTCTAAGTCTATATCATCCTAGTTACATATAACCTTAGTGTATCCACTTGGCAACTATTGACCTACTAATGAAGATCTTTTTAGTTCTCATCTAAGTAATTATAGTAACACAGGATACTCCTAATGTCTTCATTGTAGTAGTGTTGGTAAGTTTTTAGACTTGTTGCCACATCACAACCATTCTTGGGCATATGCTAATCACTCCTCGGACCATCATAGTTAATCAGGCTATGCCATTCCCAGGACTGACCATACATCCCCGAGTTTACTTGTAATATTCAACAATCGTAATACTTTTGTTTTTGTCATTGTGACACTGATTTTAGTATGAATGCAGGCATGTATACTTAGTTAAATATTTTATTATTTAGAAGTATAAACTCTTGGTCAGAGTATTTTAATCCCATTGTATTTATAGTTAGTATATCTTTTATGGGTTGATATACTCAATTCACTATAAACAAAGCTCTGATACCAATCTGTCACACCCCAAAACCAAGAACGGCGGAAACGTTCTGGGGCGGAGGACGTCATGTAAAGTATCACAACAATGCAAAGTAGTAAACAAGCAACAACATCATCCATTGCATTAATAGTATAATTTTAAGTACAAGTGTGTTCTTTCATAAAATAAAACAACATAATGAATAATCAAAATAAAAGACAAGTCTTGACTGCTCAGTCTTCACAAAACCTGGTCATCGTACCTGTGTACTGGTGACCTGAGAATACAAGTTATTTTGAAAGCGAGAATCAGCATAAAGCTGGTGAATTCATAAGTATTTTAGTGTCATTGATTTGTAAAAACTTGTAATGAAAGACTTGTAATTGTTTTGAGGAAAAGTTTGTATAAGTATGAAAACCCTAGAAAATCCCATATTTCCTACTAGTATAAAAAGTAGTCTTCTACCAAGACTCGACTGTTTTGAAGGTTTGAACCTCTACATAAGTGAAGGTTTTTCCCTTGTACAACTATTATTATTCAAATCTAGTCTACCTCATCGATTATGTGAATGTGACACAAAATAAATGTAATAAGAAAAAGAATATAATTATTGAAATCGTATCCTTTTTGCACTAGGATATTCACGGCGTGGTAACTCGCCGAACAGTACAACCGTAGACACCCGTCGATGTACATTTTCCCACTGTAGCTAACAACCGAGTGTGGAATGGTAAGTCCCGTAACGTATGTAATAGTATCTAAGTAATAGTATCTATGAAATAGTATCTATGTAATAATATCTATGTAATAGTATCTATGTAATAGTATCTCTGTAATAGTATCTCTGTAATAGTATGTAATAGCATCTCTTCATATTGTATGTAATAGTATCTCTTCATATAGTATGTAATAGTATCTCTTCATATAGTATGTAATGTATTAGTATAGACTCATGAATGAACTGACTCTTGTGTGATTTCCTTGTACTTGGAATAGTAAGTAGTATCTCCTAACTATACCTATTATAGTTACTAGTAATGTACGTGTATAACCGAAAGTATGCCTTTGCTACCTAAAGGTACTGAATTGACTGATAGAACTTTTATGACTATATATGTATACATAATGTATAACTAATATTTAGACGACATTCGGACAATTAACCGATACCCTAAGGCCACATCCAAACAAGGAAAAGGAATTAAAGCGAGCTAGCAGTCCTAAGTCCTTTAAACATTACTTATATAACTATACATATATAGGCATGCATTTGACAATATAAAAGTACAAAAGAAGTTTTGTAAAACCTTTGAAAAGTTTAATAAATAAGAATTGATGACTTGATTTCAGTTTATAAAATGATTTGAAAACAGTTTGTTTGATAAGAACGGTTTAAAGTATAAGAAATCATTTGTTTGAAATACAATTGTAACCGAGTTTAAAAGGAAAGGTACAGTATGAAAGACAGTTTGATAAAGAGTTTAATATGTAAAACGTTTTGAGAAATCATTTTGAAGTAGTATACTGAGTAAAACAGTTAAAAGTGTAGTAAATCCATTTGTGTACTAGTTATTAATCACATGTGATTGATATAATAACTAGTATGATTCAACTTGTATTCCCCCCCCCCCATAAAATCATTTAAAAACATTTAAAAGGTTAATTAAGGGGTATGAACTCACCTGTAGTGAGCGGTTTGGATGAACGGATAGTATAGGATGCTAAGTGTCAAGTGAAGACTTGAACACAGACAAGGATCCTAGTTAACATATAATAACACATATATGTATCCAATTAGTCATTTAACAACTAATTAACCAAGTTAAGACATCCTAAGACATGTAAAACACTTGATTTAAGTGCTATATGTCCTAAGGATTGCATCTAAGGGTTGTAGGACTTGGATTTTGGGTTTAAGGTCCAAGGGTAAACTCTTTATGAGTTTACGGTTGTAAACCCATGAGTTTACGGCCGTAAACTCATGGTACTTCTACCATTTTGTGTTTTGAAGCCTATAAGTCATAAAGAAGCATTTTTACTTCATGTTTATGCCTTTGGAAGTGATTGTGGCATCATTTCACCCCTTTGTGGAGTTTACGGCCCATGGACCATTTCTCCATGTGTTTACGGCCGTAAACTCTAATGGTTCATGGTCTTTTTGATGTTTAAGGTCTTAAGCTCATCAAGGATATGATCTATACTAGTATCCAAGGCTTGGTAAGGGACTAGGGTGCATTTTGCCGCACTTATAAGGTTTTACGGCCCAAGAACATGTCTTGGCCGTAAACACCTTTGATCTTGTGTTTCTTTGTGATTTCTAAGTGCAAACAAGTCCAACTCAAGTGTATAACCAGCTAGGATAAGTGTACTTACAATCTAGAAGCTTGATAGGGTGTTAAAAGTCCAAGAACACTAGTGTGTGTTATTGGTGTTCTTGGTGAAACTAAGAACACTTGAAGATCTACACAAATGGAATGATTTCACGGATGAAATCATGTAAGATCACTAGATTAAGTAAGATATCAACTAATTAGGGCAAGAAACACTTATAAAGTTGAAGATCAAGAAGGAAAATCGGATGATACTTGAGAGGATTTGATGTTCTAGCTTTGAAATTGTGAGAAAAATGAGTAAAATGACTAAGTGTCATATTTATACTCTTTGGAGTTTACGGCCGTAAACTCCATGTTTAGGCCGTAAACTCCAAACTCTTGGAGTTTTGAGACTTTAGTTTTGCACAATAAACCCTAGGGCATCCTCTCTCCAATTATCTGTTACAGTACTAGGCTTTGGAACACTCAAACTGACTCTACACAACTCAAAAGTTAGCAGAAACTGTTCTGACTTTTATTGAAGTGAATGGTTGTACAGAATAGAAATTTCGGGTTGTCAAATAAACGAGCTTAAACGAGCCTATATATATATATATATATATATATATATATATATATATATATATATATATATATATATATATTTACGTACATACATACATACACACACACGCACACACACACACAGATATATATATATATATATATATATATATATATATATATATATATATATATATATATATATATATATATATAGAGGCTCGTTTAGGCTCGATTAGGCTCGCGAGCCCACTAAATTGTTCATGAGCCGAGCTCGAGCTTCCTCAAAATTAAACGAGCTGAGCTCGAGCTTGGTCAGGCTCGGGCTCGGCTCGGCTCGTTTACACCACTAAGAAAAACCCTTATTTCCTTTAGTAAAAATGGTAACCACAATAGTTCCTTCTATAATCACTTAGTTTATACTAGCTATATATAATCTAATATCGATCGGATAGTTAATTGTGTGAATCTGCCCTAAGCCCACAACCAAACAAGGAACAGGAAGTAAGGCGGAAAGCACGCATCCAACTGTCTATCGGATATTACCATGATGTATAAACTAAGGTATTATAGAATTAACCACTAAAGGTCCTTTAAGTTATATTGGTTTAATAAAATGGATTAAACCCTTTTACTGATAAGTTTCTAGTTTAGTCTACTACAGGTTCTATCTGAAAAGCATGTTTTTGTACTAGAAAACGGTGTATTGAATTTGTATGCTATGACCTGACCCATACCTGTTACTCCTTATGATTACTTGGTGTATACGGAATATATATATATATATATATATATATATATATATATATATATATATATATATATAAACTAAGATCGAATAGATAGTAGACTGGGTGAATCTGCTCTAAGCCTACAACCAAACAAGGAACAGGAAATGAAGCGGAAAGCACACACTCTACTGTCTACCGGGCCCGATTAGTATATATCCCTGACGTATCCACTAAGGAATCATAAAGTTAGCATTATAGGCCCCTTTCTACTGAATGTTCATGTTACTAGGAAGTTATGTGGCGTTGTTCTATTGTTTGGACGACTACTAGAAGTAATGAAATCATGTACTCTTAACGCCTTTGACGATACTGTTGTGAGTTTTGTATATATATTTATGTGTTTTATTTATTATTGTCCGGTACTTTGCAGATGTACCCCATATATAACTTCGGTACTTTGTAGATGTACCCCATATGTAACTCCGGTACTTTGTAGATGTACCCCATATATATAAATCATGGCATTTTGTAGATGCACCATATATATATATATATATATATATATATATATATATATATATATATATATATATATATATATATCCTTATACCACATTTATTTATCATCTTTTGTTTAGAACTATGAGTTAATGATACATTCCCTTCCTAGGTTTCTGGGAATAATTTGTATAAGTGTGTTAATCATGATTTGTTCTTTTGTTATAGAATATTTTATGTTCATGAGTAAATTACACGAATGGTCCCTATGGTTTAGTGTAATTTGCGCATTTGGTCCCTAACTTATTTTTTTAACTCGGAAGGTCCCTACTGTTTGTTTTTGTTACGCGTTTGGTCCCTGTCTTAACTCAAAAGACTAATTTGGCTTTAATTTTTTAAATAATAGTATTTTTAAATAATAGTATTTTTAAATAATAGTATTTTTAGATAATACAGGGACCAAGCGTGTAACAAAAACAAACAGTAGGGACCAAGCACGTAACAAAAGCAAATAATAGGGACATTTCGAGTTAAAAAATAAGTTAGGGACCAAACACGCAAATTAACCGAAACCATAGGGACCATTTGTGTAATTTACTCTATGTTCCTCCCTATTTCTCTTTATAGTATGTTCCTCCCTGTCCTAGTTATAGTATGTACTGAACCCCTAAACTATACCTATTATTGTTTATTAGTATGTTTACTTGAATTGTTACTGACTTGAATAAAAGACTCATTTATCTATTGAGTTATGATTGTACTTTCAAAACGGTGTTTTATACACAATAAAGTAACATAACTTAAAAAGAGTTCCTGAAATGGTTTTGATCACTTATAAAAGCATAAGAAATCTTTTAATCGTGATGGTTATCACAAATAACTTTTACACTATTATCATTGTGTTCAACTTGTATTCCCCCCCTTAAAAGCATTTAAAACATTTTAAAAGATTGATTATAGGGGTATGAACTCACCTTATGTGGGTGATTCAATTGCAGATTCGTGTAAGGATGAGAAGTTCCACGAATGAATTCCCGAGACACAAACGAGTCCTAAATAACATATGATGGCATATACAGGTATGTAATTAGTGTTTAAAACAACTAACATGCAAGGAAACACCCTTAGGGACTAGGAAACACTTGCTGGGAAGTGTTATAATCACATGTGATTGGTTTAAGGGTGTTTACGGCCAAAGGGAAGTGTGTCCGGCCATACACACTCCAATATGTTGCATTTTGGGTCTTGATTCATAGGGATTCAAGGGTTCAAGAGTTCTAATGGATAACAAGTATCTAGAAAGTGTTTAAGGCTCAAGATTAAGAACTAAACAAGGGTGTACGGCCGTAGATAGAGCGTACGGCCGTACACTCATGATTTTCATGAGTTTGATGATGTTTCAAGGCTATGAATCAAGTGCTTAACATGTCAAACTAAAAGATAGAGGAAACACTCACACTTTGGAAGTCTTTAAGGAGTTCACGGCTCAAGAACAAGTGTGTGTTCTTGGTGAAAGATGATGATCTTGAAGATCTAGACAAAAGTGGTGAATTCATGGATGAAATCATCGGGTTGTACTAGATTAAGAAGGATAACAAGGAAGAATCACTTACGTTTTGGACGAGAAATGGAGTAATTCTTGATGATACTTGAGAGAGAACCGATTTTCTTGACTTGGAAATGGAAGAAGTGATGAAAAATGAAGGAATAACTTATATATGGGCATGAGTTCACGGCCACCGTGAGTGTACGGCCGTACACTCCTCTTGAAGGAGTTTTTGGCTCAAATGCAACACGATGAACTTAAGTTAACACATCCCTAAACCCAAAACTTGAATGCACTAGGCTTAGAACACTCAAACAGACCCTAAACAATGCTAATAGATAGCAGAAACGAGTCTGACTCTCGATTGATTGGCTGGATTTACAAGACAAAATTTTTGGGTTGTCACAGTTATGTCTTTAACTTTTAACATATTATACTTAATTTATTAGATTTAATATGTTGTTGTATGTAAACTCTTACCAGCTTAAAGCTACGACTTTTGAATAGTTTGGACAAAATACTTAAATTGTTAATTTAAATATAACATTACAATGTCAACTTAAATATAAATTTCAATTCCACTTAAAAAACCCAACGAATATTTTGTGAATAGTTAAAAGTGATAAATTGTAATGCTAAATGCAAAAACTAAATTATAATCTCAATTTAACTAAAATATTTCTATAGATATTTTTATAATCGTTAAAGAATTTCAAATAAGTAGCTTAAAATAACTTACAATAATAATAATTAAATATAAATCTATATAAATGATTATATTGATACCTTTAAAATCAAATGTTTGATGTTTTAATTAATTATAATGATAGAAATTAAAACGTTAAGCAAATAAATTTTTAAAAAATATATAACAATAACAACAATAAATAACATTAAACCATATATTATATTTAATTTTATTCATGAGTAAGTCGTGGGTAGAAATCATCCAAACAATTAATATATTATATTAATTTAGTATACGAATTATTATATCAAATTTAACAACGTTATTGTTATATTAAAAAAAGAAATATTGTTAGATTAAAAAAGAAATAGTATATTTACAAATTATTCAACTAGATATGTGTTTGGTTTCTGAACGGCATTCACCTACTTCTTGATAAAGATGAGTCAAAATAGTGGCTAACCAAATAGCGATTCTGCCTTCCCTTCATAAACGACGAGTCAAATTCACATTGGAATAATATTTACATGAAGCTGTGTATGATGATTAATTATTATTTTAATATATAATAATTGATTTTCTTTCATCGTCATATAAATAATTAAATAACTAATCATCAACGTACAAACGCATAATAGAAGTTTGTAAAAAACATAAATAACTAAAAAGTTGGTGAATTAAAATATTTTTGCAAGCAAACAACTAAAAGGGATTATAGCTTTCCTTAAATTCCAAATACATGCAGTTCTATTTTTAAATACAAAATCCGTTACAAACAAACTTTGGATGTTTTGTTAGCCATCAAACAAGCATTGGACGAAGGAATTTATGCATAACCAACCTCTTCATCTCGTTCCAACCAATGGGCTGCAATAAAGGGAGTCTAGTTCTAGTGCATAGCTCTTTGATATCTTGCCACCATTGAAAAACCTCTCCCTCTTGTGGCAATGAGGCAACTACATGATCGAATTGTTGATACCCACGGACATGATAATACTCAAAATACGATTCTACTTCCTTTACCCATTTGCGAAAGACATCACAATCAAACTTCTCAGGGAATGTTGGGAAACGTATATCTGGGTTGTAAGGAGGTGGTTTCTCCCTTGTAGGATGCAAATCCACTCGCTCTTCTTGATATTCTTTCAAACCCGTCTCCATTAATTCTACACATTTGTCCAGATCTTCGAGTTTGTTTACCATGGGCCCAATACACCTCATAATTTTATTTATATCGTTGGCCAACAAAGCCAAAGCAGCGCTTTCTACATCTACACTGAAAAATATAAACAAATATACTTTACTTGTAGATGATGCAGTAAAAGATCAAGTGCAAAATAAAAAGATCAATTCCTTCCCAAATCAATTATCAGAGTTTTCCCTGATTCAATAACATATTCAATTCTACACCAACTTTACAATTTTCTCACCCACACAAAACCCTAGCAAAATATAGGCATACATCTTAATATAGAAAATTAATACTTTTAGACGGCCGTTTGAAGTTTAATTGCAAATTTATCAAGATTGTTTAATAAAAATTTAAAAAATACAAGTACTTAAAAATATCAAAAAAATATGATATATATGCAATTCTCCCACACTTTTTTTTATAAAACAAAAATTATGTCGTTCAAAAATAATAAAATTTTCTAGAAACCTGGAGCCATGGTGTCCTTGATCTTGATCCATGTCTTGTGGCTCGTTCCCTGAATCAAAAAATTTAAAGTTAGTATAAAAGTTTATTTTTTTCAACACCATATTCTACTCTTGGAATAAAATTTAATCAAACTCATCCTAATAAAACCTTAATCTTCCAACCAAAGGATTTACACCTAATTCTTTCAAGATTTCCAATTGTTTTATGGAGATTTTTTAATTATAATAATTTTGATGATCAAATTGTAGAGAGTGTTCCAAAGAGAAAGCCAGATGTCAAAACCCCACACCTTGATGACTGATCTAGGGTGTTGGCTGTTCCATTCTCCATAGAAGAAGGCATTACTGGTGTGTAAATCAACTTCTTCTTTGTATATCTTTTACATAGAAGGACAGATAAGTGCTAAGCGACTTGTTCTCTGTGTATCTATAATTCTAATTGAACATATTTAGAAGAAACTTTTGAAACAGAAACTAGGAATTGCATACAAACCTGATCCAGTCTTCTTTTCCCCATCCATCTGCGGTTGGTTGTCTTTTGAAGCCTAAATAAGAGTTCAAAAACCAAAGCCCAAAACAAATTCAACTGCCTTGTGATATACATATGGATAATTAATTCACCAGATCCCACTTAAAATTGCCCAACCATTGTTAATTATTGATGCAGACTACATATGCGTATGCTTATGGTATGCATGTATACATGTACATAAACTGTTGTATTCATACTTAAATTGTTATAAACTGACAAAATACATATTACATAATTCCTTACGTAAGAAAACTAATGTGTTCATCCTCATGTTCCTACATAATCATAGCAGCAAACATGTACAAAAGTCAAAGGTACAAAATGAGCTGAAGTCAAAGGTACAAAATGAGCTGAAGAAAGTTAAACAATACCAAACATACAGCAGATCCATGAATCACGCACATAAAACCATGAGAAAACAAATTTTACATTAATATTCGACTTATCTTGTCCCCCTTCAAACAAAGCCAAACTAAGATGAAAATGAAACAACTTTGTAAAGGCATTTTATCCGATAGTCAACAGCTCCTCCAATTAGGAATAAAAAAACTAATTTTTCGATCAATTTGAAACTTTTTTACGCCTAAATTTGATGCAAAATAAATAAACTTAATTTCTTCAGAGTCGATGAACCATGGAAACTTATACTGAAAAAGAAACACAGAAAACAAACCCTAGAAAATAACTAAACAAAACCATTGTCCTCGAATCGGGATCGGGATCAGTATCAGAAATCATACAGTAATGAAATTAGTAGACTCGGAAGATTGGGTTTTCACGATTACCGTTATTACATGAAGCAACCGTCCCCTGATTTGCCGGCTTCTCCTCCGCTCTACGCTGTACCGGAACCCTAAGGTGGAGATGGATCAATTTTTATAGGCGTAACATCAAACCCTAAACTTATCCCCTGGGCCGTGGCCCATTGAACTGTGAAACAAATACCCAATCGACCAATAGCATAACTTCGACTTTGGCTCTTTTATTTGAGCCGGATGTGAGTTTATATAAATTTTTCTTGATTCTAAGTAAATTCTTTGATAAAACAATAATGATAATAATAATAATAATATAACATACAAAGTTATAATTCATGACATATTTAATATTCTATCGACAACTTTACCATTTTTATTTAAAGTTTGTTAAATTATTCTTTAATTGCATCTTTCGATAATATTGAGGGAAAAATTATTATATTGCCCCTAGGCCAAAACGTTGAGGGCATGTTGTATTTGAAAAAATTGCCTATTTTTCAATGCCATTATTTGTAATAGTTTTTTAGACATTGGGTCGTGGGCATGTGCTCCAACCTTCATTATCTAATATAAAATTATGTGAGTTATGTACCACACTATCACAGTAGTCCTATACATATTAAACTTTCTAAAAATAAAAATAAAATATATAATTTTAACATTAAGAAGCTGGATTTATCGAGTTTAAATAGAAAAACTATTCATGTGATACCATTTTAATAAACTTAAATAAAATAAATAAAAAGCAAAAACTTAAATAAAATAAATAAAAAGCAAAAGGTTAAATTGTGAATTAAAATTTATATTAGTTAAAGCTTTTTTATCCGAAACATTACTTCTTTTTTTTAAATGTTAATATGTAAATTCCCTTAATCGCATATATTACAATATTATCTGTTTTTAGTCGTTCCGCACGAAAACTTCCAATGGGTCACCCATCCTCAAATTACTATTCTGAGCGCACACTTAATCGTAGAGTTCTTATGAGACATGTTACCCTCATGGCTAAAAAGCATGTTGTGGCTAGGAAGAAATCTACACCCTATATAAGGAATGTTTTGTTATTTTTTTCTAGTAAGTGTGATATCAAGTGTAGGTAGTGTCACAACCGAAAAAAATTCTAGATCAAACAATGTCTAAACTTCAACCATATACTTGTAAATTCACAATGTAATAGTTTAGGTCAACCATTGTAACTTGTTTTGAAGTAATAAAAATATAAACTAATTAAAATGAAAATAAGCGTCAAAAATAAAATGTTAAATAAACTTGATTTGTATGAATAAAGTGGTAATGATCGTAACAAGGATTCCGAAAATATAAATAACACCGAAATCCGAGTTATAACGAAGAAGTTATGACCTATCGAAGTTTCACGACAGAACCAGCACAACGTTGTGTAACGTAAAAAGTGAGTTTACAATAAAATATTTTTTAGCCTTAGGTATCTAAATGAAAGTTGTATTATACGTTAAAACGAGAGTGTGCATAAAAAGAACGTCCAAATCTGACTTCGTATGAAGAAGTTATGATTTTTCTAAGATTCGACACAGCTAGTACACAACCCGAAATTCGAATTAAAGATCGAGCGATTTTTAGCCAGCACAACCTAAACGAGAATTGAAGATCAAGTTAACAGTAGTTCAACAGTAAAAATACAAACGAAAACGGACGTCGGATGAAAAACTTATGAATTTTTAACGAACTTTTCTTGTCTCGACTTGTTAAAAATATAACATTAAAAAATAAATTCAAAATTAGCCAACGGAGTCTAAACGAAAGTCGTAGAGTACGGTCTCACCTATATGTGGATATAAAGAACGTCGAAAAAGAAGCTCGTATACGAAATTTATGAATTTTTGAAGTTATGGGCACACACTTCAAACCTTATCCGAAGTCGTACGCCTAGCGTACGAGACTACGCCCAGCGTTCGCGTACACAAGGTCCGGAGTTAGCCATGTCGCCCTATACCTTCGCATGATCGACGCGTGTCCTAGCTGTGACACGTCCGAAGCTCGGATATCCATCAGAAGCCACGTTGCAACTACGCCCAGCGTTCCCGAAGTTACGCCCAGCGTAATGTGAGACCTCGGACTACTATAAATAGCATGCAAGACCTCCCGGTTTTGTTTGCTAATTTACTCACTCTTTCATTCTAAACTATCTCTTAAGCCATCCTAAAACCCCCCGAAGCTTAGGGAACCTCCCTAACACCCGAAGCAAGCACCGAAGCTCTCGAAGTCCCCGAGAAAAGAGTCTTTTCGGTTTGAAACTCGGTCCGCGCAAAGCCCAGTTTTCAACAAAAACTCCCGATTTCGTCAAGGAAAAACATATTTAGAGGCGAAGTTCTGTCCAAATCACCACCTTATCAAGTGAGTTCATACCCCTATATTTTACAAGTCTTTTCTATGTTTTTAAGGGGGGGGGGGGGGATACAAGTAACATAAAAGAAAATGTACATTAAAACACAAACATCTAAATATGTTTATCTTTCTATTTTTATGAAAAGACTTTACTATCAACTTCATATATATTATTACGGGTAGAGTTTTGGTAAAAACATAATGATATGATAAACAAATATAAAAGACTTTGTTTTATTCAACTATATATATATATATATATATATATATATATATATATATATATATATATATATATATATATATCAATGTTTTAAAAACCGGTTTGAACCGGCCGGTCGAACCGGGAACCGGAGGAGGGAGCGGTTCAACTATCACCGGTTTTATGTCGATTTCTGAACCGGATTGAACCGGCCGGTTTGTAGAAAAACCGGTCGAACCGGTCAAAATAAACCGGTTAAACAGAATAAAAACGCATGAAAAAAAACATTTACATAATAAACTTTAAAGATTTTTTTTCAAATATATTTAGTTTTCTCTAAATAAAAACATATGATAAATGTTATAAAGTTTTTTAATGTGTTTGTATTCATCTAAAACTATATTTTGTTTTGGTATTATAATTTATTTTCTTTTTTACGTATATAGATTGATGTAAAACACTAAAACTTATGGTTATATGTTATTTTAAAGTATTTTGATTCATCTACAACTTATTTTTATATGTATTTTTAATGTTTGAACTTGTAAACATCAAATTCATGATTTATATATGTATGTATGTGTAAGAAAATAAGAAAACATATGAAAAATATTGAAACCGGTTGACCCAGCGGTCGAACCGGTTAAACCGATTGAACTGGGAACCGATCATCATACCGGTTCAACTAAAAACCGGTTTTTAAAACATTGATATATATATATATATATATATATATATATATATATATATATTGAGTATAACTTGAGTCTTGTGATAAACTATTCAAATACAGTTTACGGAACTTTTACTATTTTGAAACTCGTTGAACAAACCTTGTGAGTCCTTCTCTTCACGGTACTTTTCAAAGTACAAACGAAAGTCCTGTTTTATAACCAGAGTCTCCTGGAGGGAGAGCGTGATACTTGTGTATAGATCTATACGAGATTGACAATCCCACACCTAAATTGTTAGCTACAGTTAGACCGGCAGGTCTGGGTGACAAACGTCATTCTCTTTGTTCGTGTGTTGTTTCCCGATTTCCGATTTATGACGACTGACAACAGACTACAATTGAACACATCAACTTAGTCCAGGCTTGGCCAAGCGCTTTGGATGTCATCACTAAATCATCGAGGGCCCCACATATATCGTTTTTATCCCCTTAGGGTAAAAGAAACGGATACACGTCGACTCATATGCTTGCTCTATTTACTTATCAAATCACACACAACAATACGTTTTATAACACCAAGTTACTGGTGCGTTTACGTATAATCAATGTGCAACTAACTTGCAAACTGCAACTCATATCTCTTCATTTCAAGAATATAAGATATTATCGTCTCACAATCACTCGTGATAAAATACATGAAGTGATTCACGTGAGCGTGGGTTTAGTCCAATACTCAAATCTTATTTCAGGAGTACCCATGAACTTTGCAGCAGACTTGTGCTATGTCTAAACACTTTAGACAATCTACAGACGGATTCATGACAGTCTTGTCTCAATACCTACTTCCAAGGTATGATCGACTGTGGATGTTTGAATAACCTAGTTATTTTGGAAGTCAAAACATGCAAAGTGAAACACAAGAATAATCGAATCCAATATGGTCTCAAACTTGTGAGCATAAATAAAACACTTATTATTTAATCACCATATTGATTACACATTATTCATTGTATAATGTTTCGAGTAATCAACCTAACACTTGAATTAAAACACTAGTTGTCCCATGCTCCAAGCATGCACACTATGTTTACCTATGGTCCTTACTTTGTGAAATAGATCAATTTGAACACATTACAAATGATGCTCATTTCACAATTCCTAATCCTTATTATAAGTGTAAGAATACCAAATTTTTGCTACTATTAGAATATGTTAGATTCTAACATATTTATGCAATGATCCTTTTGTAATGTCACAACACCAAAGTCACAAAAATTCTGCTAACGAAATTACAAAGTGCTATATTGGAAATTGTTACAAGACAACTCCATAGACATGAAGTCTCGCATTCAAAGTACATTCCTTTGAACATCGTTCTTGCATAAAAGTTTATATAATCTACATAGATTCTTAATATCCAACTCTCATTATGGAAACATTTCCATATTTTCTATATGATAACTCATTCGTAATAGAATCATATCTATTTATAATAATGTCAATATGTTCCATTCAATACTTTACTTCCAACTGCCCACAAGCGACCAATTCTTAGCGAACCTTAGATTGTCCTTAATAGTTGTTTAATTATTTTAGTCATACCCGATTCTGTCCTTTTTCCCTTTTAACACCCTAGACATTTGGAAAATCAGAACGGTCGAATATTACATCATATGCAATCGATCTTATACCCGAAGCGTTTGGGTTTAGGGTCGATTTTTTGTTTTTAAATAAAAAACTCGTTTAACCCGGCACGTTTGACCCGAAACCCGATCGGGTTGACCCGATTAACAATCCTAATTGTATTCATGTTACATAGAAAAATTGTCGTGTCGTATTAGATAAAAATACGATACAAATACCTTATTTGACACATCAAATCTTCACATTAAATTTTTTAAAAGAATTATATATATGATTAGATTTCTTTGTTTTTTTAAATACTTAGGAAAATGAATGTTATCTCAATTTTATTTATAGAAAAAACAAACAAGTTTATATTTACGCAAGCAATTGAGGATTCTTTTAATAAATATATAATTGAGTTAATCACCAAATAAAATGATCATATATGTGGGTCGTATTCATAACCAAAATTTTTCAAAAAAAATATCACAAAACAATTATACTGACAACAAAAAAAAAATACGAATACATTACCTTTTCAATATCATAAGGCCAATATTATTTTGCATTTTTCTAGTTTAGTTCACGCGATGTTCATTTTCAATTGTTTTCAAAGAAAAAACTATAAAAAATGGCACTTTCGATCATTTATCTAAGATTTATATTTTGTTACAAATGTAAACAAAGTTACTCTAGACAAAGTGGTTAAGATGTTTGGCTCTCGTAAGTTATATGTTGAATCTTCTGGAAACCTGTTTTCTATAAAAACTTCTTTGTTGTTTAATATGTAAAAAACAAGACTGGTGGGGATTGAACACGCACCCTCAAACATAAGAAGTTAGGAACCATAAAGCATTATACATTTAAAGAAAAACCTATCTTAAATCAATTTTGCATATTCCGTAAAACAATAGTATTATTTTTTCGGTGGCTAATTCAGATTTACCTAAAATATCATGATCGCAAAAAATTAATAAAATTTGTGAAGTATGGTTTTACAAGAAAAGTAATTTTGCGAATTTATGGTGAGTGAGAGTTACTGATCATTTTATGATATTAAAAAAAAAAAAAAAAGGTTAAGGAGCAATGGACTAACCCACTTGGGTAGATTCCTCTAACTTGATTGTGGAGAATATTTCAACTAGATGTAATTATCTCTTTCCTGTAAAGTTGAATGTATTTTTGTGGAGGATGTAGTTAAAAAGATTGCCTAGTAGAGTAAATTAACCTTAAGAATAGAGGTTTAGTGAAACTGAAAATCAGAAAAAGCAGACATTTTGGAAAAAGTTTATTAAAAAAAAAAAAAAACTAAATAAATGTCTTAAACACAAACCAGAAAAATATATCTGTTAGTCCACAACTCGACATATAATTTCAATTAGAGTTTCTGTAACTTAAAATGTACCTAATAAATTGTTTTAACAACACAAAATTAAGAAACTTTTTCAACGATAGTTTCATCCCGTATTTAGTATTTTATAATTATTAAACAGACAAAATATAAAATTTTAATTAAAAAAATTGTACTCCAGTGCCTTATCAAACTAGAATAGAAGAGCAAATTGACGACCCAAAACTCCTAACAATCCAAAATTATAAACTCCTATCTATCGGCCCAGTAAAGAACAGCTCATCGGTAAATCGCATGAACAACTGCCATGTGTAAAAGCAACGTGTACACAAATCAGCCACGTGTCCTTCGGATCCTAATCAGTACCTATCCATCTTCATCAATTGATTTAATTCCCTTCTCTCATTCTCTGCATGCCTTTCTAAAACCAAACTCGGCGCAAATCGAAATAAGGAAAAAACTCATAACTAGATCGTAAAATGGCGACAGATTTGAAACCGAAGTACGCATACACGGTGGTTTACGTCAAGGATGTTGCTAAATCCGTCGAGTTTTACGGTAAGGCGTTCGGTCAGCCTGTTCGCCGTTTGGACGATTCGCACAGGTATATAACAATATAAACTCATCAATGGATCGATATCGATCCATAGTTTCTTGATTCCTATCCATATGTTGCAATAATTTCATCAAATGATCGAATTCAGACATGAAATGAAACATGTCGTGGTTGGTTGTTGATAGATGGGGTGAGCTAGAAAGCGGACAGACAACAATCGCGTTTACGCCGGTGCATCAACATGAAACGGATGATCTCACCGGAGAGGTTCAGGAACAAAAGTCGAAAACCATAAGGAATCAACTTGAGGTTTGCTTTGCTTATGCAGACGTGGATGCTGCATACAAGGTGCTTGATAATTAATGTGCCTTTTTGGAAAAGCTATTTGGTGTTTATATATGATAAGATTTTGGATTTGTTTATATGATGGGTTGGATTTGGATTGCAGAGGGCGGTGGAGAATGGGGCGGAGGCTGTGTGCCCGCCGGAGGATAAAGAATGGGGACAGAGGGTCGGGTATGTTCGTGATATCGATGGGATTGTGGTGAGGATGGGAAGCTTTGTGAAGCAGCGTTGAATCATGTGCATCTATGTATGCATAGACACTGTGTGTGTGTGTGTGACTGTGGTGGTGGGGTAATGTGTTAAATAATATTAGTAGTATGTTTTGTTTTCCATAGAGGTTATCGTTTCACGATTTCTTCGTAAAAATTCTATACAGGGGATGTTCGATTGTACGTAATTATATGAAATTAAAAGAATAAGAACATTAAAGTAATTATAAATTTTAAATTTTTAATAATGAGAATCAGATTCGAATAAAATATGATAATGGGAGACTAGCTAGAAGGTTGTTTGGTTACCGGTGAGCATCTGGGCCGGAACCGGGACAGATGTTATCGGACCGGTGGTATAGTTCATGAGCTATTTTAAAAATATTTATAATGTTAAATTCGTAATAACGTGTGAAATATCTTTATATTCAATAAAATCAAAATGCAAAAAGAAATTAACAAAAAGAGAGGATATTTTTTTTTTAAATTTAAGAATTACGTCGATGCTAAACAGGTGAAAGAACAAAATAATCATTTTATTTCATTTTTCTTTCCACTTTTTGCAGAGGCAACCCAATTGTTGATCAAGGTAATTGGAAATTGAAACATATTCGGTGATTGGTAATTGGAGTTCTGTATCATGAATATATAATAAGAGAGTTGAAATTGACCACCGATTATAACGTGATTAATAGTGTGCTTAATTTAGGATTAGGAACTCAAACTGATCACCCAATTACATACAATAAACAAATAATAAAAATTCATACAGGTAAAAACCTCATGTAAAGAAGCTTTGTGAAGTCGTGCTGAATTATGTGCACGCACATAGTACAAACTTTTTGTCCGTTTTCTTGGCTCACTTCGTATGTTACAAATCAAAATTCATAAACAACTAAGAACAAAACAAGCATGTATATGTAAACGTGTAAAACGATTTGTAAACTATGTATATGTAAACATGAACAATGATTTTTGAACTTTAAAATTGACAAATTAAACGATTTAATAACTAGAATCTTAAACTAAGTATATGTAATTTACATATTAAAGGATTTGTAAAGTAAAACCTATAATCTACAATTTTGCTATAAACCTCTTAATGTTATTATTATTGGTTATGGTTCGTATTATTATTCCAGAAAA
The DNA here is from genome assembly GCF_052849685.1 of Lactuca virosa. Taxonomy (NCBI): domain Eukaryota; kingdom Viridiplantae; phylum Streptophyta; class Magnoliopsida; order Asterales; family Asteraceae; genus Lactuca; species Lactuca virosa. The sequence continues at coordinate 38,934,853 of NC_136434.1, forward strand.
TACAACTTTCTGTGTTAGCTAATAACGAATAATGGGATAAACAACATGAGAGCAAATAAAAGTATTTGGCAATGGCGCATACTTGAAATCAAAACAAAAGATTCATGGTTTAAACAATATGAAATCAGGAAGAAAAAAAAAAGCCATTGTTGCATATTTGCTTAACATTACAAAGATACTTACTTGATTTGGTTAGTTAGCTTCTATGGTTATTATTCTTGATCCAGAAAAAAAAAAAAGGGGGGGGGGGGGGGGGGGGGGGGGGCTTGAACTTAGAGAATAATATGCTCAGTCATGAAGGGTTTTAGGTTTTGAATTGCAAAAGTACGTCCTATTTATGTGATATCTTATCTTAATATATAATGGCTAACTGAAATACAACAAGATAAAGATTCCTTAATTTTAACTTAGAGATTAAATTAAGACACATAAGATGATGTTTTTTAAGATGTATAATTGGTGCTCGGTGCTAAAACGGGAGAATAGGGAAATTTCAAGGTACCATAACCAGTTGGACCAATTACCGAATCCATTGCAAAAACAAAACCGATACCGGACCAATTATATACAATCGGTATTGGTTTGGGACCGGGTCCGGTTCGGGACTGGGATATGGTGCTATATGTTCATCCCTACCGTCTCATATGAAAAATTCAGGAATGCGTTGTTATTCGAAAGAAGACAGTCATCATCTTTGCATTGACATTCATTGAAAACAAAGATATACTAAAAGAAGATACCGAAGTTTAGTACGTGGGAATTAAAGGAGATATTCAAAAAAAAATCTCAGTACTTTGAGTCATTTTACGAAATAGTCACAAATTAATGTATTTTTTTACAAAAAAATCCTAAAAACCGATAAAATGTTGCAATCTGATCATTTTCTCCTGGTTCAGTTGGTAAAAAAATTAATTTGGAACTATTTCGTAAACTGACCTGAGATATTGGAACTTTTCCGCAAACTTTTATTTTTTATATTCTATTAAAAACGCAAATAAATATATTTATTATTAATATTATTAAATAAATGCATATATAAATATATTTTAAATATATATTTATATCTATAAAACATATTTATACATAAAAAATATGTATAAATATATTAAATACATAAGAAAACCGTATTAATATATTTTCATACCTTAAAAAACAATTTTAAAGTTTTTTTTTCATTTAAAAGTATTTATATATATTATTAAGGCTATGTTTGGCGTACTAGTTGTTAACTAAAAAACTAGCTGGTAGCTGAAAAGCTAGTTGTTAAATAAAAAGCTAGTTGGTAGCTGAAAAACTAACTGATAAAAAATAACGTTTGGTAAAAATCCCAATTTTCACGGCCAGAAAAGACCGATTTTGAAAAACTAGTCGTTTATATAACTATAAGGTCATTAAATAATTATGAAAAACTAGCTGTATTTTTTTACAAAAAATCCCAATTTTCACGGCCAGAAAAGACCGATTTTGTTTATGCTTGATAAAAATCAGAGTACCCTTTTTAATAAAAATGTTGCGGAATTTGTTCCCAGAAAAACATGATAAATACGTTATCAAAGCATTTCCAAAGAAATGTATTTTATTCGTTTTAAAACATTGGGATGTCATCGTCAATACGGAAACATAAGCATAAACATTACTTACATTCATTTTCACTAGTGATTTATATCTCCTTAATCTCTCAGTGTAATGTAACTTCATATCGACACCTGTGATTCAAATAAACTGAATGGGTCAGGTTGGGAAACCTGGTGAGTACATAAGATTTCAACCCACAATAATATAATTATTATGTTTAAACATCAAACAATCAACCCAATTACCCATCCCCATTATCTTCTTTACTCTTAAGGATCTACCCTAAGAATCAGCTATTCCTCGTTCATTCCTAAGGATTATCCTAAGGAATAGGCACGAAATCCATTGTTGCTAATGACACATCTGTCAAGCACAACTGCTAATATTATCACTTAGGCGCATCTGCCAGAATTGTAACATTCTTTATGGGGCGCATCTGCCGGTATAGTCCTTTAGGCGCATCTGCCGGTGTAGTCCTTTAGGCGCATCTACCAGGGTTGATAGAGTCCTTTAGGCGCTTCTGCCGATAGAGTCCTTTAGGCGCATCTGCCAGGGTTGACAGTATCATTTTCGAGAGTCCACTCGCAATACAGGTCAATGGGTTTTTAGAGTACACCGGTGAACATATCGTTCACAACACCTACAGGTTGCGAGCCTGCTAGTGTTCCACTGGACTGTCTAAAATAGTCCGTGGTTGTCATCCATACTCTGCTAGATGTGGGGCCAACATTTGGAAAAAGACTTCTCACATCGTCCACCTCTCACCCTTACCTCATGGTCTTTATTACCTCTCAACTTATCGTCCAACTCATATTTCATCTACCCATGTTTTACCCCAACTTTTTTGTAGATATAAAATACATATACAGTTTAAATCATTTAAAACATGTATAAAAATCTTTCACCAACATAGACAGCAAGTATTCAGACAATATGCACACATAGCACGTAGTTTATATTAAATACTTCATATCTATGTGTAAGATGAAAGTAACTATGCACTCACTTGATAAGGTGGTGACTCGATACTCGGACAACGCTTCGTTTACTTTAAAATAATTTCCTTCTACGAAACCTAGTATTATTACCACTAGATTTTAGTCTAATATTTACCGTGACTAATTATTAGTCTTATTATTATTATTATTATTATTATTATAATATAAGCGTTTAAACAATACTTTCCAACCACTATGTACAGACAGGGGCCAAAATAAAACACTGGAGGGCAGGACCATTTTGGCATATAGCACTTCTAAAAGCCAACAACCATATGCGGCCCTTTAAACCAGATTCCCCGTACCGCGAGTAGTTAAAAAGATATTATAACGACACTTATATAAGTCATAATAATAGCTCAAATATTTATTATAAGTTCATAATAACAATACTAATTTTAAATATAAGCTATATTAAAATAGGTAAGCATAACTTACTTACAAGGGGATTTTAGCTAGGAGTCGGGCTCTGCAGGGGCAGAACTTCGTCGCTGAATCTTTCTAAGAAAGATTCGTGCAGCGCTTCAGCGCTCACCTTACTATACTAAAACTACAGAAAGAGAAGTCGAATCACGAGGGACCGAAGTGCTCGGGGGATAAGAACATAAAGACTATTGAATCAAGAGAATGGTGCAAGAAATATGAGAGTCCAAGCCTCTTATTTATAGTAATTGAATTTACAAAAACTACCCTCCATAATTACTTAATAACCTTATAGTTATATAAACGACTAAACACCCCTCCATAATACTATTTTAAATAGATTTAACAATAATTGTACTAAACTAATGTCGAAAGTACTCAACACTAGTCTTATAATAACCGCATCGTCGATACATTTCTAATGATATATATATTTGTATATATATGTGTACGTATATATGATTTATACTTTATTTTAATACGTAAATATGCTATTATATTTTGTAACTCATTCATACGAACTCCATTTTTGACGTTCTTTATATTCACGCGTTGGTATTTACGAGTACTACAACTTTCATTTAGACGCCGTTAGCTAATTCTCATTCTATCTCAGATTTACAAAACTATATCGAATTTATCGCGCTCGAAAAGTTGGGACCAAGTTTCGTCCATATCTTTAACATACGAGCTCTACTCTCGACATTATTTATATCCATGTGTAGTTAAAACAAGATCTAAAACTTTCATTTAGACTCCGTCGGCTAATTCTCGACCGATCTTAAATTTAACAGTAGGAGGAGATTATACTGTTAAATGTCCGCGTAAAATTTCATAACTTCTACATACGGACTCCGTTTTCGTCTGTCTTTTTACCGTTGAGTTCCTATTAATGAGATCTTCAACTCTCATTTAGGTCGCGTAGGCCAAAAACCGCTCGAACTAAAATTTGAGTTTCGGGCCGTGCACTGCTATGTCAAATCTTAGAAAATTCATAACTTCCTCATACGAAGTCAGATTTGGGTGTTCTTTTTTTGTATGTTCTCGGTTTAACGTATACTACAAATTTTTTTTAGATCACTAAGGCTAAAAAGTCTTCTACCATAAATTCACTATTTACGTCTCCCGGTGCCGTGCCGGTTTTGCCGTAAAACTTCGACGGACCATAACTTCTTCGTTATAACTCGGATTTTGGCGTTCTTTATATGTACGGAACCCTTGTAACATATACTACAACTTGGTTAAGATTAATCCTTCTAAATAATCTTCCATCAAAAACTCATTTTTGATGCTCATCGTCTCTAAATTGACTAGCACGGATCTGCGGGCATTACAATTATCTCCCCCTTAGGATGATTACGTCCCAGAATCATCAACGAAACAGGGCTGTATAATGACTCCGTACGTTATCTCTTTATCCTAGGTAATAATCGTAACTTCGATGTTCCTTCGAATGAGTATCTAATTCTTGGACTTCTCGACTGTAGGCGGTGCTCGATCTTGCACTTGCTCCCTATCTCACGTTAGACTCCAAATTATGACCTTCAAGTCACAATCTCGACCCTCACCGGATACGAACTTAAGATAAGTTTTTTTTATTACTACAATGGAACGATGTGTCATATTCTAATGACCTATCATCGTATGTTGCAACACTTAGACTCAGGTCTCTTAGGGTCTTCCATAACAAACTATACTTTTGTTCATGCTCTAATCTTATCTTAAAAGGTAGCATTTCTATCTACAAGCAACTTTTCGTGATACCTCTACTGATCGCTTTTTATTTCAATCTTCCGTCTTAAGTCAGATGCTACATCGAACTTGATTCTCTGAACCATGTAACATACTCATCTTAGTCGGACTCGATATGATTTGACCACTAAGGTCGGAATAACAACAATCTTCTTAGTCATTACCGAAACGATGGTAATGACATACTTGAATAAAATGGTATCAATTACTAGCTTCTTGGTAACCTTATGACTTTCCCTGATCCAAGTGTGAGTCATGTGCTTCCGGTAGCATATGAATCTACTACCATTCACACCTACTCATACTCGTCCCAAGTATTGTATCGCAGTTTTCCAAGTCACCATACAAGAAAAATCACACAACTGCTTAACACATCAGATAGTAAAACGAAGGTTTTTATATTATTCCTTGAAACGATTACATGGGTGTTCAAGTTCACCCTAGACTATGCCTATAATAGGCTACACCTTACAATACTATCCACATGGCTACTGCAGCACTCATTCTTCAGATATCAAGTCCTCACTCCTGATTCCTTGCATCTTCGTCAAGGATCATCTGGAATGTTCTTGCATTCGGCTTTGGCGGCACATTTGGATTTGTAGCCCCTTCCCTCTTTGGGCAGTCTTGCTTGAAGTGCCCTTCCTCGTTACATCTGTAACACACCTTTTTGTTGAATGTACATGTTGGGTTTTGAGCATTCTAACACTCCTAAGTGTACATGCAACCCTAAATACCTTGGATCTATGTTTTCTCTATTATACATGCAAATATGAATATTCTAAGGTATTACCTTATCTAGCATACAATCTTTGATACTTGGGTAATAAAACAAGTTAGAAGACATACCTTTTTATGTAGCTTGACTCCTTGATGCTTAAGAGCCGAGTGCCCCAAGTGTGACACCTCAAATGGTTCACACAACACCATGAACATTTGTAATAACTATGGAATAAAGGGTACTTGGTTTACATCTCATAAAATCGGTTATGCCCTCACTACTATGAACTAGTCATTTTCTTAGCACCAATTTTATGCACCATTGGACTCTTTTTATAGTGTGGAGGTTTAGGGTTAAACCCTAATACCCATGACTTTTCATTCCCATAGGATCCATGGGTTAAAGCTCCATGTACTATCCATGAAAGCTTAGCCCAACCTAAATGAACTTGGCCCACTACACATATATATCTAAGAGTCCATATTTAATTAGTTCATTTTGATCATTTAATTAATTACAAATTAATCCTTGATCAATACTAATTAAATAATATGATTATATATTAATATATTAGAACTTATAATATATTAATATAAATCGCTAGTATCCCCCCTTTAACTTCCTCATCTTGTCTATCCAATTGTCCTGATGCCATGCAACCCAAATGGACCATGCCGAGTCGGGTCAAGTACATACCAAATATAGTTATGGACTTAGACACTAATCCAACAGTCTCCCACTTGGATAAGTCTAAAACTATTATCGAGTATGACTTCAAAAAACCAACTGGCAATCGTAGCTCTTTAAGCCGCTGTCGAACTCTGACGTTGTAATTGAACTCTGATCTCATCAATGACTTGTCCATTAGATAAGGGATCATATATTCCTCCATTCTAGATATCATATGGACTGAGACATGGATTATAAATCATTCTCTCTGTCCATTTGTTGTTTCCCGATTTCCGATTTATGACGATTGACTAATTGAACAAATCAAATCAGTCCAGGCCCGGTCGAGCACTTACATTTGTCATCACTAAATCATCAAGGGCCCCACATATATCGCTTTTATCCCGAAGGTAAAAGGAATGGATAAACTTCGACTCATATGGCTTGTTCTACTACTTGTTGAATCATACACAAAAGCACGTTTTATAACATCGAGTTACCAATGCGTTTTCGCGCAATCAATGTACAACCAACTCATAGTAACAACTCATATCTATAGGTTTGAAGAATATAAGATATTATCATCTCAGGATCACTCGTGATAAAATCCATGAAGTGATTCAAATGAGCGCGAGTTGAATTCAATACTCAAAACTTATGAGCACTCATGAGAGTTGTAGCACCTCTTTGCTATGTCCAACATCTTAGACATCTACAGGCCAACTCATGACAGTCTTGATTCATATCTACTTCCAACATATGACCAACTGTGGATGGTTTGAATAACTTAGTCATTCGGGAAGAATGACCTAGTTTATTCTGGAAGTCAAAACATGGAAAATAAAACACAAGAATAAATTAATCTAGTATGGTATCAAAACCTATGAATCTAAATAGAACACTTTTTATTTATCACCATACTGATTACTCATTATTCATTGTTTCGGTTTTTATCAACTTTATACTTGAATTAAAAACATTGGTTGTCCCATGCTCCAAGCATGTACACTATGTTTTTTTTTCTAAACAATAGCTTTGCCATACCCCAAGTAAGCACTCTATGTTTGTCTATGATCTTTACTTTGTGAACTAGATCGATTGAACATAATTTCAATGATTCTCTTTTCACACTCCCAAATCCTTATCGAAAATGTAAGAATTCCAAATTCCTATCATTTACCGAAATTTGTTAGATTTTAAACTTATATGTATGATCCTCTTGTAATGATTATGCACAAAGTCACAAAGACTTGTCAACAGACATTACAGAGTATTCCAATGGAGATCAACTCCATGGAAACATCATTCTTGCATTTAGTTTTTCTAATCTTACACAGATTGAATAACTTCCAACTATGAAACATTTCCATATTCCCATTTTGATTGTCACTTCTGAACAAGAGTTGCTTCCTTTCAGAGTATGTCAATATGGTCCTTCCAAAGTTTAACACTACACTTCCAACTGTCCCTGAGCAACCAATCTTTGGTAAACCTTAGATTGTTCTTGACAATTGCTTAATTATTTTAGTCATATCCAATTCTGGATTTTTCCCCTTAATGCCCTGAGCATTTGGAAAATTTAGAAATGATGAATATTATAGCACATTCAATCGGTCCTATATCCAAAGCATATGGGACACGATTCATGATTTCTCACATAAAGACACGATACTTGACCAGTCTTTTGCTATAATATTTCTATGTCTATTTGCCAAGTTCTCATAATTCAGATTATGAAAAGGGATGCCGTAATCATACTCGAATTTTAGAACGCAAATAATGGACCCATATATAGAATTTCCTTATGTTGAGCCACTCCAACATAAAATTCATATATATCCTTGACTAAAGACGATTAAAACTTCAATCTAAGCTTTTAGAATTGAAATGAAGTATAATTTCCTCTCCCTTAATTATAGCAAAACAACTTTTTCAACCCCAGCAACTTCATGAATTGAAACTTTTGTTTTCTATAATTAACATTGCTAACTTGCAATACTTATCATAATTATCATGCTCCCACTAACATGATGATTATTAGCATAATACTTATGCTCCCACTAGCTTTGACATGTATCCAGAAATTAGCTGGACTTCTAGAAATCAATACTTTATTGACTTCCTTACTAAAGTTTAGATTTCTGATACGAGATTGATTTGATAAGACTTTATCAAAATCATACCCCTTATCTTAGATAGCTCACAGGTGTGTCTAAACAATTTTAGAACTATGAAAAGGGATGTCGTAATCATAGTCTCGATTGTTTAGACTTTTGCCATTTCTCATAAGTCCATGTTAGTGTGCCGGTTAACCACGCATGCTTCACTAACGACTTTGAGAATGCAAAGATCACAATTGCTATCTTACTTAAAGTCTACTTGGTGGAAGTGTTTCCTCACCATCATTTTCATGAATCAGAGAGAATCCTTATGACCCTTATATTTTATGGTGTATGTGTTCTTATCTACGTGAATTTGTCAAAACCATAATCACAAGACTAGGTTAGTGACAAATCCAAACTCATATGGATTGAACTTGTGCAATCTTAACTTCTTGCCACCTGGCAGTACAAGGCCTGCCATTGCTTCCAAGTAGTTATGCAAACAATTGAGAACATGTAGAACTCAAATGTATAGCCAACTTTACCGGAATGGGCACAGAAATGTCAACACAATAGGTTATAAACCTCTAGTCGTGTGTTAGTGATGAAATACAGGTTTTTACTCTTGATTAGTTCTTGAAACTATTTCAGGATCTTTTTTACTCCCACTGTCTTCTTGACCTATAAGACTTTATTGTCAAATATTCAAGAGATAGTGTGGATTCTAATCAAGACACACACTTCACATAATTTGCCTTAGTTGGTCTTTGTTTTATCCAAAACATCACAACTTACCACTTTCAAATGTACAAGAGTAGGACACTTTTACTCTTACATTTGACAAGTGTTTTAAACCTTTCTTTAAGATATGACACTCAAATTACAGTCTTGGAGTATGACTCTAAGACTTGTTTTGGAACAAAGTATGACTCATCTTCTTGATTTAACCATTTCAGCAATTCTTGATTTTTCTTCTTAGCCATAGGAATACACTAAGATTTCCTTAGAGGACTAATTGTGATATGATTTCTAAATCATTAAGATGATCACAAAACCTGATACTAAAGTACTCTCCCATCTTTTCAGATTTGAGAAACTTTTATCTTTCTGCCTAATTTGACTCTTCTAAATTCGTTCTGCCATACATTGAAACTTTTCCAATGCTACAGAATTATACTTAAACTTGTAAGTATAACCATATTTACTAAACTTTAGTAAATCATGACGAATAGTCTTATCGATCTTTTGTGGTGGACTTGACCGGTGCACCAGAATGTGTACTCGATCCCTTAGTCCTTCACTTGACTCACATATACATGTGAACAAGGAATTAATCTTAATTTTCCAAAGATGAAAATTCTCATTCATCATACTATACAACTTGCATGATTTCCAAGTTTCTATCCAACTGAAACCTTGGGTGATGAGAATCTTTCCTTATTTGGTAAATTTAGACACTACCACAAATGAAAGAGACAAATCCATTTTTCCAATATTGCTATCAATGGAATCATATAAGAAACATTTTTTTTTTCACAAATGCCATTGTAAGGATACTTAGAATAAATAAAATCAAAAATTTCCTTTAATTTTAAAACTTTGCGGAAAAACTTATCCTTACAGTGCAAAAGCATATGAAAAACTTGTTGTTATCTATTCCTAAGCAATATATCATAACTCCTAAGCAACAGCTCAAAAATTCTGATCACCGAACCATGCGATCGAAATCCATCTTTGTGATCAGAATTAGCATATGCTTCCTTTAAATTTCTTCACTTTTCTTTGATTCTTAAACCATCAACATGTGACCCAGTCACATCATGTAATAAGAATCTCATAATATAAATTTAACAGAGTTACTTGATCAACCTTATGATCTTTTAGGTAAATAGGCAGCTTCGTAATCAATGCCCCTTCCTTTGGCAATAGACACATATGGACCCTTTGGTAGGACTATCTCAGACTTAGCCATTCTCCTTACCATTTGGTCAACCGAGTTGACTATGGCCGATCCCTTTCCATTGGGAAGAGAAAGCTTTTACTGGATATCTAATGTTACCATTTTCAAAATCCATGGAAGTTTAGAAAGTTGATCTTCTAATCAAATTTGCTCTATCAGTCCTCAAATCATTTCTGATTCAGCGGCACAAAGCAAATAGATAAGATCATTAAGGGTCATGTCATAGTCTGTTTCATAGTAGTCCCAAAGGAACTAACTATGTGACTTAGAAAGTGATTGAACATCTGACTTTCTTAAGACTTTGACGCCCAACTCTCCCGGCTTGTCAATATGTGACTTCATCTCCAAGATGTGAGCACACATAGACCTTGCTTGCCAATAGGGCTTGAGTGACCTTGAACTTGTGGGTTAGGGAGAATAATTGGAGGAGGTGGAGGAAGTAAAGTTCCAAGAGATTTGGGAAGATCATAGATGTCTGAGCTAGACATCTTTTGGGAGATATTTAAGATAGTTGATTTAAAGTCCTTAATATAACACCCAATATGAAAGATTAAGGCTAGGACCCAACACAATATTTTATAACTTGGAAGAGGGATGTCGTAATCCAAGCTATAGAATATTTGAAGGTAGGTGAATGACGATTCACCAATTTCCACCATGAAAACGAAATAATTTATTAGGTTTTAATTGGTTTTGAAACTCCTAGATTCTTTTGAGATTCATTGAACTTTTCAATGGCATGTTTCAATCTCGAGTGTTCCCTTCAGGTTTTGTGACTGGGATGCCGAGGATCAAAAAACAAGGTGTGAAGTAACCAAACAAATTACTTGGTACTCTTAAATGTTTATCACTCAACTGATGTGCCGGTTAACCATACATGCTCCACCGGCCTATGATAAACTTTAAGAAACCCTTTGCCTACCTTGTTAAATCAAGCTAGTGTGCCGGTTAACAACACACGCTCCACTAACCGACTTAAGCAAAGTGCAAAGTGTAATTTCATGGGTTAGCACCTTATTTACATTTTCCTAAGTAACTAAGATTGGGTATTAATAAGAGTTTAGTTACTTAGTATTTATCATTAATACTTTTAATGACGGGAGTATTATAGTCCTTGTCCTACCTGTTCGGCTAACGACCATCCACCAGTCAAGGAAGCGGTGAGTGAGAGTGGACACCCATTAAACTGTCATTTTATAGGCAGTAACCTTATACCCCCCTTATAGACCGGCTTCGTGAATGAGGCCTACTAATGGTAAGACGACTTGCTCGTATATATATATATATATATATATATATATATATATATATATATATATATTATTAACTTATAATATTATAAAGTATAAGGGTTGAATTTTAACTTTTTAAATCTTAAGGGCTTAATTTGGAATTAAAGTATTCATGAGGGAAAACTTTTCAAATTCCAAAACTTGAGGGCAAGTTTTGAAACTATTCAAAACTATTCAATTCCATAACTTATGTATTTAAAGTAGTTTTAATTCAAAAAACTCTTCAAGTTCCATAACTTGAGGACAAGTTATGGAAGACTTTAAACCATTAAAGAATGTGACTCTTCCTTATTCACAACTTATGGAAATCTTTATGAGTTTTATGAATCTTAAATGTGTCTTTTCATATAGCTTGAGGACAAGTTACAAAAACACATTTTAGAATCAACTCTTAGATTAATTTGGATTGAAAACACATTTTCACATGACTTTTTCTATTAATCTAAGCAACTCATAAGAACAAGATAATACAAATAAAATTTTTTCATGTAATTAGCCTAATCCTTAAACTAATACAAAACATGAATCTATTGACAATTATCTTTGAAATTGGATTAGAATGAACATTACTACATCAAAAACAGGTTTATAAGTTGAAAAACAGCTTAGGGTAATGATTCTAGTCCAATTACAGCCTTAAAAGTCGAAAATATGCTGTCAGGGAGTCCTACTCGTCGAGTGTATGAACCTACTCGACGAGTAGGATGAGTTTCCTCATGGACTCGGCGAGTCCATCAGTGGACTCGGCGAGTCCAGTGCCCAGACAGCCCGAAAATCGACCTTTTCAGCATTTTTCAGCACTTTGCATCAAGTATAATTGAAAACAAGCCTAGGCTCTGATACCACTATTGGGTTTTGAGCATTCTAACACTCCTAAGTGTACATGCAACCCTAAATACCTTGGATCTATGTTTTCTCTATTATACATGCAAATATGAATATTCTAAGGTATTACCCTATCTAGCATACAATCTTTGATACTTGGGTAATAAAACAAGTTAGAAGACATACCTTTTTATGTAGCTTGATTCCTTGATGCTTAAGAGACGAGTGCCCCAAGTATGACACCTCAAATAGTTTACACAACACCATGAACGTTTGGAATAACTAAGGAATAAAGGATACTTGGTTTACATCTCATAAAATCGGTTATGCCCTCACTACTATGAACTAGTCATTTTCTTAGCACCAATTTTATGCACCATTGGACTCTTTTTATAGTGTGGAGGTTTAGGGTTAAACCCTAATACCCATGACCTTTCATTTCCATAGGATCCATGGGTTAAAGCTCCATGGACTATCCATGAAAGCTTAGCCCAACCTAAATGAACTTGGCCCACTACACATATATATCTAAGAGTCCATATTTAATTAGTTCCTTTTGATCATTTAATTAATTACAAATTAATCCTTGATCAATACTAATTAAATAATATGATTATATATTAATATATTAGAACTTATAATATATTAATATAAATCGCTAGTATCCCCCCTTTAACTTCCTCATCTTGTCTATCCAATTGTCCCGATGCCATGCAACCCAAATGGGCCATGCCGAGTCGGGTCAAGTACATACCAAATATAGTTATGGACTTAGACACTAATCCAACAGTACACTCGTTGGCATAATGCCCATGCTTACCACACTTGAAACAAGTCACCTCCTCACCGCATTTTCCAGAGTGTTTCTTTTTGTACTTCTCGCACCACTTAGCTTCAACTCCTCCTCCTCCTTCAGACTTTGAAAATTTCCTTTCTTTGTTGGATTTTGAAGATCCTTTATACTTCCTTTTCTCGTCGACTTCAACTCTCTCCAGACCCTTTTCCTTAATACGGGTCTCAACATTCCTGGCTGCCCAGATGGCGGCTTTCAAAGTGGTTGCTTGCTTGACCATTGGACCAAAGTCCGCTGGTCATCCCTGGGCAAACTTGTTGAACTTGGAGAGCTTAGTTGGAACTAGGTAAGGAACAAGCTTCATCTTCTCCGTAAAACTTGCAGCATACTCGGTGACACTCATCCTTCCCTTCTTCAGATTCTGGAACTCATTTTTGATCTCCAGAAGATCCTGCTCTGAGCAGTACTGCATTTTCAGTTGCACCAGGAAATCTTCCCTAGACATCTTGCTTGCTTCTCCCTTGGGCATCGTGTTAGCTAGTAGCTTCCACCAGCTCAGTACTCCAGACTTTAACAGAGGAACCGCGAGAGCGGTTTTCTGTCTGTTGCTACACTCGCAACTCTCAAACATTGTCTCCATCTCGGAGATCCAGTCCATAACTTCCACCGGTATCGGACTTCCAGATAGACACGGTGGTTTGGATGCCATGAAATCTTTGTACTTGCATCCATGTTCGTCATTTCCTCCATCTTGGATATTCTTTTTAACCATTGGATGTTCGGTTTGACCAATGGTCCTGTTGTAGTTCCCTTCCCCAGACTGCCCGTCATTCAATTCGGGCTGTTCAACAGGCACCGTAAGTTCCTCTTGGTTTTGTTGAAGTAAACGCCTTGTTTCCTCCATTTGACGATCCAACATCATCTGGATCATCGCTTGTACTCAGGCCATCGTGATTGGCTCAAGAGCGGCTACCACAACAGGTATTTGCTCAATCACTGGTGGTTGATTCCTGTTTCCATTTGCATTCCCGGCTCCACTGCGGGTTTTTGCCATTTCGATCTATACAACAATTCAGACGTTCGGTGCGAAACGATGAGAATTAAGATAGGAAAGATTTTATTTACGATCGACGTGTAAATCTCCCTATTACTTCGAAAAGTTACATGCCAGTTCTAATACCGTAATTAAACGTTTAGAAACCTGAACACATAAAATTTCCAGATCCGGTCGGCAACAGACCATAGATCCGATCAAACGATAGCATAAAGCATCACAAATCACTTATCACATAAAAGCATGTTAGGCATTTTCCCTCAATTAGCTAGTGCTTGTGTCTATTTAGGTGTACTACCTAAAATATATTAGACACACTCCTCAAAATCATTGCTTAGCATTCTAAGTTTAAGTCTAGAAATAAATCCTTATTCCTAGTTCGCTTAAACTAACGCTCTAATACCGTAATTAAACGTTTAGAAACCTGAACACATAAAATTTCCAGATCCGGTCGGCAACAGACCATAGATCCGATCAAACGATAGCATAAAGCATCACAAATCACTTAGCACATAAAAGCATGTTAGACATTTTCCCTCAATTAGCTAGTGCTTGTGTCTATTTAGGTGTACTACCTAAAATATATTAGACACACTCCTCACAATCATTGCTTAGCATTCTAAGTTTAAGTCTAGAAATAAATCCTTATTCCTAGTTCGCTTAAACTAACGCTCTGATACCAACTGTGACATCCCCATTATCACGGCCAAAAAAAGACCGATTTTGTTTATGCTTGATAAAAATCAGAGTACCCTTTTTAATAAAAATGTTGCGGAATTTGTTCCCAGAAAAACATGATAAATACGTTATCAAGGCATTTCCGAAGAAATGTATTTTATTCGTTTTAAAACATTGGGATGTCATCGTCAATACAGAAACATAAGCATAAACAGAACTTACATTCATTTTCATTGGTGATTTATATCTCCTTAATCTCTCAGTGTAATGTAACTTCATATCGACACCTGTGATTCAAATAAACTGAGTGGGTCAGGTTGGGAAACCTGGTGAGTACATAGGGTTTTCAACCCACAATAATATAATTATTATGTTTAAACATCAAACAATCAACCCAATTACCCATCCCCATTATCTTCTTTACTCTTAAGGATCTACCCTAAGAATCAGCTATTCCTCGTTCATTCATTCATAAGGATTATCCTAAGGAATAGGCACGAAATCCATTGTTGCTAATGACACATCTGTCAAGCACAACTGCTAATATTATCACTTAGGCGCATCTGCCAGAATTGTAACATTCTTTATGGGGCGCATCTGCCGGTATAGTCCTTTAGGCGCATCTGCCGGTGTAATCCTTTAGGCGCATCTACCAGGGTTGATAGAGTCCTTTAGGCGCTTCTGCCGATAGAGTCCTTTAGGCGCATCTGCCAGGGTTGACAGTATCATTTTCGAGAGTCCACTCGCAATACAGGTCAATGGGTTTTTAGAGTACACCGGTGAACATATCGTTCACAACACCTACAGGTTGCGAGCCTGCTAGTGTTCCACTGGACTGTCTAAAATAGTCCGCGGTTGTCATCCATACTCTGCTAGATGTGGGGCCAACATTTGGAAAAAGACTTCTCACATCGTCCACCTCTCACCCTTACCTCATGGTCTTTATTACCTCTCAACTTATCGTCCAACACATATTTCATCTACCCATGTTTTACCCCAACATTTTTGTAGATATAAAATACATATACAATTTAAATCATTTAAAACATGTATAAAAATCTTTCACCAACATAGACAGCAAGTATTCAGACAATATGCACACATAGCACGTAGTTTATATTAAATACTTCATATCTATGTGTAAGATGAAAGTAACTATGCACTCACTTGATAAGGTGGTGACTCGGTACTCGGACAACGCTTCGTTTACTTTAAAATAATTTCCTTCTACGAAACCTAGTATTATTACCACTAGATTTTAGTCTAATATTTACCGTGACTAATTATTAGTCTTATTATTATTATTATTATTATTATAATATAAGCGTTTAAACAATACTTTCCAACCACTATATACAGACAGGGGCCAAAATAAAACACTGGAGGGCAGGACCATTTTGGCATATAGCACTTCTAAAAGCCAACAACCATATGCGGCCCTTTAAACCAGATTCCCCGTACCGCGAGTAGTTAAAAAGATATTATAACGACACTTATATAAGTCATAATAATAGCTCAAATATTTATTATAAGTTCATAATAACAATACTAATTTTAAATATAAGCTATATTAAAATAGGTAAGCATAACTTACTTACAAGGGGGTTTTAGCTAGGAGTCGGGCTCTGCAGGGTTAGAACTTCGTCGCTGAATCTTTCTAAGAATGATTTGTGCATCGCGTCAGCGCTCACCTTACTATACTAAAACTACAGAAAGAGAAGTCGAATCACGAGGGACCGAAATGCTCGGGGGGATAAGAACAGAAAGACTATTGAATCAAGAGAATGGTGCAAGAAATATGAGAGTCCAAGCCTTTTATTTATAGTAATTGAATTTACAAAAACTACTCTCCATAATTACTTAACAACCTTATAGTTATATAAACGACTAAACACCCCTCCATAATACTATTTTAACTAGATTTAACGATAATTGTACTAAACTAATGTCGAAAGTACTCAACACTAGTCTTATAATAACCGCATCGTCGATACCTTTCTAATGATATATACATTTGTATATATATGCGTACGTATATATGATTTATACTTTATTTTAATACGTAAATATGCTATTATAATTTGTAACTCGTTCATACGAACTCCATTTTTGACGTTCTTTATATTCACGCGTTGGTATTTACGAGTACTACAACTTTCATTTAGACGCCGTCAGCTAATTCTCATTCTATCTCAGATTTACAAAACTGTATCGAATTTATCGCGCTCGAAGAGTAGGGACCAAGTTTCGTCCTTATCTTTAACATACGAGCTCTACTCTCGACATTATTTATATCCACGCATAGGTAAAAATAAGATCTAAAACATTCATTTAGACTCTGTTGGCTAATTCTCGACCGATCTTAAATTTAACAGTAGGAGGAGATTATACTGTTAAATGTCCGCGTAAAATTTCATAACTTCTACATACGGACTCCGTTTTCGTCTGTCTTTTTACCGTTGAGTTCCTATTAATGAGATCTTCAACTCTCATTTAGGTCGCTTAGGCCAAAAACCGCTCGAACTAAAATTCGAGTTTCGGGCCGTGCACTGCTATGCCAAATCTTAGAAAATTCATAACTTCCTCATACGAAGTCAGATTTGGGCGTTCTTTTTTTGTATGTTCTCGGTTTAACGTATACTACAAATTTTGTTTAGATCACTAAGGCTAAAAAGACTTCTACCGTAAATTCACTATTTACGTCTCCCGGTGTCATGTCGGTTTTGCCGTAAAACTTCGACGGGCCATAACTTCTTCCTTATAACTCGGGTTTTGGCGTTCTTTATATGTATGGAACCCTTGTAACATATACTACAACTTGTTTAAGATTAATCCTTCTAAATAATCTTCCATCAAAAACTCATTTTTGATGCTCATCGTCTCTAAATTGACTAGCCCGGATCTGCGGGCGTTACATGACCTCCACGTCGTGGCCACGCATCTCAGTCTCAATCAAAATCCGCTACCACGTCGTGGTAGACATGCCACCACACCGTGGTGGAATCCTGGCAAAATAGTCGGGAAGAAACCCGTCGTCATGTTGTGGCGAGCATCGTGACACGCCTTGGGCACATCCGGACAAAACAAACGTGATAAGTCCCGCCACCATGCCGTGATTTTCGGTCTAAAAAGCTTTTTTTCAATAAAAGTTTAATCTATAAGGACCAAAGCTCAAAACATCATATCTCGTTCCTAATAGCTTCATAATGGATAAAGTTTTCAACTTTATCCATTAGGATGGTCCAAACCACCAAGATCTAGACTTAAAGTTTTAAAGGGACCAAAAATGCATCTTTCTCAACCTTCAGATCTAAATTAACATGATGTTTAGATGCAACTTTATCCATAATAATGTTACAAACTTTCAAGATCTAAACTTTAATACACCAAAGTGACCTAAAGGACCAAAATAACTTGCATGGCTAAAAGGAAACGCAAAAGATCATAACTTTCCTAGTCCATGAGGTCCAAGGAACATCCTAAATTGATCAAAAGAAGTTGGAGTCCACTCAACTCCAAGATCACCCATAAAATGGACCAAAAGTGCCAAAAACTACAAATGAAGAGATCTAAAGAACTAAAGAGCAAGATATGAACTTTATACTCACAATAGTCCAAAAACGAACTGCCTTTGATGGATCCAAACTTGAAACAACAATCCATGCAACCGAAAGAACCTTCTTGATCTTCATGCTTCATCAAAACATCACCAAAAGCATCAAAAACACAATAGAGGATAGAGGAGAAGCTCAAATCTATGAATGGAGGCAAGGGTTTGCTAAAGAGAGGGTTTATAGGTGAAATAGAGGCTACAAAATGACCTAAAACAAGGGTTTAAAGCCCTAAAATATGAGCCAAACCATAAAATAATGAACTTTAGCTGCACAACGCGTTGTGCCGTGGAGAACCCCTCTCCGCGCGGCGGAGACGTGTTTTTCACAAAAAATAATCTCAACTTCAAACAAGCATAACTTCTTCGTTTCAACTCTTTATATCCACACAAAGGTATTGACAAGCCTCACACTTCTATCTAATTATTTTCAACTTAAAACATACCGAACTAAATTCTTTAATTTATACAAGAAGTCCCGAACTATCACCATTTCCCATTTCACCCTTTCCGCTCTAAAACACAAATCAATGGCTTAGATCACATAACCAATATTATCAACATATCATAAGATTTAAAATTTATTTCATTGAAGTCCAAGGCCTTTGTATGATCGAATTACGGTCAAATACCAAAATAAGGAACGTTCTGAAACTGGATGTTACAATATATATATATATATATATATATATATATATATATATATATATATATACATACATACAGTCCACATAACCATGTCAGCAATAACATATCATAACAAACTAAACAACATGTAAAGGGTCCCCTGCTTTACAGACTGGATTACCCCTGAGCCCACAGTACGAGTCTCCCTTTAGCCCGTAACTGGAATGCCCTCGAGCCCACAATACGAGTCTCCCTTTAGCCTGTAACTGGAATGCTCCCGAGCCCACAGTACGAGTCTCCCTTTAGCCCGTACCTGGAATGCTCCTAAGGTCTGTTGGCTACCGCACAGAGCAGTACAACCTCAACCCATCCCACATAACATATAACATACCACATAACCACTGAGCATGCAATAATCATATAACATCATAGGTAGTCCTACAGGTCTACCTAACTGGCATAACCACTAGCATGCAACACTAACTCATACTCAACATCTAACACTGCTAGGATAACATATCCAATGTGTAACGCCCGTGTTTCTGGGCTAAGCATTAATGTTGTTGTAATAGTCTAGGTTAACCTTTGTAACCCGTTTTGAAATAATGGTAGTGTATTATTTGAGTATTATGTGTTATGTGCTTAATTGTGTGTCTTAATTTAATTAAGAATAAAAATAAGCGTTAAAATGAAATATTAGATAAAGCCGATATCTATGGATGATGTTGAAGTAGTTGAAACGAGGTTTCCGAAAATATAAAGAACGCCGAAATCCGATTTATAACGAAAAAGTTATGACCCGTCGAAGTTTCGCGACGGAACCGACACGGCACCGGGAAGCGTAAATAGCGAATTTACGATGGAGCGACTTTTAGCCTTAGTGATATAAACCAAAGTTGTAGTATATGTTAAACCAAGAAAATCCATAAAAAGAACGCCCAAATCTGACTTCGTATGAGGAAGTTATGATTTTTCAAAGTTTCGGCTTAGCAGTGTACAGCCCGAAACTCGAATTTTAGTTCGAGCGGTTTTTGGCTTACGCGACCTAAATGAGAGTTGAAGATCTCATTAATAGGAACTCAACGGTAAAAAGACAGACAAAAACGGAGTCCGTATGAAGGAGTTACGAATTCTTCGCAGTCATTTAGCAGTCTAATCTCCTCCTACTGTTAAATTTAAGATCGGTCGAGAATTAGCCGACAGAGTCTAAATGAAAGTAGTGGAGCACTAATCAATTAGTGGAGCAGGTAGTGGAGCACTATGCAATTAGTGGAGCAGGTAGTGGAGCACTAAGCAGGTAGTGGAGCACTAGTGGAGCACCCAGAGCACTATAAATTGAGGCTCGGGGCTGCCTCATTCTTCACACCTTCAACCCATTCTTTCACTCTCTATACTCTCTCTATCCATTCAAGCTGAAGCTCTGCCCGCAAGAAGCCCGGTTTTAAGAAAAACTCGCTGTTTTATCGAGGGATAATTGTTTTTGAGATAACAAAGCGCTGTTCAAGGGCAGAATCATCACCTTATCAAGCGAGTGTGTAGTTACTTTCTTCTAACGCATAATTATGAAGTATCTTATACAAAATACGTGTTATGTGTATATTTTGTTGTTATATGTGTGAATGAATATTCACTTTCTTCTATCTCATAGATATAATTTCTTCTCTATGAAATACGTGTTATATGTGTGTGCCTCATCTGTTATGTGGAATATGTATTGAATGAACATGCTATACAGGTTTTAAACTATGTATAAAAATATATATTTTTATCTACTAATATGTTGGGTAGAACATGGGTAGATAGTTGATGTCTGATAAACAGATGAGAGGCCTCAATGTCGTTGTTGATCTAGTCATCTAGCGGAGTATGGATGACGACCACGGACTCATTCTAGACAGTCTAGTGGAACACTAGCAGGCTCATAACCTGTAGGTGTTGTGAACGATGTGTTCACCGGTGTACTCTATCCCCCTCATGGTTTCCTTTAGGACATCTATTGCTAAGGAAACCCCTTTGCGGTAATGCCCGTCCCGATGAAAAA
Source organism: Lactuca virosa (assembly GCF_052849685.1). NCBI lineage: Eukaryota > Viridiplantae > Streptophyta > Magnoliopsida > Asterales > Asteraceae > Lactuca > Lactuca virosa. The sequence continues at coordinate 38,955,973 of NC_136434.1, forward strand.
TCCTAGATTAGGTCCCTTGAGATAGATGTTATTTTAGGGATGTAAAGTGAGGATAACGGGAATGGGTAATCGGGTTATTGTTGGTTGGTGAAATTAAATATAATTATTTATTGCGGGTTGAAAACCCTATATGCTCACCAGGCTCCCAAGTCTGACCCACTCAGTTTATTTGTATTACAGGTAGTGGCGCGAGGTCATAAGATGGATGAATCATCAAGCTATTTGTTTATTAGACCAGATGTTATATGTAACTGTTGCATGGTCTTTCTTTTGTTGTTTATGCTTTTGATCTGTTTATCGGAACATGACATCCCAAATATTGTTATATAACGAAAATGCATCTCTTGATGAAATGCTTTGATAAACTTTATTTTATCATATTTTGTTTTGGGAACAAATTCCGCAACTCTTTTAAATCAAAAGAATTTACTCTGAGAATGTTTAAAAAGCATAAATAAAACCGGTCTTTTCTGGCCGAGATTTTGGGGATGTCACAGTTGGTATCAGAGCATTAGTTTAAGCGAACTAGGAATTTGTAGGATTTCTAGACTTAAACTTAGAATGCTAAGCGATGATTTTGAGATGCGAGCACTAGTTTAATTTAGGAAAGTTGCCTAAAATGCTTTTATGTGCTAAATGTTATATGTTGCCATATATGATATTATTTGTTCGGATCTATGGTCTGTTGCCGACCGGATCTGGAAACCTTATGTGTTTAGGATTCTAAGCGTGCGTCGACGGTATTAGAACTGGCATGTAAACGTTTCGGAGTGATTTGGATAATTATCTATCGTGAAGAAGGATCTAAATTCACCTTGTTCGGTGTATAGATCGAAATGGCAAGAACCCGAAGTGGCGCTGGAAACGCAAACGAAAACAGGAATCAACCACCTATAGTTGAACAAATACCTGTTGTAGCAGCAGCACCTGAGCCAGTGACGATGGCTGGTGTACAATTGATGATCCAGGCGATGTTGGATAATCAGATGGAAGAAACTAGACGTCTGCTTCGACAAAATCGTGAAGAACTTTCAATTCAAGTTGAAGAGCCCGAAGTGAATGGAGGTCCATCGGAAGGTGGAAACTTCAGTGGTACTGTTGGTCAAGACAACCCACCAATTGTTAGACAAGACAATCGCAATGGAGGAAATGATGGAAGAGGATGTAAATACAAGGATTTTATGGCGTCTAAGCCACCGTGTCTATCCGGAAGCCCGACGCCGGTGCAAATTATGGATTGGATCTCCGAAATGGAGACAATGTTTGAAAGTTGCGAATGCAGCAACAGGCAGAAGACCGCTCTTGCGATCCTGTTGTTGAAATCTGGCGTGTTGAGTTGGTGGAAGCTGTTAGCTGACTCTATGCCCAAGGGAGAAGCGAGCAAAATGTCTTGGGAAGATTTTGTGGAACAACTGAAACTGCAATACTGCTCCGAGCAGGACCTTCTGGAAATCAATAATGAGTTTCAGAATCTGAAAAAGGGAAAAATGAGCATTGCTGAATACGCTGCAAGTTTCACGGAGAAAATGAAGCTTATCCCATACCTAGTTCCAACAGAACTCTCAAAGGTCAATAAGTTTGCCCTTGGACTACCAGCGGACTATGGTCCAATGGTTAAGCAAGCAACCACGTTGAAAGCCGCCATCTGGGCTGCTAGAAATGTTGAGACCCAGATCAGGGATAAGGGTCTGGAAAGGTCAGAGGTTGGGGAGAAGAGGAAGTTCGACGGACCCTCGGGGTCCAGCAAAAAGGGTAAATTATCAAAGTCTAGTTCGAGAGGAGGTGGAGGAGGCAAAGCGAAATGGTGCGACAAATGCAAGAAGAAGCATCATGGGAAATGTGGCGGGGAAACCACATGCTTCAAATGTGGAAAGCCAGGGCACTATGCCAACGAATGCACCCTCACCAAGAAAGTTTTTTACGGGTGTGGTGAGGAGGGGCACATCTCGAGGGATTGTCCGAAAAAGAAGGAGGCAGCAAAACCCAACATTCCCCCAAAGCCGAAGGCTGGAGCCTTTCAGATGACACTGGAAGCTGCTAAGGAAGAAGCTGATGTCGCTTCAGGTACTTTTCTCGTAAACAAATTGTCTGCCCAAATTTTATTTGATTCTAGAGCCAACTACTCCTTTATTTCGCATGAATTTGGTAGAAAGCTAGCTTTGCCTGTCGATAGACTAAATAATGCCTTATTAGTCGAAGTTGCTAGTGGCAAGTTTGTACCTGTTAGCCATCGTATGAAAAACATCTTAATTGATTTGAACAGGAATAAGTTTCACGAGGAATTATTGCCTATCGAACTTAACGGTTTCGCCATCGTGTTGGGAATGGATTGGCTTAGCGCCAATGATGCCGAAATATTGTGCAAAAAGAAGATCGTAAAAGTAAACCCGCCAGGGAAGGAGTCATTTATGGTGTATGGGGACAAACGCAGGGTAAATTCTGGAATCATTTCTCTAATGAAAGCCATAAAATGTTTGACCAAGGGATGTACATCATATTTAGCATTCGTGATCGATGCTAAGAAGGAAAAGAAGGTGATACAGAGCATTCCTGTCGTGTGTGATTATCCGTAAGTATTTCCCGAAGATCTTCCCGGATTACCGCCTGATCGACAAGTAGAATTCTGTATTGACTTGTTACCAGGGACGACGCCAATAGCAAAAGCACCTTACCGATTAGCACCGACGGAGATGAAGGAGCTGATGATGCAACTTCAGGATTTATTGGACAAAGGTTTCATTAGACCTAGTTCATCACCCTGGGGAGCTCCGGTGTTATTCGTGAAGAAGAAAGATGGAAGTATGAGAATGTGTGTTGATTACAGAGAGCTGAATAAGGCGACAATAAAGAATAGATATCCGTTGCCAAGGATTGATGACCTGTTCGATCAACTACAAGGTTCAAGTTATTTCTCGAAGATCGATCTTAGGTCAGGATATCATCAGCTGAAGGTAAGAGAACAAGATATCGAGAAGACTGCATTCAGAACGCGATATGGACACTACGAGTTCTTGGTTATGTCGTTTGGACTAACCAATGCTCCAGCAACATTCATGGATTTAATAAACAGGGTTTGTAATCCGTTTCTTGATAAATCTGTGATAGTGTTCATAGATGACATTCTGATTTACTCGAAAAGCCAAGAGGAGCATGGTAGACACTTGCGGGAAGTGTTAGAAGTCTTGAAGAAGGAGAAGCTGTATGCTAAGTTCTCCAAATGTGATTTTTGGATTCGAGAAGTCCAATTCTTGGGTCACGTGGTCAACCAAGAAGGGATAATGGTCGATCCAGCAAAGATTGAAGTTGTAATGAAGTGGGAACAACCAAAAAGTCCCACGGAGATCCGAAGCTTTTTGGGATTAGTCGGATATTACCGAAGGTTTATCCAGGGCTTTTCTTCGATCGCTAGTCCATTAACAGCTTTGACCCACAAAGGAACTACTTATGCTTGGAATGATAAACACGAAGAAACATTCAAGTTGTTAAAGAAGAAGCTATGTGAGGCACCGATTCTTTCTCTACCCGATGGAGTCGAAGACTTCGCTGTCTATAGCGACGCGTCTGGTGTTGGATTGGGTTGTGTTTTGACCCAAAGGGAAAAGGTGATCGCATATGCGTCTCGACAGTTGAAGGAACATGAAAGAACTACCCGACTCATGACTTGGAGTTGGCGGCGGTAGTTTTCGCTCTGAAAATATGGAGGCATTACCTCTATGGCACGAAGTGCAAACTTTTCACTGATCATAAGAGTCTCCAATATCTCTTTAATCAGAAAGAATTGAATATGAGGCAACGACGCTTGCTAGAATTACTTAAAGACTACGACTGTGAGATACTTTCCACCCCGGTAAAGCCAATGTTGTTGCTGATGCTCTCAGTCGGAAAGTCAATCTTGAAAGAAAGAGGCCAAGAGTGTTGAGAATTGAAGTTGTCTCGACCATTGTGGAAAGTATAAAGAAAGCACAAGAGGAAGCTTCTGAAAAGAATGACCGAAAGGAAGAACGTTTGGGAAAAACGTTGGTGTTTGGTACAAACGGTCATGGACTGAAGGTATTCCAAGATCGTATTTGGGTACCTAAGTCAGGAGGAATAAGAGATCTTCTGATGGAAGAAGCTCACAAAACCATGTACTCGATTCATCCCGGTAGCACTAAAATGTATAGGGACCTAAAACCCTACTACTGGTGGCCGACGATGAAGCTCGACATTGAGAAGTATGTGGCGGAGTGTGTGACCTGTGCGAGAGTCAAGGCACAACATCAGAAACCATACGGGAGTTTAGAACCTTTACCTGTGCCTATGGGCAAATGGGAAGACATTGCTATGGATTTTGTCACTAAACTGCCTAGAACAAAGAATGGTCACGACATGATTTGGGTGGTCGTTGATCGCTTCACTAAGAGTGCGCACTTCATAGCAGCCAATGAAAAATGGTCTATGGATAAACTCGCAAATTCTTACGTGAAGGAAATTGTGAGGCTTCACGGTGTTCCGTTAACGATTGTATCAGATCGTGACAGCCGTTTCACCTCAAGATTTTGGAGAAGTCTACAAGAGGAATTGGGTACCAAGTTGTGTTTGAGTACAGCTTACCATCCACAGACTGATGGTCAGAGCGAAAGAACGATACAAACACTTGAAGATATGCTGAGAGCATGTACCCTGGAATTCCAAGGTAATTGGGATGAACATTTACCTTTGGTAGAATTTTCCTACAATAATAGTTTCCACTCGAGCATTAAGATGGCACCTTATCAAGCTTTGTATGGAAAGAAGTGTCGTACGCCGTCTTGTTGGCTTGAGGCTGGGGAAAAGCAGTTTATGGGACCATCAAACTGCTGAAAAGTTGAAAATAATTAGGGAGAGAATGTTAGCAGCTCAGGATTGTCAAAAGAGCTATGCTGACAACAAGCGAAGGCCGATGACTTTTGAAGTTGGAGATTCGGTTTTGCTTAAAGTCTCGCCGTGGAAGGGACTTATAAGGTTTGGAAAAAGGGGAAAGTTAAGTCCAAGGTTTATTGGACCGTTTAAAGTTCTTCAGAGGATTGGGAACCAAGCTTACAAGCTCGAACTACCAGAAGAACTGAATGGTATTCATAACATATTTCACGTGTGTTATTTGAGGAAGTTCACGGGAGAAGTTCCCGATATGATTCCACTTTCGGAGTTGAGAATCGATGAGAACAAAAGGTTGATTGAAGAACCAGAGGCAATCATTGACCGAAAGACTAAGAAGTTGCGACGCAAGATGGTCGAGTTAGTGCTTGTCCGATGGAAACACACGAATGGGCCAAATCTCACCTGGGAGATGGAGAGTGACATGATGAGTCGCTATCCGCATTTGTTTGTTGATGTGTGATTCCGGGGACGGAATCATTCTAAGGTGGGGAGAATTGTAACGCCCGTGTTTCTGGGCTAAGCATTAATGTTGTTGTAATATTTTAGGTTAACCTTTGTAACCCGTTTTGAAATAATGGAAGTGTATTATTTGAGTATTATGTGTTATGTGCTTAATTGTGTGTCTTAATTTAATTAAGAATAAAAATAAGCGTTAAAATGAAATATTAGATAAAGCCTATATCTATGGATGATGTTGAAGTAGTTGAAACGAGGTTTCCGAAAATATAAAGAACGCCGAAATCCGATTTATAACGAAAAAGTTATGACCCGTCGAAGTTTCGCGACGGAACCGGCACGGCATCGGGAAGCGTAAATAGCGAATTTACGATGGAGCGACTTTTAGCCTTAGTGATCTAAACCAAAGTTGTAGTATATGTTAAACCAAGAAAATCCATAAAAAGAACGCCCAAATCTGACTTCGTATAAGGAAGTTATGATTTTTTAAAGTTTCGGCTTAACAGTGTACAGCCTGAAACTCGATTTTTAGTTCGAGCGGTTTTTGGCTTACGCGACCTAAATGAGAGTTGAAGATCTCATTAATAGGAACTCAACGGTAAAAAGACAGACGAAAACGGAGTCTGTATGAAGGAGTTACGAATTCTTCGCAGTCATTTAGCAGTCTAATCTCCTCCTACTGTTAAATTTAAGATCGGTCGAGAATTAGCCAACAGAGTCTAAATGAAAGTAGTGGAGCACTAATCAATTAGTGGAGCAGGTAGCGGAGCACTAAGCAATTAGTGGAGCAGGTAGTGGAGCACTAAGCAGGTAGTGGAGCACCCAGAGCACTATAAATTGAGGCTCGGGGCTGCCTCATTCTTCACACCTTCAACCCATTCTTTCACTCTCTATACTCTCTCTATCCATTCAAGCTGAAGCTCTGCCCGCAAGAAGCCCGGTTTTAAGAAAAACTCGCTGTTTTATCGAGGGATAATTGTTTTTGAGATAATTGCGCTGTTCAAGGGCAGAATCATCACCTTATCAAGCGAGTGTGTAGTTACTTTCTTCTAACGCATAATTATGAAGTATCTTATACAAAATACGTGTTATGTGTATATTTTGTTGTTATATGTGTGAATGAATATTCACTTTCTTCTATCTCATAGATATAATTTCTTCTCTATGAAATACGTGTTATATGTGTGTGCCTCATCTGTTATGTGGAATATGTATTGAATGAACATGCTATACAGGTTTTAAACTATGTATAAAAATATATATTTTTATCTACTAATATGTTGGGTAGAACATGGGTAGATAGTTGATGTCTGATAAACAGATGAGAGGCCTCGATGTCGTTGTTGATCTAGTCATCTAGCGGAGTATGGATGACGACCACGGACTCATTCTAGACAGTCTAGTGGAACACTAGCAGGCTCATAACCTGTAGGTGTTGTGAACGATGTGTTCACCGGTGTACTCTATCCCCCTCATGGTTACCTTTAGGACATCTATTGCTAAGGAAACCCCTTTGCGGTAATGCCCGTCCCGATGAAAAATCCTAGATTAGGTCCCTTGAGATAGATGTTATTTTAGGGATGTAAAGTGAGGATAACGGGAATGGGTAATCGGGTTATTGTTGGTTGGTGAAATTAAATATAATTATTTATTGCGGGTTGAAAACCCTATATGCTCACCAGGCTCCCAAGCCTGACCCACTCAGTTCATTTGTATTACAGGTAGTGGCGCGAGGGCATAAGATGGATGAATCATCAAGCTATTTGTTTATTAGACCAGATGTTATATGTAACTGTTGCATGGTCTTTCTTTTGTTGTTTATGCTTTTGATCTGTTTATCGAAACATGACATCCCAAATATTGTTATATAACGAAAATGCATCTCTTGATGAAATGCTTTGATAAACTTTATTTTATCATATTTTGTTTTGGGAACAAATTCCGCAACTCTTTTAAATCAAAAGAATTTACTCTGAGAATGTTTAAAAAGCATAAATAAAACCGGTATTTTCAAGCCGAGATTTTGGGGATGTCACACAATGGGCCGGCCTTGGTGCCTTAGACCCCTTAGTATAGTAAGGATAACTCACCTGGCACTGTTGAAGTCCCGCAGATACAACTCCAGCTGATGGTTGACAGATTCCCGAACTGTCAACATCAAACAATACCCAATTAATAATTGGGTTCCAAGCCCAAGGTCCAATTCATACTACAAAAACCCAAAAATCAAATAATGGGCCAAAGCCCAACATATGGCCCAACTTTCCAAATTGGGCCCAAACCTCTACATGGTCTTTCCTTAAGGCCCATCCACTTATTCTAATCCAATCCCCATGGCCCAATATTACATAATCATAAAGGTCCAACACAAAGTCCAAGTAAAATTAGGGTTTCACATAAAATGACAATTAGGGTTAAGTGTTTCTCACTTAACCCATTAAGGACTTAATCCATTAAGTCCATTATTGACTTAAGTTAGTTTGCCAGTGATTATTATTTAATATTTCAGTTATTAAATAATTCCCGTGTGTCCCGGTTAATTCCCCAAATTTCGGTTTTATTGGCATTAGGGTTTCCAACCCATACACTAGCCCATTTATCAAATGGGTGGGCTTTTAGGTCAATTAGGGCTTTATTGGGCCTATAAGGCCCACTAGAATATCATTAAGCCCATTAGGGTTTCATTGGGCCCATTAGGGTTTCGTCGGCCCAATCCGTCTAAGCATCCCAAACGAGTCAATACGCAAGCTAGGCACACCGCCACCCAACACGGCGGCTGGTGGCGGCAGCCACCACCCTACGGTGGTGGTTTGATTTTCCTTTCATTATTCCAATTTTTACAATTTACAATGAACTCACAAAATAAACACACACACTATACTAAATAAACACACAACCGCAACATACACACCCTCCATGGCGGTCTTGAGGCGGCAGCCACCATGGCGGTTTTTCCTTGACTTTTCTCCGGCAGCAACAACCCGAGACATCCAAGCTTGCGAGACACGCTGAAACACTCACCCATTACACGCACACACGCACCTATTGCCCGTAAAGTAAACCCAACACCCACTGAGGTGGGTGGCGAAGGCGGCAGTACAAGAAAGCGGCAGCAGCGGCGGCCATTGGAGATAACAACTTCGTCATCTGCGGCAGCCACCATGGTCAGCGGCCATGGTGGTTCTTCACGCTCTCTAGCCGACGTAAACACCACAACCCAACCACCATTCCATGGTGGTTTAAGGCTAAACGCAACGAAACAATGGCGAAGCAAGGTGGGTGACTCCCACCGGAAACGGTAGTCACGGCAGAACAAGGCGTCGCTAGGTCTCGTAGTCGGAAAGGAAACAACTCCCGCTGGTGATTTGTTGATGGATCACTCCAACGATCGAGACGTCGGCTGAATTGGCAGTTGCGGCGTCCGACGTCGGTGTTCATGGCTCCAACGGTCTTCAGTGGTTCTCCCTCTCCGTTCACGATGCCCGACAGCAAGTCATGATGGTGGTGCTCGAGTTCGGCAAGGCGGCAGCAGCCAGAGATGGTCATTGGGAGGGTGGCGGCCGAAAGGAGATGAAGGGAGGCATAAGGAGAAGTGGCGGCTGTATCATTTAGGTTTAGGGTTTTGAGGGTGACGGGAATGAAGGGTTAAATACCCAAACCCTTAAACTAATTCTCATAATGTCATAAATGGTCCCTCCTTGTCCTTCATCCTTCAAATTCAGTCCAGAAAGTACCATTCCTACCCTGCCTTCTAAAATCTCTTTCATAATAAGCCCAAAATTACACTTTAACCCCCAGATATTCAATTCTTGCCATTTGGTTTCCCGAAACGAACACCCCACTAATTATTATTTAATTTCTGAGCTCTAATAATATAAAATCATAATAATAATAATTACTTCCCGGGGTTCCTGAATTATTATTTAATTACTCTCTTTAAATAGGGATGTTACAACTCTCCCCCACTTAAATTTGATTTCGTCCTCAAAATCGTTTCTTAACATCCTTTACATGCCAACAACTTGAACTACTTGGCTACAATCTCGAGCATAACTCTAGCCTTTCTAAGGCAACCGTAACCAACCCTCGCAAGGTTCTAAAACCTGAAAATAAACGAATCCCTTACAATATGATCACAATTACTAGATCCGAAATCTGGAGTCTCGAGATGGTCTGGCTTCCTAACAGACCGCCCACACTGGATCATTACCGAGTTCATTGCACTTATCCCCCCCCCAACTAGCTACTCGACTGCTAATAACCTGGGGTTCCCACCAGAAAGCACAACCACTAATCACACACTGCTACCTTAAACTCTTTTCTTGACAAGGGATTAGGTACTCCTTCAAGAGAAAGTCGTTCTGATAACCAATTCCTAGCAATAAAATAAACAACAAGATGTAAACTGGGAGATGAACCCTTTTGGATCAACACGACAATGTTTCCTTTGGTTCCTGAACCACATACATATCATAACCGGCTCATAATCCCAAACACTTATACCTGGCCCGATCAGCCTCGGGCTGGAATACCAGGCATGCCCACGACGGGTCCAGTCATCCCTAAGATGGAATACCCTCGTATCACGCACCTGTTTGGTCCAATCAACCCTCGGGTTGGAATACCAAACATGTCAGTTCCACTCAATCGTAGGGTTCGGTCATCCTCACGATGGAATACCCTAGATTGGAATACCACTTTATACATAACTCGGGTCTACACTCATAACTTGAAGTTCAAGGACCTGCCCTTGTATTTCTCACAAAATATTCTGATTCCTCGCGGCCGATTATGGCTCGCCCAAAACTCAACAATGCGTCCATTCCGAAAGCGCTAAACAGAAGAAATGAACTACTAAGATCACTAGGCCCACAGCCTATGAATGGAATACCCCTACAAGGTCCTCAACATAGGTCTGTATTGCCTCTGAGCCCACAGCATGAGTCTGGTATGCCCTACCTGGCCCTCAGCTCATGACTGGAATTCTCCTGATAAACTATCAACCTTATCCAAAAGAAAGTCCTAACCAACGTTCTTCACAACACCAACCTGTGCTACCATGTTGAAATCCCACTATTCATGATCCACCTATAGAACAAGTTGCTTATCCAAGCAAAATCCTGCAACCCTTGGTCGCACTTGACCCCAACATAGAATGATAGACGAACTTTAGATCCAACTTGCAGACTATAACCCAGACCTGATCACACGTACATCGAACCAACTCTAATGCCACCTTAAATATCCATCGATACACACGAAGAATCACTACCATGCGTACAATTAAGAATCCCTATCTCCATACTTACTCGCCATACTGCCCATACTCGATCGAGACTGATCCGATACTACCAACACCAAAACGAGTCCAAGAAAACTTCCGCAATTGTTCTTAAGGTTACCGAAATCCGAGTCCGATATGAATCAACAGTCTATTCCACTATTAAGGGGAAACATACCCCAAAGACTTAGGAAATATAAGCACACCTTCGGAGAATTTCCCGCTTTCTGGGAGGTTCACCGATTAACGCCTGTCCGACCCTTCTCGAAACCGCAATCTGAACAGCAACAGACAAAACCTTCAATGGCTGACGCTCAACCTGAAAATTCCCAATTCTGCTATCAAGCACCGAGATGACAGGATTCACATGCTGGGGAGTTTTACCGAACTTCCAGCTCACACAAACCTCAAACCAATCAGCCACTTGGGTTGTCTTCCTTTCTGACAACGATGCAAAACTTATCCCACTCTCAAAACCGTTCCTTCTTTTGAATCTCTTGATAATTCTCCCCCATTTAGAACACTAACCATACCCACTGGTGTGGAACCCGACATAACTTAGCCGATAGCCCCCGATGCTTGAATTGTAACGCCCGTAGATCCGGGCTAGTCAATTTAGAGACAATAGGGGTCGAAAACGAATTTTCGACAAATGATTATTTAGCATAAATAATCTTAACCGAGTTGTAGAATATGTCTCAAGGGTTCCGTACATATAAAGAACGCCGAAATCCGAGTTATAACGAAGAAGTTATGGCCCGTCGAAGTTTTACGACAAAACCGGCACGACACCGGGAAGCGTAAATAATGAATTTACGATAGAAGAATTTTTGGCCTTAGTGATCTAAACAAAAGTTGTATAATACGTTAAACCGAGAACATACAAAAAAAAACACCCAAATCTGACTTTGTATGAGGAAGTTATGAATTTTCTAAGATTTGGCATAGCAGTGCACGACCCGAAACTCGAATTTTAGTTCGAGAAATTTTTGGCCTACGCGACCTAAATGAGAGTTGAAGATCTCATTAATAGGAACTCAACAGTAAAAATACAGACAAAAACGGAGTCTGTATGTAGAAGTTATGAATTTTACGCGGACATTTAACAGTATAATCTCCTCCTACTGTTAAATTTAAGAGCGGTCGAGAATTAGCCGACGGAGTCTAAATGAAAGTTTTAGATCTTGTTTTTACCTACGCGTGGATATAAATAATGTCTAGAGTAGAGATCGTATGTTAAAGATATGGACGAAACTTGGTCCATACTCTTCGAGCGCGATAAATTCGATACAGTTTTGTAAATCTGAGATAGAATGAGAATTAGCTGATGGTGTCTAAGTGAAGGTTGTAGTACTCGTAAATACCAACGCGTGGATATAAAGAACGTCAAAAATGGAGTTCGTATGAACGAGTTACAAATTATAATAGCATATTTACGTATTAAAATAAAGTATAAATCATATATACGTACACATATAGATACAAATGTATATATCATTAGAAAGGTATCGACGATGCGGTTATTATAAGATTAGTGTTGAGTACTTTCGACATTAGTTTAGTACAATTATCGTTAAATCTATTTAAAATAGTATTATGGAGGGGTGTTTAGTCGTTTATATAACTATAAAGTCATTAAGTAATTATGGAGGGTAGTTTTTGTAAATTCAATTACTATAAATAAGAGGCTTGGGCTCTCATATTTCTTGCACCATTCTCTTGATTCAAGAGTCTTTCTCTTCTTATCCCCCGAGCATTTCGGTCCCTCGTGATTCGACTTCTCTTTCTGTAGTTTTAGTATAGTAAGGTGAGCGCTGAAGCGCTGCACGAATCTTTCTTAGAAAGATTCAGCGACGAAGTTCTGCCCCTGCAGAGCCCGACTCCTAGCTAAAACCCCCTTGTAAGTAAGTTATGCTTACCTATTTTAATATAGCTTATATCTAAAATTAGTATTGTTATTATGAACTTATAATAAATATTTGAGCTATTATTATGACTTATATAAGTGTCGTTATAATATCTTTTTAACTACTCGTGGTACGGGGAATCTGGTTTAAAGGGCCGCATAGGGTTGTTGGATTTCAGAAGTGCTATATGACAAAATAGTCCTGCCCTCCGGTGTTTTATGCCTGGCCCCTGTCCTGTCTGTACATAGTGGAACACTAGCAGGCTCGCAACCTGTAGGTGTTGTGAACGATGTGTTCACCCGGTGTACTCTAAACCCTGGCGATCATGCAGACTTGGTGCCTAAACCTTGGCGATCATGCAGACTTGGTGCCAAAACCCTGGTGACTATGCGGACTTAGTGCCTGTTGTATAAACCCTGTCGACTATGCAGACTTAGTGCCAAAACCCTAGCGACTATGCGGACTTAGTGCCTGTTGTATAAACCCTGGCGACTATGCAGACTTAGTGCCTAAACCCTGGCGACTATGCGGACTTAGTGCCTAAATCCCGGTGACGATGGACTTCGTGCCGATTCCTTAGGATGATCCTTAGGAACGAATGAACGAGGAATAGTTGATTCTTAGGGTAGACCCTTAAGAGTAAAGAAGATAATGGGGATGGGTAATTGGGTTGATTGTTTGATGTTTAAACATAATAATTATATTATTGTGGGTTGAAAACCCTATGTACTCACCAGGTTTCCCAACCTGACCCACTCCAGCTTATTTCTATCACAGGTGTCGATATGAAGTTACATTACACTAAGAGATTAAAGAGGTGTAGATCACAAGTGATAATGAATGTAAGTTTTGTTTATGCTTATGTTTATGTATTGACGATGACATCCCAAATATTTTAAAATGAATAAAAATACATTTCTTCGGAAATGCTTTGATAACGTATTTATCATGTTTTACTGGGAACAAATTCCGCAAGATTTTTATTAAAAGAAGTACTCTGATTTTTATAAAGCATAAACAAAATCGGTCTTTTCTGGCCGTGAAAATGGGGATGACACAGTTGGTATCAGAGCATTAGTTTAAGCGAACTAGGAATATGGATTTATTTCTAGACTTAAACTTAGAATGTTAAGCAATGATTGTGAGGAGTGTGTCTAATAAAATTTAGGTAATACACCTGAATAGACACAAGCACTAGCTAATTTAGGGAAAATTCCTAACATGATTTTATGTGCTAAATGATTTATGATGCTTTATGATGCTAAATGTATGATTGGATCTGTGGTCTGTTGCCGACCGGATCTGGAAACTTTATGTGTTCAGATTTGTAAACGTTTAATTACGATATTAGAACTGACATGTAATTTTTCGAGGTAATAAGGAGGAATACGCGTCTAAACCTTCCTCTATCTTTATTCTCGTCTCGATACACCGAACGCCTGCCTTGGTGTATAGAATGTCATGATAAGGACTCATAGCAGACTAAGAAAATGGAGGAAATGAGAAGGCTTACGATAGTGAATGATATCTATCAGAAGATATCGTAAGAGTGATATTTTTTCCTTTAGAATGCATCTAATAAATAATACGTCTAGTACGGGAGAAGCACACTTTCGATTAGCAGAAAGAAAGATTATCCATGAAGTTATCCCATCGTCTGACATTTCCATCACCAACCGAGTTGAAGCAGAATTGATGATTGAAGATACGCATGGAAGAAGTCCTAGTAGAGTCTAGGGAAAATTATATGATTGTTTGGACACATTTGTATGTGTTAAAATTGTTTTTATGATAATGACTTGGAGAACTGCGAGACAATACTTGGGACGAGTATGAGTAGGTGTGAATGGTAGTAGAGGCCTATACTACCGGAAGCACAGGACTCACGCTTGGATCAGGGAAAGTCACAAGGTTACCAAGAAGCTAGTAATTGATATCGTTTTATTCAATTACGTCGTTACCATCGTTTCGGTAATGACTAAGAAGATCATTGTTATTCCGACCCTAGTGGTCATACCAAATTGTGTCCGACTACGACGAGTCTGTTACATGGTTCCGAGAACCAAGTTCGACGTAGAACCTGACTTAAGCCGAAAGAATTAATCAAAGCGATCAGTAGGGGTATCGCGACGGTTGCTTGTAGCTAGAAATGCTACCTTTAAGATGTGATCAGAACATGAAGGAAAGTATATTCCATTCCAGAATTTCACTCTAAGAGACCTGAGTCTGAGCGTTGCAACATACGATGATAGGTCATTAGATAATGACACATCGATCCATTGTAGTAATAAAAGAACTTATCTTAAGTTTGTTAAGAAGAAGAAGGAGTCTCCAGTAAGGATCGAGATTGTGACTTGAAGGTCATAATTTAGAGTCTAACGGAACAGGTGCAAGATCGAGCACCACCTGCAGTCAAGGAGTCCAAGAGTTAGATACTCGTTCGAAGCGACATAGAAGTTATGGTTATTACCTAGGATGCAGAGATAACGTAAGGAGTCATTATACATCCCTGTTTTTTTGATGATTCCGGGACGTAATCATCCTAAGGGGGAGATAATTGTAACGCCCGTAGATCCGGGCTAGTCATTTTAGAGACAATAGGGGTCGAAAACGAATTTTCGACAAATGATTATTTAGAATAAATAATCTTAATTGAGTTGTAGAATATGTCTCAAGGGTTCCGTACATATAAAGAACGCCGAAATCCGAGTTATAACGAAGAAGTTATGGTCCGTCGAAGTTTTACGACAAAACCGGCACGACACCGGGAAGCGTAAATAGTGAATTTACGATAGAAGACTTTTTGGCCTTAGTGATCTACACAAAAGTTGTATAATACGTTAAACCGAGAACATACAAAAAAAAGAACACCCAAATCTGACTTTGTATGAGGAAGTTATGAATTTTATAAGATTTGGCATAGCAGTGCACGACCCGAAACTCGAATTTTAGTTCGAGCGGTTTTTGGCCTACGCGACCTAAATGAGAGTTAAAGATCTCATTAATAGGAACTCAACAGTAAAAAGACAGACGAAAACAAAGTCCGTATGTAGAAGTTATGAATTTTACGCGGACATTTAACAGTATAATCTCCTCCTACTGTTAAATTTAAGAGCGGTCGAGAATTAGTCGACGGTGTCTAAATGAAAGTTTTAGATCTTGTTTTTACCTACGCGTGGATATAAATAATATCGAGAGTAGAGATCGTATGTTAAAGATATGGACGGAACTTGGTCCCTACTCTTTGAGCGCGATAAATTCGATACAGTTTTGTAAATCTGAGATAGAATGAGAATTAGCTGATGACGTCTAAATGAAAGTTGTAGTACTCGTAAATACCAACGCGTGCATATAAAGAACGTCAAAAATGGAGTTCGTATGAACGAGTTACAAATTATAATAGCATATTTACGTATTAAAATAAAGTATAAATCATATATACGTACACACACACACACACACACATATATATATATATATATATATATATATATATATATATATACAAATGTATATATCATTAGAAAGGTATCGACGATGCGGTTATTATAAGATTAGTGTTGAGTACTTTCGACATTAGTTTAGTACAATTATCGTTAAATCTATTTAAAATAGTATTAGGGATGGGTGTTTAGTCGTTTATATAACTATAAGGTCATTAAGTAATTATGGAGGGTAGATTTTGTAAATTCAATTACTATAAATAAGAGGCTTGGGCTCTCATATTTCTTGCACCATTCTCTTGATTCAAGAGTCTTTCTCTTCTTATCCCCCGAGCATTTCGGTCCCTCGTGATTCGACTTCTCTTTCTGTAGTTTTAGTATAGTAAGGTGAGCGCTGAAGCGCTGCACGAATCTTTCTTAGAAAGATTCAGCGACGAAGTTCTGCCCCTGCAGAGCCCGACTCCTAGCTAAAACCCCCTTGTAAGTAAGTTATGCTTACCTATTTTAATATAGCTTATATCTAAAATTAGTATTGTTATTATGAACTTATAATAAATATTTAAGCTATTATTATGACTTATATAAGTGTCGTTATAATATCTTTTTAACTACTCGTGGTACGGGGAATCTGGTTTAAAGGGCCGCATAGGGTTGTTGGATTTCAGAAGTGCTATATGCCAAAATGGTCCTGCCCTCCGGTGTTTTATGCCTGGCCCCTGTCTGTACACAGTGATTGGAAAGTATTGTTTAAACGCTTATATAATAATAATAACAAGACTAATAATTAGTCACGGTAAATATTAGACTAAAATCTAGTGGTAATAATACTAGGTTTCGTCGAAGGAAATTATTTTAAATTAAACGAAGTGTTGTCCGAGTACCGAGTCACCACCTTATCAAGTGAGTGCATAGTTACTTTCATCTTACACATAGATATGAAGTGTTTTATATAAACTTCGTGCTATGTGTGCATATTATCTGAGTACTTGCTGTCTATGGTGGATGAAAGATTTTATACATGTTTTAAATGATTTAAACTATATATATATATATATATATATATATATATATATATATCTACGATAATATGTTGGGTAAAACATGGGTAGATGTAGTAGATGGAATATGAGTTGGATGATGAGTTGAGAGGTGTTATAGACCACGAGGTGAGTGTGAGAGGTGGACGATGTGAGAAGCCTTTCCCAAATGACGGCCCCGTCATCTAGCAGAGTATGGATGGCAACCACAGACTATTCTAGACAGTCCAGTGGAACACTAGCAGGCTCGCAACCTGTAGGTGTTGTGAACGATGTGTTCACCCGGTGTACTCTAAACCCTGGCGATCATGCAGACTTGATGCCTAAACCTTGGCGATCATGCAGACTTGGTGCCAAAACGCTGGTGACTATGCGGACTTAGTGCCTGTTGTATAAACCCTAGCTACTATGCAGACTTAGTGCCAAAACCCTAGCGACTATGCGAACTTAGTGCCTGTTGTATAAACCCTGGCGACTATGCAGACTTAGTGCCTAAACCCTGGCGACTATGCAGACTTAGTGCTTGTTGTATAAATCCTGGAGACTATGCAGACTTAGTACCTAAATCCCGGTGACGATGGACTTCGTGCCGATTCCTTAGGATGATCCTTAGGAATGAATGAACGAGGAATAGTTGATTCTTAGGGTAGACCCTTAAGAGTAAAGAAGATAATGGGGATGGGTAATTGGGTTGATTGGTTGATGTTTAAACATAATAATTATATTATTGTGGGTTGAAAACCCTATGTACTCACCAGGTTTCCCAACCTGACCCACTCCAGCTTATTTCTATCACAGGTGTCGATATGAAGTTACATTACACTAAGAGATTAAAGAGGTGTAGATCACTAGTGATAATGAATGTAAGTTCTGTTTATGCTTATGTTTCTGTATTGACGATGACATCCCAAATGTTTTAAAATGAATAAAAATACATTTCTTCGGAAATGCTTTGATAACGTATTTATCATGTTTTACTGGGAACAAATTCCGCAAGATTTTTATTAAAAGAAGTACTCTGATTTTTATAAAGCATAAACAAAATCGGGTTTTTCTGGCCGTGAAAATGGGGATGTCACATGAATGATCTGTTGGGTTATGAGCATTCTAACACTCCTAAGTGTACATGCAACCCTAAATACCTTGGATCTATGTTTTCTCTATTATACATATAATTATGAACATCCAAGGTATTATCCTAATCTAGCATACAAAATAATAAATATAACAAGATAGAATACATACCTCTTTGATGTAGAATGTCTTCATGAAGCTTGAGTGCCTAGTGCCCCAAGTGTGACACCTCAACTGGTTCACACAACACCAAATACACTTGGAATAACTTGAGAGAAACTTGAACACTCCTTGAAATCGTCTAGCCCTCACACTCACACATTAGTGCACGATTTCTTGAGCCATGGGATTCTTTTATATGGTGGCTATTAGGGTTACACCATGTAACTCATAACTTTACCCATTCCTTATGCTCCATGGATTTTAACCTCCATGGAGTATCCATGGGTTACCCCATGGACTTAGTCCAACATAAGGAATCTTGGATCACAAGCCCACATATATAAGAATGAATGATTTACACAATCAACCCATATATATATATAATTAGTCTCCTTTTGATCACTTAATTAATTCCAAATTAATTCTTGATCAATACTAATTAAATAACCTTATTAATATATTAGAACTTATAATATATTAACCAACCTTAAGTGTTATTTCTCTCATTATAGTCTATCTAAATGCATGATGCCATGCAACCCAAATGGACCATGTCGGGTCGGGTCAAGTCTTACCAATTATAGTTATGGACTTAGACATTAATCCAACAGTCTCCCACTTGGATAAGTCTAAAACTATTATTGCGTATGACTTTAGGAACCGATCAGCAATCGTAGCTCTCAAAAGCTTCTGTCGAACTCTAACCTTGTCGATGAACTCTGACCTTTGTCAATGACTTGTCCATTAGATAAGGGATCATATATTCCTCCATTCTAGATATCATATGGACTGAGACATGGATTATCAATCATTCTCTCTGTCCATTTGTTGTTTCCCGATTTCCGATTCATGATGACTGACTGATTGAACAAATCAAATCAGTCCTGGCTTGGCCAAGCACTCACATGTATCATCTTTAAATCATCGAGGGGCCCACAGATATCGCTTTTATCCCGAAGGTAAAAGGAATGGATAAACTTCGACTCATATGGCTTGTTCTACTACTTGTTGAATCATACACAAAGGCACGTTTTATAACATCGAGTTACCAATGCGTTTTCGTGCAATCAATGTATAACCAACTCATAGTAACAACTCATATCTCTAGGTTTGAAGAATATAAGATATTATCGTCTCATGATCACTCGTGATAAAATCCATGAAGTGATTCAAATGAGCGCGGGTTGAATCCAATACTCAGAACTTATGAGCACTCATGAGTGTTGTAGCACCACTTTGTCCACCAACTTGGACCTCTACAAACCAACCCATGACAGTCTTGATTCATATCTACTTCCAACATATGACCGACAGTGGATAGTTTGAATAACTTAGTCATTCAGGAAGAATAACCTAGTTTATTCTGGAAGTCAAAACATGCAAAATGAAACACAAGAATAAATGAATCAAATATGGTATCAAACCCTATGAATATAAATAGACCACTTTTATTTATCACCATACTGATTACTCATTATTTCATTGTTTCGGTTTTATCAATGATTACACATTATTCATTGTATACTGTTTCAGCTATCAACTTTATTCTTGAATTAAAAACACTAGTTGTCCCATGCTCCAAGCATGTACACTATGTTTTTCTAAACAATAGCTTTGCCATACACCAAGTATGCACTCTATGTTTGTCTATGATCCTTACTTTGTGAAATAAACCAATTGAACATAATTTCAATGATTCTAATTTCACACTCCCAAATCCTTATCGAAAAATGTGAGAATTTCAAATTCCTATCATTTATCGAAATCTGTTTAGATTTTAAACTTATATGCACTGACCCTCCTGTAATGAATATGTACAAAGTCACAAAGACTTGTCAACAGTCATTATAAGGTATTCCAATGGAGATCAACTCCATGGAAACTAAGTCTCATATTCAAAGTACATTGCTTTGGACATGCTTCTTGCATTAAGTTTTCTAATCTTACACAGATAAGTTCCACCTATAGAGACAACTCCATATTCTCATTTTGACTATCACTTCTGAACAAGAGATGCCTCTTTTCAGAATATGTCAATATGGTCCTTCCAAAATTAGCACTATACTTCCAACTGTCCCTGAGCAACCAATCTTTGGTAAACCTCAGATTGTCCTTGACAATTGCTTAATCATTTTAGTCATATCCAATTCTAGACCTTTTCCCTTCTTAATGCCCCAGGCATTTGGAAAATTTTAGAAAGGATGAATATAGCACATGTAATCGATCCTATATCCGAAGCATATGGGACACGATTCATGATGTCTCACATAAAAACTAAACCAGTCTTTTGCTATAATATTTCCATCTCAATTTGCCAAGTTCTCAAAATTCAGATTATGAAAAGGGATGCCGTAATCATAATCGAATTTTAGAACGCAAATAATGGACCCATATATAGAATTTCCTTATGTTGAGCCATTCCAACATGAAATTCATATATATATCCTTGATTAAATACGATTAAAATCTCAATCTAAGCTTTTAGAATTGAAATGAAGTATAATTTCCTCTCCCTTAATTATAGCAAAACAACTTTTTCAATCCCTGCAGCCATACGAATTGAAACTTTTGTTTTCTATAATTAACATTGCTAACTTGCAACACTAACAATAATTATCATGCTCCTACTAACATTATGATTATTAGCATAACACTTATGCTCCCACTAGCTTTGACATGTACTCAGAAATCAGTTGGACTTCTAGAAATCAATACTTTATTGACTTCCTTACCAAAGTTCAGATTTCTGATACGAGATGCTTTGATAAAATTTTATCAAAATCATACACCTTTCCTTAGATAGCATGCATGTGTGTCTAAACAATTTCAGAACTATGAAAAGGGATGCCGTAATCATAGTCTCAATTGTTTAGACCTTTTGCTATCTGCTTCAAATCTACTTGGTGGAAGTGTTTCCTCACCATCATTTTCATGAATCGGAGAGAAACCTTATGACCCTTAGATTTTATGGTGTATGTGTTCTTATCCATGTGAATCGTCAAAACCATAGTCACAAGACAAGGATAATGACAAATCCAAACTCATATGGACTGAACTTATGCAATCTTAACTTCTTGCCACCTGGCAGTACAGGGCCTGCCATTGCTTCCAAGTTGTTATACAACCAATTGAGAACTTTCAGAACTCCTATGCAAAGCCAACTTTAACTGGAATGGGCACAGAATATGTCAACATGATAGGTTATAAACCTCAAGTCGTGTGCTAGTGAAGAACCTCAGGTTTTATTCTTGATTAGTTCTTGAAATTCTTTCAGGATCTTTTAGACTCCCACTGTCTCCTTGACCTATAAGACTTTCTTGCCAAATATTCAAGAGATAGTGTGGATTCTAATCAAGACAAACACTTAACACAATTGGCCTTAGTTGATCTTTGTTTTATCTAAAACATCACAAATTACCAATTTCAAATGTACAAGAGTAGAAAACTTTTACTCTTACATTTGACAAGTGTTTTTAAACATCTTTTAAGACATGTCACTCAAGTTACAATCTTAGAGTATAACTCTAAGAATTGTTTTTGGATCGATGTATGAATCATCTTCTTGATTTAACCACTTCAACAATTCATAACTCCTCTTCTTAACTATCAGAATGCACTTAGAGGATGAATTGTGATAAGGTCTCAAAATCATTAAGATGATCTTAAAACATGATACTAAAGTACTCTCCCATCTTTTCAGATTTGAGAAACTTTTATCCTTCTGCCTAATTTGATTCTTCTCATTCGTTCTGTCATACATTGAAACTTTTCCAATGTCTCAGAATTATACTTAAGCTTGTAAGTATAATCATATTTACTAAGCCTTAGTAAATCATGACGAATAGTCTTATCGATCTTTTATGGTGGACTTGATCAGTGCACAAGAATGTGTACTTGATCCCTTAGTCCTTCACTTGACTCACATATACATGTGAACAAGGAACTAGTCTTAATTTTCCAAAGTTGAAAATTCTCATTCATCATACTATACAACTTGCATGATTCCAAGTTTCTATCCAACTGAAACTTGGGCGATGAGAATCTTTCCTTATTTGGTAAATTTGGACACTACCACAAATGAAAGAATCAAATTCATATTTTCACTCTTGCTCTTAATGGAATCTTATAAGCGACAAAGATTTTCACAAATGCCATTGTAAGGATATTTTAAAATAAATAAAATCAAAAATTTTCCTTTTATTTTAAAAACTTTGCGGAAAAAACTATCCTTACAGTGCAAAAGCACATGAAAACTTTGTTGTTATCTATTCCTAAGCAATATATCATAACTCCTAAGAAGTAGCTCAAGAATCCGATCTTCAAACTATGCGATAGAAATCCATCTACGCGATCAGATTCAGCATATTCTTTCTTTAAGTTTCTTCACTTCTCTTTGATTCTTCAAACATCAACATGTGACCCAGTCACATCATGTAATAAGAATCTCCAAGTAGGAACTTAACAGAGTTAGACAATGGACTTTACCTGAAGTAGAGTCAAACTTATTGACTTTAACATCCTTAGGTAAATTTGGCAGCTTCGCAACCAATGCCCCTTCCTTTGGCAATGGACCCTTGATAATGAGACTATCTAAGACTTAGCCTCTCTCTTTACCATTTGGTCAACCGAGTTGACTATGGCCGATCCCTTTCCATTGGGAAGAGAGAGCTTTACTGGATATCCAATGTCATCATTGTCAATGTCCATAAAGTTTTAGGAAGTTGATCTTAGCAAATAGATAAGATCATTAAGGGTCTTGTCATAGTCTGTTTCATAGGAGTCCTAAAGGAACTCACTATGTGACTTAGAAAGTAGTTGAGCCACCAACTTTCTCAAGACTTTGACACCCAACTCTCCCGGCTTGTCAATATGTGACTACATCTCCAAGATGTGATCACACATAGACCTTTGCTTGCCAATAGGGCTTGAGTGACCTTAAACTTTTCAAGAACTTGTGGGTTAGGGAGAATAATTGGAGGAGGTGGAGGAAGTATGATATCCATGGGACATCATCTTCATTTAGGAAAGCTTGTTTCAAGAGATTTGGGAAGATCATAAATGTCTAGCCAGACATCTTTTTGGGAGATATTCAAGATAGTTGATTTAAAGTCCTTAATAAGACACCCAATATGAAATATTAAGGCTAGGACCCAACAAACTATTTTATAACTTAGAAGAGGGATGCTGTAATCCAAGCTATAAAATATTTGAAGGTAGGTGAATGACGATTCACCAATTTCCACCATGAAAAACGAAATAATTTATTAGGTTTTAATTGGATTTGAAAGTCCTAGATCTTTGAGATTCATTGAACTGTTCAAAGGCATGTTTTAATCTCGAGTGTGCCCTTCAGGTTTTGTGACTGGGATGCCGAGGATCACAAAACAAGGTGTGAATAACCATGCAAATATACTTGGTACCCTTAATATTTACCCCTTAATCAGTGTGCCGGTTAACCACACACGCTCCACCGATACTATGATAAATATTAAGTTACCCTTTGCCTACCTTGTTAAGTCCAGGTTAGTGTGCCGGTTAACCACACACGCTCCACTAACGACTTAAGCAAAGTGCAAAGTGTAATTTCATGGGTTAGCACCAAATTCACATTTTCCTAAGTAACTAAGATTGGGTATTAATAAGAGTTTAGTTACTTAGTATTTATCATTAATACTTTTAATGAAAGGAGAATTATAGTCCTTGTCCTACCCGTTCGGCTAACGACCCTCCACCGGTCAAGGAAGCGGTGGGTGAGAGTGGACACCCATTAAACTGCCATTTTATAGGCAGTAACCTTATACCCCCCTTATAGACCGGCTTCGTGAATGAGGCCTACTAACGGTAAGACTGACTTTACTCTTATATATATATATATATATATATATATATATATATATATATATATATATATATATATATATATATATATATATATAAATATTATTAACTTATAATATTATAAAGTATAAGGGTTGAATTTTAACTTTTAAAATTCTAAGGGCTAACTTGGAATTAAAGTATTCATAAGTGAAAACTTTTCAAATTCCAAAACTTGAGGGCAAGTTTTGAAACTATTCAAAACTAATTAATTCCATAACTTATGAGTTTAAAGTAGTTTTAATTTAAAAAAAAAAAAAAAAAAAAAAAAAAAAAAAAAAAACTCTTCAAGTTCCTTAACTTGAGGACAAGTTATGGAAGACTTTAAACTAATTAATAAAAAAAAATAACTTTTTTTTATTGTAACTTATGGAACTAATTAAGGTTACACTTTTTTTTTAATTTAATGAAGAGACTCTTGAACCTCCATAACTTGAGGACAAGTTATGGAGTCATAAAACCATTTAATTAGAACTAGACTCTTCATTTTGTAACCTTTGCCAACTTTTATGAGTTTTATGATTCTTAAATGTGACTTTTCATATAACTTGAGGACAAGTTACAAAAACACACTTTGGAATCAACTCTTAGATTAAAATGGATTGAAAACAACTATTTCACACAACTTTTCTATTAATCTAAGAACCTCATAAGAACAAGATAATTCAAATCATCAATCTTCAAGAAATTAGCATGCACATACAAACTAATACAAATCTTGAAATTATGACAATTATCTTAGAAATTGGATTAGCATGAACATTACCACATCAAAAACAAGTTTATAAGTCCAAAAACATCTTAGGGTAATGTTCCTAGTCCAATTCCAGCCAAAACAATCGAATATATGCATCCAACTCGATTTTTCAGCTACTTTTGCAAGTATAACAAGAAAACAAGCCTAGGCTCTGATACCACTGTTGGGTTATGAGCATTCTAACACTCCTAAGTGTACATGCAACCCTAAATACCTTGGATCTATGTTTTCTCTATTATACATACAATTATGAACATCCAAGGTATTATCCTAATCTAGCATACAAAATAATAAATATAACAAGATAGAATACATACCTCTTTGATGTAGAATGTCTTCATGAAGCTTGAGTGCCTAGTGCCCTAAGTGTGACACCTCAAATGGTTCACACAACACTAAATACACTTGGAATAACTTGAGAGAAACTTGAACACTCCTTGAAATCGTCTAGCCCTCACACTCACACATTAGTGCACGATTTCTTGAGCCATGTGATTCTTTTATATGGTGGCTATTAGGGTTACACCATGTAACTCATAATTTTACCCATTCCTTATGCTCCATGGATTTTAACCTCCATGGAGTATCCATGGGTCACCCCATGGACTTAGTCCAACATAAGGAATCTTGGATCACAAGTCCACATATATAAGAATGAATGATTTACACAATCAACTCATATATATAATTAGTCTCCTTTTGATCACTTAATTAATTCCAAATTAATTCTTGATCAATACTAATTAAATAACCTTATTAATATATTAGAACTTATAATATATTAACCAACCTTAAGTGTTATTTCTCTCATTATAGTCTATCCAAATGCATGATGCCATGCAACCCAAATGGACCATGCCGGGTCGGGTCAAGTCTTACCAATTATAGTTATGGACTTAGACATTAATCCAACATGATCCCACATCCAAATCTTGAAGTCCAAAGATAGATGCTCTACTAATACTTTAGCAACAAGCTATTTCCCTTGGCGCTCTCATACGCCAAGCAGTAACGATTACTAAAAACCACTGAATCCTGACAATTTCGAATAACTATCCCATGGGACTCTGTCCGCAACCTCCCACATAATACCCTTCTTCCCAAGTGCTCCAAACAAGTATCTCGCTCTCGAGCTCTAGAAATCATATCATTCAGGGTCTCGCACCCTGACTCACTTACCAACTCAATCGTCTATAGATGAACTGCTGTAACTGAAGCAACCTCTGCCTTAACCGGGCTACAAACTACTCCCAAAACGTAGTCTCTAATCCTGAGAGTGCAATAGATCTCACAATCAATCCCTACCGCCCGATACAAGAGATCCAAGGCAGATCCGATCTCAGCCCCTACGGGTCGGAACGGTAATCGCGTACGCCTCATGAGATACTCATGCCACATCGACCCAGCTGCGCTTACCAGTGCTGAAATATTGTCGCCAACCCCTGCGACTAACTGACCCGAGCTGGAATACAACCTGATCCTGGGTCACAAGCCTGCTCAATTCTTCGAGCTCGTAAACTGAAAGGGCACAACCCTTGCCCTGGAAAACGACATCCTATTCTATTGATCAAACGTTCTACCTCTAGCTGCAAAAGCCCAGCTGAACATAATCAACATTCCTTTCCGGAGTCCCCGCGACTCACATTCCGGCCTCGAGCAAACCCCTAAAGCCTCAAATCTAGAAACTCATGTGCTAGACTCTCCCGCTTAACCCGCGAAATGTAACAAGTACAGAACATCTCCCTGATCCCAAGTAACTACAACCCTCTACTCATCAGAATATGTCCCAGTAACAAGTCCCGGTACTGAAAAGCTCGACCAGCTCTTCCCCTTGCCGTCGTTCCAGCTGATACAGCTATCGCGACATCCGTCCCGGCAATGGCTGCATAGCACTCGTTGAATTACTCAACCATGGCGGTCTTGATAGACCCAACGTCCCCAAAAACCGTTCCCTGACAACCCCGATCACCTCCTCCCGGATGATCTCATTGACACGGTCCTCTGACAATGCTGGCCTATCCTGGCTACCAGCTCCCGATCCTAACCCGGATCGGATCTCAAGACGTCTCATAACCACCATTCTGGTAAGACACCAGAAAGATCTCTGATAATCCATAATATGACAGGGGACCAACTCCCTACCCAACCCTAGGGGTTGTGACTTCCTTGCTACGCGTATGGGTCCTGTGCTTTCAGTAGTACGGGCCCATACTACCTTCCACACCTACCCATATTTGTATCAAGTATCACCACAACACCCTAACAATATACATAACCTGTCAAGCGCTCAATCCTCACTCCTAGAGGAAGGCTAACTATCTCACAACTGACCTACCGGTCTCACACAATCCACCCATCCATGAAACTTCCACCAACCCTGCTGCACTAGTGTATGCTAGTCATACATAACGCTGGACCCCATAGACTTTCGAATATCCAATCCTACCCTAAGCTCCCAATCAAACAAGAACAGAACATAAGGCCAAATCAAACATTCTCAGTCTATAAGATCTTAATTATGCATAACCGTGATGCATACACTAAGCAGCTACAGTAATGATGTCAATCTCATATAAGGAAACCCTAGGCTAGCAGGCATCATGTAATCATGCAATTCTATCATGCAATTCTTGAAGATCCCTAGCCTAGTACTAACATGCTGTTCTAACATATCTCATAATCAAATAACTTGTATGGTATTTTGGGGTCTACTTACTGGCTTCGGCTGATCGTACACCCTGCATCCTCCTTTATTTATTTTGAAAACCTTTTTGAAAAATCATTTTGAAAGTCCTTCCTTGATTTGAGACTGGAGTTACACGAGTGTTCCTCCAATTCACTCAAACCAAGGCTCTGATACCAACTTGTAACACTCGTAAAATTCAAGCCAATTTAAAACTTTTTAAACAATTCAAAACCCATTAGTCATTACAAAATGTTTTCAAAATAGTTTAATATCAAAGTATCCCAGAAACAAAG
This sequence comes from Lactuca virosa, assembly GCF_052849685.1. Taxonomy (NCBI): domain Eukaryota; kingdom Viridiplantae; phylum Streptophyta; class Magnoliopsida; order Asterales; family Asteraceae; genus Lactuca; species Lactuca virosa. Next base: position 38,983,845 of record NC_136434.1, read on the forward strand.
TCATAAAAAGTGAGGAGTTGTACGATCACGCCTTTGCCTTGCCACGATCCCCTGATGTACCTGAAACAATAAACTGAAAACTGTAAGCCCGAAAGCTTAGTGAGTTACCCCCAAAATACCGATACACATACAGTCCACATAACCATGTCAGCAATAACATATCATAACAAACTAAACAACATGTAAAGGGTCCCCAGCTTTACAGACTGAATTACCCCTGATCCCACAGTACGAGTCTCCCTTTAGCCCGTAACTGGAATGCCCCCGAGCCCACAGTACGAGTCTCCCTTTAGCCCATAACTGGAATGCTCCCGAGCCCATAGTACGAGTCTCCCTTTAGCCCGTAACTGGAATGCTCCTAAGGTCTGTTGGCTACCGTACGGAGCAGTACAACCTCAACCCATCCCATATAACATATAACATACCACATAACCACTGAGCATGCAATAATCATATAACATCACAGGTAGTCCTACAGGTCTACCTAACTGGCATAACCACTAGCATGCAAAACTAACTCATACTCAAGATCTAACACTGCTAGGATAACATATCCAATGGGTCGGCCTTGGTGCCTTAGACCCTTTAGTATAGTGAGGATAACTCACCTGACACTGCTAAAGTCCCGCATATACAACTCCAGCTGCTGGTTGACAGATTCCCGAACTGTCAACATCAAACAATACCCAATTAATAATTGGGTTCCAAGCCCAAGGTCCAATTCATACTACAAAAACCCAAAAACCAAATAATGGGCCAAAGCCCAACATATGGCCCAACTTTCCAAATTGGGCCCAGACCTCTACATGGTCTTTCCTTAAGGTCCATCCAATTATTCTAATCCAATCCCCATGACCCAATATTACATAATCATAAAGGCACAACACAAAGTCCAAGTGAAATTAGGGTTTCACATAAAATGACAATTAGGGTTAAGTGTTTCTCACTTAACCCATTAAGGACTTAATCCATTAAGTCCATTATTGCCTTAAGTTAGTTTGCCAGTGATTATTATTTAATATTTCAGTTATTAAATAATTCTCGTGTGTCCCGGTTAATTCCCCAAATTTGGGTTTTATTGGCATTAGGGTTTTCCAAACCCTAATTAGGGTTTCCAACCCATACACTAGCCCATTTATCAAATGGGTGGGCTTTTAGGTCAATTAGGGCTTTATTGGGCCTATAAGGCCCACTAGAATATCATTAAGCCCATTAGGGTTTCATTGGGCCCATTAGGGTTTCATCGGCCCAATCCGTCTAAGCATCCCAAACGAGTCAATACGCAAGCTAGGCACACCGCCACCCAACACGGCGGCTGGTCGTGGTTTGATTTTCCTTTCATTATTCCAATTTTTACAATTTACAATGAACTCACGAAATAAACACACACACTATACTAAATAAACACACACCCGCATCATACACACCCTCCATGGCGGTCTTGAGGCGGCAGCCACCATGGCCGGCGGCCATAGTGGTTTTTCCTTGACTTTTCTCCGGCAGCAACAACCCGAGACATCCAAGCTTGCGAGACACGCTGAAACACACACCCATTACACACACACGCACCTATTGCCCGGAAAGTAAACCCAACACCCACTGAGGTGGGTGGCAAAGGCGGCAGTACAAGAAAACGGCAGCAGCGGCGGCCATTGGCGATAACAACTTCGTCATCTGCGGCAGCCACCGTGGTTGGCGGCCATGGTGGTTCTTCACGCTCTCCAGCCGACGTAACACCACAACCCAACCACCATTCCACGGTGGTTTGAGGCTGAACGCAACGAAACAATGGCGAAGCAAGGTGGTTGACTCCCACCGGAAACGGCAGTCACGGCAGAACAAGGCGTCGCTAGGTCTCGTAGTCGGAAAGGAAACAACTCCTACTGGCGATTTGTTGATGGATCACTCCAACGATCGAGATGTCGGCTGAATTGGCAGTTGCGGCGTCCGACGTCGGTGTTCACGGCTCCAACGGTCTTCGGTGGTTCTCCCTCTCCGTTCACGACGCCCGACAACAAGTCATGATGGTGGTGCTCGAGTTTGGCAAGGCGGCAGCAGCCAGAGATGGTCATTGGGAGGGTGGCGGCCGAAAGGAGATGAAGGGAGGCATAAGGAGAAGTGGCGGCTGCATCATTTAGGTTTAGGGTTTTGAGGGTGACGGGAATGAAGGGTTAAATACCCGAACCCTTAAACTAATTCTCATAATGTCATCAATGGTCCCTCCTTGTCCTTCATCCTTCAAATTCAGTCCAGAAATTACCATTCCTACCCTGCCTTCTAAAATCTCTTTCATAATAAGCCCAAAATTACACTTTAACCCCCAGATATTCAATTCTTGCCATTTGGTTTCCCGAAACCAACACCCCACTAATTATTATTTAATTTCTGAGCTCTAATAATATAAAATAATAATAATAATAATTACTTCCCGGGGTTCCTGAATTATTATTTAATTACTCTCTTTAAAATGGGATGTTACATCATCGTTTCCGTATGCAATTGTAATTTCTGATGTGATTTTGATTGTATGATTATTGGTTTCTTTATTACCCGTTATTTTTCGACGGATTCAATCTACATCCCCCCCCCCCCCCCCCCCGACATAATCTTCAATAGCATGATTGTGTCGAGCTTTCGACGTTTTCAATTTGTTGACTTGTTTGTTCAGTGTGAGAATCTCTGGAGATATCTACTCATTAAAACCTCATCCCTCATCCTTGACTGTAAGAATTCTTGAGGATTCAGGGATTTTGCGATTCATGCTGAGCTTTTCTAGAGTTCAACTATTCATTCCTTATTTACAATGTCAAGTGATCCATTCTCGATTTTGTTAAATTCTGGATGAATTTGAATTTTGACCTAAAAGAACAAGGATTTATAATTTGATTATGTTGAAGCGGTAAGATATGATTTGGAGAAATTTGAGGAAGATAAGAGAAGGATTAAGGTTCGATCTTTGAAGAAAAAGGCTTTGGTTGCTTTAACAAGGTTGCAAACTCCCTAAAAAACGCCGGGCTTCTAATTGCCAATTTGCGCACATTTTTAATTGATGATGTTCGAGATGAGGAGGAAGAGAAGGTCGTTAATGCATTATGACAGGTTTTGATTGAGAAAGATTTGCTTCCATTTTTTCATGATGATTACCACACTTTATTGAGGTTGATTCATTTTTCATAAAAACCTCTTTTATAGCTTTCTCCATAAAGGGGTTTTTTTCTTTTTTAATAGATATAAAGACTATGGATTAAGCAAGAAAACTAGCTAACTTTTTACCGATTTGTCTTTCTTTTTTTTCCTCTAAACTCCTCTCATGCTTTAATTGGTTATATCTTATCAAATTTATTTTTTGTAATGCAAGGGTAAAATGGTCATTTAGCCTTATCCAGATAAATTCTGAAGTCTAGAAAAGAAACATACCTTATGTATAGAACATTTTATTTAGACATACCTCATTATCTGTTCAACCACTTTACATTTAAGGACTTAACGAGGGGGAAAACAAACAATCCCTACATTGTTCTTTCCGCATTAAGTTAAAAAGAACACTCATATATTCAGTTTTTCCGCATTAGGTCCAAAAGAAACCGTATTTGTAGTGCTTAAGGAATCCATCTTATCTCTACAGAATTTCCAAGGTCATATGATTAAAAGAAACCGTATGACCTCTTTAGGCAAGACATATCTCAGGGGCGGTAGTCTCCCTCAGGGGATAGGACATAACTCCCGTATGACCTAATTCGTTCTCCTCAGGCAAGAAAGAAGTCATTGGTGTGCAGGCCCTCGGGATTCTTTACTTTATTTTAGTACCTTGACCCAACCGCATCGCCTTCGTGTGTCATTTTATGAGCGTTTTTTTAATTAAATTTCATATAATATTTTAATGTAATAATTACAATAAATGTAGTAATAAATAGATATCAATTTCATTAATGGTCTTATCTTCTAATTTCAAAATTCCCAAATTAAAGCTTATAATTTCTTTTGTTTATTTATTTAAATTATTTGTTTAAATTTAAAATAAAATAAAAAAACATTTCAATTTTAATAATTAATTATTTTCTTATTTTCTTATAAATTTAAAGTTCTAAAATATTTAAATTTTTATATTTAATTTTTTTTTAAATTAACTCATGTAATACATATGTCTCACAACTAATAGATATATAAAAAACAGATATCGAAGTTTAGTGTGTGGGAATTAATTAAGACATTTTTATAACTTTATAGATAAAAATGTGAATTTTGCAACCGACAAACTAAATTACATTAAGAAAATAAGATAATCAAAATTTTCTAAAAATATTTTATAATGACAAGTAATTCGAATAGATATCATTATGCAAATGCCTTTATAAGTAAAAATATTGGAATTTGTTTTTATGATTGTCCCCATTTTTATAAAGGAAAGGGGTTGAAGTAAATTGAAGAATCGATGAAAAGCGAAAGAGAAAAAGATATGCAGAAAATGGTAAAGAGAATTTTTCTTTCACACAGACACAATCACGAAAGTAAGCATTGGCTCCAGATTCCGAGACACCACGGGAGAACCACGTGATTGCCAAACTCCATCAAAATAGTTAAATAATTGAGATCAAAATTCAAAATGGTAAATCTTTTAAAGAGAAATCAAATGTTAATTTTTTTTCTATTTCAAGATAAAGATCAAAATAAAAAGAGATGATTAAGTGAAAGAATTAACTGTATGCACATGTTATAATCATATATTAATACGAGGATAAGTCCGAAGAAAAAAATACAAGGATATTTATATTTCTTTTAATAAATTAAACTTTATTTCTCAGCTGGTTAGAATCAAAATGGTAAAGTCCTCTTACGAAATTAAACTTTTTGTTTCTTTATAACGTCAATTTCTGTTAAGGACTATAACAATTAACAAAAGCAAAATTGGTTATAAATTCCTATATGGACCAATTCTATATGGACCAATTCTGCAATTTATCTAAACTATTAAATTCAAAATAAGATTAACTTGTTAAACACTTTTGTAAACTTTTTACAAAATTAGATTAGTTTCTTTCATATTATGCTTCTACTTTATTACCACCGGAGAAACGTGAGACGCTATTTCAATTTGCAAGGACCACGGCAGTCAATGATCTCGTCGACTACTTCTTTCTTGTGTGAGGTCAAAATCTAAGGCAGATAACCTGCATGCTTTAGGGAGGAAATGTTTTCGATTCTTGTGTCCTTCAATTGTTTTGTTTTTTCATTGTTTTATAATTATATCTATCGAGTAAGAATCATTAATAATATCTTTGAACGCTTTATTAAAATAGATTAATAAAATATTTAGGAGACAGAAATTTGTAACCCAAAAAACAAAATATAACGACGGAAATAATAATTATTGTAGAAAGGCTTTTTACGGAATGATATTTGTTTTTTGAAAAGTTTTAAATTGACCACATATTTTGCTGCAACCCACAGCCATTTTCCTCATTCAAACATTTTTGTTTCAAAAATGTTTTTCGGAGAATGATGTTTCAGATTTATTTTTAAAAAATATTAATTTTGTTCTTGTTCATTATACAAATAATCTTTCAGAATTATTTAAAAAAAAAAACTTTGTCACATGTTATATCATATATTCATATGGGAGTCTAACAGTTGAGCATAATTTCACATAGGTTGTTCAGAGTTCAAACGTTGACACAGCAAAAATATTGCTAGTGTACTGCGATGGACCTCCCACGTGAGCCTTGAGGTTGCTTAACGTAAGTCGTTCATATGATCCGGTTTATCATATATAAACTTGTTTTTAATTTAAAGAAGACATTGATGTGGATATTATGTGACATACGGTTGTCTTAAGAGGGTAACAAAATATCATTTTTAAGCATTTTATTTTACATTTACCCTAAGACTTTTTTGATGACTTGGACATCTCGCCTAGGAGATGCCTTCCATGGCTACTAGAGATATAAGAAACTTCAATCCCGACAACAACAGCTACATCAGTCATCCTCAATTCGGACATAAACTCATTAACGATGATAAGAAATTCGAAACTCTCACACAACCAAATACTCATTCTCTTCATTAATATTCTTTTAGTTTAGGAGACAGGAGACAGATGATTAAGCAACATTGAAGATCTTTGTCGATTGCTTTAGGTACATCTATTCCATACAACACACTTGATACGGATATGGTGCGCTTTTAAATCTCGTTTGTACCATAAAACAACTTTGGTTCTAATTTTTATTGGAAACTAATTTGTTGTAATTGAGTGTGATTAAGACCTTATGTTAAAGATTTCTAATTACTACTAGGATACCTTTTGTTCTTCTTATTGTTATGTACATTAGAGGTTTTTCTAATCGATTAATTGTTAATTTGTTTAGCTGATTGGCAATAGTGACAGTGGTATGATGGTGGCTGGTGGTGGTGATGGACAATGGTGTCAATGGTGGTAATTGGAAATGGTGGTTATTAAGAGGGGATTTTGATCATTTCACACTTAACTAACAGATCAATATATGTAATAAAGATAACTCACGATCATATGATTCATATCACAATACTACAACCAAAAAGTGATGCTTTGGACAAACCACAAGGACCAAAACTGTATTTTACTCAAAATTAATGATATCTTATCCTATGAAATAATTTACCTTTTTACCGACCACAACTATTTTGAATTTTGTAAATGGTAACGTAAAGATCGTACGGCACTACTTCCAATTAAAAACCACGCTACAAAATAAGATTCGATATACATAGAATCCCATGTGACTACCAAATAAGATTTAATATAACATAAAATATTACATTCCCAGATACATAACACAGACGACTACAACATGAAACTAAACAACTTTTTATTCCGAAAACCCTAAACTTTTCGTCACTAAAAACTACTTATTAGTGACAGAATATAACTTTAAGCTCACGTGGCGACGAACACTCGTGCGTTAGCGACGGGCTATCATGCGCGTATGCAAACGTGGCCGGACACGCGTGCTTAAAGAAATCCGACCACTTCGACGCTTTACACGTCTGCGCGTTGTTGAAATGACCTCTGCAACAAAACTCGTCGGTATTGAACGCCTCACAGCCACTCTTACACGCCACCACTTTCCCATCGGCGTGTTTCTGCAGCGACCACGGACACGTAGCTAGCAGATCCGCCTTGCAACCGACCACCGGACACACTCCTTTACCCTCGTGCGGCGTTACCGTCATCGGGACATTGAACCCGTCGACGAGGCTGACGGCGTAAGAAGACTGGTCGGTGTGGCTGTGGTGGAGGCTGAACTGGGCTAGGGTGGCGGGTGTGGCGCCGCCGAGACCGTTGCACTCGAGTTTGCCACCGCAGTCGCCGGTGGAGCAGGTGAAGCGACCGTTGTGGTTGGTGCAACCTGTACGGCCCCAGATACGACCGGACCAGTGGGTGGCTGGGGCTAGGAAGGAGCGGTGTGTGCGAGGGTTGAGAGCAAAGCCGCCGCGTTCGAGGACGGGGTGGCCGGCATTGGGTTGGATGGCGGGCCAGACTGGGAAGGGGCAGTTGTTTACGACTGTGAGGGTCAGTGTGGCGTGGGACAGAGGGAGGAGCAGAAGAGAGATGAAGGTGATGAAGGAGATTGAAGCCATGGTTGTGTTGGTATTGGTATTGGTGTGGATGGAGATAGATACAAAGGGTGTGTATATATAGGCGTGAAAATGTGCATATTTTCCAAAACTTTTGTGGTTTCATTATGTAATTTGTCCGAATTACGAAAAATAACAAGTATCAACTTAATTTATTGAATAGTTATTCACTAAAGTACCATAAAGGTGTCGATGCGTGTTTCAAAAAATTGATTTTTAATATATTAGTTAAGTTATTCACTAAAATATCATAAGCTATTGGTACTTGTTTTAAAAAATTATTTTTTTCTGTATCTAAAAGTTTTTATGGTTAATATGGTTTTTAGAAAATATATTATTATTATTATATTTAAGTTATCAATAAACTCAGTTTATAATTAAAAAAAAAAAACGTAATATTTTTTTTTATTTATCTTTATAATATTTCAATTTTATATTTTATATTTCTTTATCTAAATTTAGACATTATTATAGTTTGATAGAACTTTGAATTTTGTTATCATTTTGGTTTAGACTTTTTTTCTCACAATTTTTATAAACTTTTAAAAAAATTTAAAGACTTTTTTTGTAACTATTTTTTATATATTGTTACAAGCTTTTTAAACTTGTATTGCAACTTGTTTTTCAAGTTTTTCTACCCTTTCATATTACCGGGAAATCTGTGAAAAATTCTCAAAGTTTTGCTCAAATTTATGATTTATTCCTAAATTAATTTTCGTTAATGAAAAAGAACAGGTTACCGGCTATTAAACTCACTTTAGCCATTCAAACAGATAACCCTTCTATTAGCCGGTTGCCCCAACTGACTCATCTTTATTACCCTACATTAACCTCATTGTCACCCACTCCTCTGTAAAAACCCTTTCTTACCATCCATTGAAGCAAAACCCTAGATCGGAAGATTCAAAGGTAAGAAAATCCACGTGGTCCTCCATTATCTTGTTTCTCTTATATTATTCTGATTAATTTTTGTTCTGTAGTGATAATGGAGACAGTAGATGACTTGGATATCATTGACGTGGAATTGGATGAGTTTTTCAAAAAGAAACAAAGAAGCCGATGCAAAGATGAGTTCCTAAACACTCTCACTGAAAAAGCGCTTGACGAATGCACCATACGTGAGATAAACCTATAGGATTTTGAAGGAATCTCGGAAGATGAAGCTCAACAGGAGAAGTTGAGTGACAGTAAGGGTGACGATGAAGACAAATTGCAGCTTCATTACTCAACACATTATCCGAATGTGAAATGGAACAATATGAATCCAGTTCGTGGGGAGAGGTATGAATCACCACACCAAGTAAAGCTTTGTTTGACAAATTACTCTCTCTCTCTCTCTCTCTATATATATATATATATATATATATATATATATATATATATATATATATATATATATATATATATATATATCATATCTAATAAATGAAGGTTTTTTTGCCACATGTAATCTTCTCCTTCATTTTGACACTTGTCATTTTGTGAGAGTTTTAGAATTTTTATTTTCACTTGTCATTCTTTAGAGATTTCTATTTTCTTAAAATAAAATTCCATAAAATAAAATTCCATAAAATTGTAATGGGTTCTATAAGGAAATAAAATCATCCTATTAATTTGATAATAAATTCTCATAAATACTTCAAACGATTTAATTTCTTTTGTAAATATTTATTTGATAATAAATTCTCATAAATACTCCAAACGATTTAATTTCTTTTGCAAATGTTCCAAAACATTACATTCTGTTATGTAAGTATTAATTTCTAAAATATTTCATGTTTATATATTGATATTAAATTTTTATTTTTAATAAACCCGTATAATATACGGGTCTCACACCTAGTATATATATAGAGGTAGGTTCAAATGTTTCTCACATCTATTGTGTGCTAGAATGCACCAATAGAAATTTAGTATTAATTATATGTATATTAAATGTTATCCATACTTATAACTCATTTTTATGGAAACCAATTAAATTCGTCATTAATGTCAACAATAATATTATTTCAGAATGAATTCATATCTAGAAGAATGAGAGTGTATTCCAGCAGAATGAGAGTGTATTCTACTAGAATACACTCTCGTTCTTCATATTCCATGCAAATTTATTATATTTTAAGTGAGTGAGTCCTGAAACAAAATATGAACTCATATATAAAAACCTAGATGCGAATTCATTCTGAAAGAATGTTATTGCTGACATTAATGACAGATTTAATTAGTTTCCATAAAAAGAGAATTATAATTATGGATATCATTTAATATACATATAACTATGGAAATCATTTAATATCTATATTTATTTAATTAAATAATTATTTAATTTACTAAATTCCTATTGGTGCATTCTAGCACACAATAAATGTAAGAAACAAAATAACCTAGCCCTATATATATATATATATATATATATATATATATATATATATATATATATATATATATATATATATATATATATATATATATATATATATATATGGGTTATCCAATTAGGTTCAAGAAATGTGATAGTGTAAGCCTTGTGGCTATATGTGCAAGTGATCCTGAGAAATTTCAATGTACCTTTGTGGTAATGGACTAATGGATGAGCACTGAAAGATCATTTCAAATAAAAAAAAATGGTTGAGCAACATACTTGTGTTAGGGATTTTAGTAGTGCTAATCTTATGGATCCCATATGGATACTTAGGCAGTTTCTGAAGGAGATGGTTAGGAAACCAAATCTGAAATATAAGGAAATGCAAGCTATTATTCAAAGTAGGTTCCATTGCAAGGTTTCATGGTCAAAAATTTTATAGAGCAAAGTGTAGGGAAATTTCTTTAATAGATGGAAAGTTGAGTGATCACCATGCAAAAGTATGGGGTTATGGACATGAGTTGATGATGTCCAATCCAGGGAGTACAATTCAAATATTTGTCACTGTAAACCCTGATAACACTACTACTTTCCATAAAATGTATACATGTTTTAAGGTTATCAAATAAAGATGGAAAGTTGGTTGTCGAAGAGTTATTAGGTTTGATGGAAGTTTTTTGAAGGGACAATGTAAAAGTGAGCTGCTATCTGCCATAGGGAGGGATGCAAATAACCATGTGTATCCTATTGCTTGGGTTGTAGTTGATATTGAGAACAAGCCCAACTGGAAGTGGTTCTTAGAAATATTACATGATGACTTGGGATTACAAGGAGGCTTGATGCCAGAAAGAAGCCTTTGTTGGCCGTGCTTGAGGATATTAGATTATATATAATGGAAAGGTTCTTTAACTTGAAGCAAGATGCACGTAAATGGGTGAATGATGTGTAGCCAAGACCTATCAAGAAAATGGATGAGTTTGGTATTGATATCAAGTAAGTATCATAAATTTGTTTTTACAGTTATCAATATGTATACTAACTAAAATTGTTATTATGTTTATATGAGTTGGTATGTTAATCCAAGTGGTTTGAATGCTTAAGAAGTGAGAAATGGCTTCCAATCATATATAGTGAACTTAGAGGGGATGTATTGTATATGCAGACTTTGGGATTTTTCTGGGATACCCTGTGTCCATGCCCAAGAAACCATAATTTACATACAATAGGATCCAACTAGATCCATCAACATATGGTTTGGAAAGGACAAGGTTTTAGCTACTTATGAGTCTAAAATTCTTCCTGTTAATGGTAGTAATATGTCAGAACCAACACCTTACACTAAACCACTACCACCTGTTGAGGAAAGGGTGCCAAGAAGGCCTAGTATCAAAAGGAAAAGGCATGTTTATAAGCATGAAGACAGGTTCTCCCAAGTCTCCTCTAAGGGCAAAATTGTCCAATGTCATAATTGTATGTAATGGGGGCACAATAAACTATCTGGAAAACATCCCTCAGTTAACCCTACACCAAAGCCTAAGAAGAAAATTGGAAGGAAAAGGTTGAATCTAGAATTGATCAATTGCACAAGACGTGGGAGATGATCAAAAAGGGGTGGTAGAGGAGGTGGAATAGGTGGTGGAAGAGGTGGTGGAAGAGGGTCTACCAATGTTTATGAGGAAGGTGAAAATTCTGTTGGATTAGGTGTCTAAGCCCATAACTATAATTGGTATAATCTTGAATTGATGGTAGCACATTCCTTTTAGGTTGCCATCAAACCTAGCAATTGGACAATATTATTTTGGAGAGAGAGAATGATTTATTATTTGATTAATAAATTAAAATAAATAATTTGTTAATATATTATGGGAATATTATATTAATTAGAAATAGTAATATTTAATTAATTTTTAGTCAGAAACTAATTAGAATTAATTTGGTGATTAAAAAAATTAATTGAAAGTGTATGGACTGAAGAGAAATTGTTTAATAGTTGAGCAAGAGGCATTCTAGAACACTCCATGAAGCTATGGATGGTTTGAAGGAGCCTTAGGGTTTCTAGAATTATCCTTGGTGGATAATTAGGAAGCTGGATAATTACCCGGTTCAAGATAATATTATTATATTGGGTTTGGGCTTATCTAGGATTTCCTGACTGTACTATAAATAGGCCCCTAGCGATATGAATTTTGGTGCTCCTAACCCTAGAAGAGATCTGGCGAAAAATCACCTCCTCCCTCTCCATAATCCTTAGTTGCTAGTCTTGGATGTGAACCATCAGAGGCACGACGCTTATGGTGCTAGCTGCCAAAAGATTCGAAGAAGGATTCAAGGTGTTTTGCTATAACAATCTTCAAAGCAAGTTTCTTATTCTATTGAATTTGTTTTTCATAAGAAAAGTTCTGTAGGATGATAGTTCATAGCATGTTGCCTATATGTGAAAGACATAGATCCTCAATAGGTTGCATGTGCCCTAATCATTTAAATTGTTTAAATGTTTTCCACTTAGTGCTTAGAAATTTTGTAACCTACGTTTTCTATCAGTGGTATCAGAGCCTTATGGCTATCTTTCATGTACTTGCACATTGGTGAATTGATCAAACAAAAGAAACAAATTTTTTCGAAAAATCACTGCTCACGAGGTGAGCTCGATCAGATCCAAAAAATCTGATGCTTATCTGCCTAATCTGATTTCACATGATAATTATCTGCTATATTTACTTGCCAAATCCGATTTTACTGAATATATCATGATAATATAAAAACCTAGAAGTTAGGAGATAAGTATTTGACTTAATTAATTATTTGTTGATTAATACGACTGATCTTTTAAGTGTTTAAATAATTAAATTGGATATTAATTGAACTTAATAATTAATGTCAAATATTATTTGGTTTAATTTTAATTTTAAATTAATTGTTTAATTTTCGAAATTTAAAATATAAACTAGTATTTTTTTTTTGAAAAGTTCTAAAATTACACCTTATACTATATGTAGAATTAAATGTTTAATTATTACTATATGTATAAGACTAAGTCAGTCGAACCGCTAGTACGCCTCATTCACAAAGCTGATCTATAAGGGGGTATAAGGAAACTGCCTATAAAATGGTAGTTGAATGGGTGTCCACTCTCACCCACCGTTTCCTTGATTGGTGGAGGGTTGTTAGCCGAATGGGTTTGATAGGACAATTAATTCTCATTAATAAGTATAATGCGATTAAAAGTAACTAAACATTTTATTTTAAAATCCCAATATTAGTTACTTTAGTAAATGTGAATTTGTATGCTAACCCATGAAATCGCACATTGCACTTTATAAGTCGTTAGTAGAGCGTGTGTGGTTAACCGGTACACTAATAGGGACTAATAAAGAGTGGTAATAGGTGTCTCGAAAATTATCATTGATTAATGGAGCGCGTGTGGTTAACCAACACATTAAAATGAGATGATAAGTGACATCGAGAGTAACAAACTAATATACATGGTTATTCACATATTGTTTGTGATCCTCAGTATCCCAATCACAAACGGAAGAGCATAATCGAGATTAAACATGTCATTGAAGAGTTTCAATGAATCTAAAAAGATCTAGGAATTTCATTAAAAACTAATTCGTTCAAATTTCGTTTTCTTATGGTGAAATTGGTAAATCGTCATTTACCTACCTTTATATAATTACAATTAGATTACGACATCCATTTTCTAAGTTGTGAATTATTTAGTTGGATCATAGCCTTAATATTTCATTTTGGGTTTTATATTGAGGATTATTCTTATCTAACTAAAACTATCTTTATTTTATAGATGTCTACTCCAACTGATGCTTCTGGTTCCCCCTCCTCCTCCAACAACAATAACTTCTCCTTGTTGAACATCTACTCCAAGGTGAAATTGGATGGCACCAACCACAATGATTGGATGCGTAACATAAAAATGGCCCTTCGTTTCGAGTACAAGGAGTATGTCCTTGAGAGACCATTAGATGAGATCCATGAAGAAAAGGCCACTCCTGAAGAAATGGTCGCCTACAAGAAACAATACAATGATGCAACAAAAGTTGCTTGCATCATGGTGGCCACAATGACTCCAGAATTGCAGAGACACTATGATGATTACTGGCCATACGAGATGAACAAGGACCTTATGGAGAAATACCATAAGTGAGCTCGTCAGAAAAAGTACGAGGTGGTAAAGTCCCTCATTGTTAGTAAGATGAAGTAGGAAGAGTCTGTTAGCAGCCACGTCCAGAGAATGCAACAATATGTGGACAGGCTTGTCAAGCTGAATGTAAATTTTGATAAAGAGTTGGCAATCGACATAGTGTTGAACTCTTTTCCAAGTTGTTATGATCAGTTCATATTGACCTATCATTTGAACAACAATGAAACTACTTTGTCTCAATTGCACAACCTCCTGCGAACAACTGAAGCGAGAATGAATGGAAAAGGTGTTGCATCCACTCCTGCTAGTGCTCCCGTTCTGGCCATTGGTCAAGGGAAAGGGAAAAGGAGGAAAGGTCCTCCCAAGCAGAACTAGAAGGGAAAGTCCCAAGTTGGGTCATCAAGCAATGGACCCAAAGGAAAATCCAGTTCTGATGCCCCTGTCTCTGTTCCCAAAGAGGCCAATTGTTTCTACTACAATGACAAGGGGCATTGGAAACGAAGTTGCCCAAAGTACTTGCAAGATATCAAGGATGTCAAGGTGAAGCCAACCTCGACAGGTATTTACACTATCTTACTAATAACTCATCATATTCTCGTTCTTGGGTCCTTGATACAAGATGTGGATTTCATACTTGTTCTGATTCGCAGGGGCCAAAAAGAAGTGAGGATGTGGAGCATGGAAGGATGAACTTAATCATGGGGAATAGGCGATCTTTACGTTTCACCAATATTGGAGTTTATGGCTTAGTTCTTAGTAGTGGGTTAGGATTAGATTTAACAAATTGTTGATACTCGTCAGAAATGACACAAAACATTATTTCCTTTCATGCATTGTTTAAACAAGGTTTTAGATATTCTTTTAATTATGAGAATGGTTCTATTTCTGCTTATAAAAATGGTGTTTTTTATTTTAAAGCTTTACCTTGTGATGGTGTGTATGAAACTGTGATCATTATAGAAAATTTAGGTAATAATGTTTTTCAATTTGATTCGTATAATGGTTTAGAAAAAGCATGCTTGTGGCATTGTCGTCTTGGACACGTTAACAAGAAACGCATCACCCAACTTCAAAAGGATGGAGTGTTGGGATCATTTGACTTAAGGTCAGATGATACATGCAAATCTTGTCTATTGGGTAAGATGACAAAATCACCTTTCACGGAATCTTGTGAAAGCGCGTTGGATCTCATACACATAGATATGTGTGTGCCCTTCAGATCCACCACAAGGGATGCTAATCGATTCTATGTGACTTTTACTGATGATTATAGCAGATATGGCTATATCTACTTAATCAAGCATATGTCAGATACCTTTGAAAAGTTCAAAGAGTTTAAACATGAAGTCAAGAATCAATTGGGCAGGAAGATAAAGATGCTTAGATCCGATAGAGGCGGCGAGTATCTTAGTATCGAGTTCCACGACTACCTCAAGGAATGTGGAATAGTTTTAAAATGGAAACCTCCTACGAAACCACAACTTAATGGTGTGGCTGAGAGGCGCAATCGAACCTTGTTGGACATGGTTTGTTCCATGATGAGTCGAGCTTCTCTTCCAAATTCATTATGGGGGTATGCCTTAGAGACTGCCACCCATATTCTTAATCTTGTCCCAACTAAGAAGGTTGCCAAAACACCTCACGAAATGTGGACATGGAAGGTTCCCTCGTTAGCACATATCAAGGTTTGGGATTGTGAAACTTTCGTTAGACGAGAGACTCACGACAAGCTTTGACCTCGAAGTGAGAGATGTGATTTCATCAGCTATCCATAAAAGTCCTTTGGATATTTGTTCTACAAACCTAGTGAGAACATGGTCTTTGTATCACGAAGAGGAGTCTTTCATGAGAGAGAGAGATCATATGCAAAGATGACAGTGGTAGTACATTTGATCATGAAGAAATTCAAGAATCAAACGATGAAGGAACCTCTGAAGATGTTAGGGCTCAACCTGAGGAAGAAATTCGAGTTGAACCAGTTGACGAATCATTACCTCTTAGGTGTTCCGGTAGAGTTAGAATGCCACCTGAGTTCTACGGTTTCCATATTACTACAGATGGTGATACGTTTATCAGTGATATTACACTGGTAAATTTGGATGAACCTTCTAACTAGAAGGAAGCAATGGAAGGCCCTGAGGCTGCCAAATAGCAAGAGGCAATGGACAACGAGATCAAGTCCATGTATGACATCCAAGTTTGGAATTTGGTTGATAGTGTACCAGGTCGAAAGAAAGTTGGGTGCAAATGGATCTTCAAGAAGAAGATCGATATGGATGGAAAGGTACACACTTTCAAGGCTCGACTGGTTGCGAAGGGCATTACTCAAACCCCAAGGGTTGACTATGATGAGACCTTCTCACCAGTAGCTAAGATTAAATCTATTAGGGTAATGCTCACCATTGTTGCATTTCATGACTATAAAATTTGGCAGATGGATGTCAAAACCGCTTTCCTTAATGGGAAGTTGGGTGAGAATGTTTGCATGAGTCAGCCAGAGGGTTTTGTGGATGAAACGTATCCAAATAGAGTGTGTAATCTTGAGAAATCAATTTATAGATTGAAACAAGCTTCTCGCAGATGGAATCCTTGTTTTAACGAGAAGGTCAAAGAGTATGGCTTCTCTAGAAGTGAAGATGAATCTTATGTATATGTCAAAGCTAGTGGGAGTATAGTAACCTTCCTGGTATTGTATATTGATGACATAATTCTTATAGGAAACGACATTCCAACTTTGCAATAGGTTATGTCTTGGCTTGGAAAGTGTTTCGCTATGAAGGATCTGGGAGAGGCTACTTATATTCTAGGGATAAGGATTTTGATAGACAGGAGTAAAAGAATAATTGGACTTAGTTAAAGTACATACATGGAAAAGATGCTAAAACATTTTAGCATGGAGAATTCCAAGAAAGATGAACTGCCTATATAGAGTAATACCAAACTGAGTAAGACTCAGAGCCCGAGTACTGATGCAGAAATAGCAGAAATGAGTAGAGTTCCATATGCTTCTGTCGTTGGATCTATCATGTATGCTATGACATGTACTTGCCCTGATGTGGCTTTTTCTTTGAGCATGGTCAGTCGTTATCATGGAAATCTAGGTAGAGCTCACTGGATAGCAGTTAAGAATATTCTCAAGTATCTACGAAGAACTAAAGACTAGGTCCTTGTGCTTGGTGGCAGTGATACGTTGAGAGTAAATGGGTATAGTGATGCCAACTTTCAAACAAACAGAGAAAACTTCCGTTCTCAGTCTGGCTAGGTGTTTACCATGAATGGAGGAGCGGTAACCTGGAAAAGTTCCAAACAGGAGATAGTGGCTGATTCTACCTGTGAATCAGAGTACATAGCGGCGAGCGAAGCATCAAATGAGGTTATTTGGTTGAAGAATTTCATCGGAGACCTTGGAGTTGTTCCAGTCATTAAGGAGCCAACGGAGATTTTCTGTGATAATGAAGGGGCGATTGTCTTAACAAATGAACCAAGAGTAGAAAAAGGTCACCTCGTTGTAAAGAGGGTGTCATCTGAAGAGAATTCTGCAGATCCCCTCACAAAGGGTCTGAGTAGGGTCAAACACGTTCAACATGCTAGGAGCATTGGTCTGAAAGATGATGTTAGTTTTAGTAGTTAAATAGTTAGTTGAAACTTGTAACAAAATAAATGTAATTGACTTTTGGTGATTAAATAATAGAGAATTATTTATGAGTTAGTTTACTACCTCTTGTCACTTATTTATTATTGTGTTTCATTTTGCATGTTTTACTTCCCTAATAATTCGATTATTCAAAACTCCACAGTCGATCATACTTTTGGAAGTAAGTAGTGAATTAAGACTGTCATGAATTGAATTATAGATTGTCTAAAAGGTTTTAGACATAGCAATTGTATTGCTACAATGTTCATGAGTACTTTGAAATGGAGATTTAAGTACTGGATTAACCTACACTCAGAGAATTACTGCATGTAATTTATCACGAGTAATTCTGAGACGATAATATCTTATACTCTTTAAAACGAAGATATATGAGTTGTGGTTTACAAATCAGCTGTGCATTGATGATACATAAACGCATCAGTAACTTGATGTTATAAAACGTATTGTTCTGCATGATTTGGTGAGTAGATAGTACAAGCATATAAGTCAAAGTTTATCTGTCCCTTTTGCCTTAACGGGAAAGTGATATATTTTGGCCCCTCGGTGATTTGGTGTTCTATGTCATTACAAATCAGAAATCGGGAAACAAAATATTGGATAATGAGATTGATTATGTTCCATGTCTCATATCCGAAGGATATCTTGCTGAACGGAGGATTATATGATCACTTATCTTAGGACACATAACTGACTGGATCAGAGTTCGACAACAACTTTTGGTAGCTACAATTTGCTGATCAATTTGGAAGTTATACTGGCAGTTATAGTTACAGACTTATCCAAATGGGAGACTGTTGGATTAGGTGTCTAAGCCCATAACTGTAATTGATATAATCTTGAATTGATGGGAGCACAGTTATTTTGGCTTTCCCTCAAACCTAACAATTGGACAAGAATATTTTGGAGAGAGAGAATGATTTATTATTTGATTAATAAATTAAAATAAATAACTTGTCAATATATTATGGAAATATTATATTAATTAGAAATAGTAATATTTAATTAATTTTTAATCAGAAATTAATTAGAATTAATTTGGTGATTAAAATAATTAAATGAAAATGCAGGGACTAAAGAGCAATTGTTTAATAGTTGAGCAAGAGGCATTCTAGAACCCTCCATGAAGCTATGTATAGTTTTGAGGAGCCTTAGGGTTTGTAGAATTATCCTTGGTGGATAATTAGGAAACTAGATAATTACGCAGTTCAAGATAATATTGTAACGCCTGCAGATTTGAGTTAGTCAATTTAAAGATAATAAATGTTAAAATGATTTTTTTGATAGAAGATTATCTACCATAAATAATCTTAACTAAAGTAATAGTTATGGTCGACAATTGTAACCTATTTGACGTAATAAAGAAGAATTATATGAATATTATGTGTTTTATGATTATTATAATATAATAAAATAGGAAAAATCAGTTGAATCGTCTGTAAATCATAAAAATAAGTGCGCCAAAACATATATATTATTATATATTTAGAAAGTGCACCTCTTCCCGATCACGAAAATATAAATTTCGTAGAAATCCGACTCCGTATGAACTAGATATGATTTTTATAAGATATAAAAGTCAGCCGCGCACAATGAATGTATGGCATAAAAAGCTACAAAGAAAATGATTGACTTTTAGCTACAGTCACCAAAAAGAAAATCGTATTACTCTTTGAAATAAGAATTTTGAGGAAAAGAATGTCAAAAAACGGAGTCCGTACGAGAGAGTTATGATTTTAGCAAAATCATTTAATTTTATAAAAATATGGACGAAAAATATATCAAAATTAGCCGACGGAGTCTAAACGAAAGTTGTAGATCTCATTGATATCTACGCGTGGATATAAAAGAACGTCAAAAATGGAGTTCATATGAACGAGTTATAATTTATAATAGCATATTTACGTATTAAAATAAAGTATAAATCATATATACGTATACATATATATACATATGTGTATATCATTAGAAAGATATCGACGATGCGGTCGTTATAAGACTAGTTGAGTACTTTCGACATTAGTTTAGTACAAATATCATTAAATCTATTTAAAATAGTATTATAAAGGGGTGATTGGTCATTTAAGTAATTATAGAGGGTGGTTTTTGAAAATTCAATTACTATAAATAAGAGGCTCTAGGCTCTCATATTTCTGCACCATTCTCTTGATTCAAGAGTATTTCTCTTCTTATCCCCCAAACATTTCGGTCCCAAGTGATTCAACTTCTCTTTCTGTAGTTTCAGTATAGTAAGGTGAGCGCTGAAGCGCTACAAGAATCTTTTTAGAAAGATACAGCGACGAAGTTCTGCCCCGCAGAGCCCGACTTCTAGCTAAAACCCCATTGTAAGTGAGTTATGCTTACCCTATTTTAAGTATAACTTATGTTTAAGTTCATTATCGTTATTATGAACCTCTAAACAATACATGTGCTAAGTATTATAAACTATACAAAATGTTATTATAATACCTTTTAACTGCTCACGGTACGGGGAATCTGGTTTGAAGGGCCGCATAGGGTTGTTGGATTTCAGAACAGCTTAAATGCCAAAATGGTCCCGCCCTCCGGTGTTTCATGTCTGGCCCCTGTCTGTACATAGCGGTTGAAAATTATTATTTAACATTTATAAAACAATATCGCTCGTAGACCTTGAGTTAATTAGTTACAATAAATATTTGACTAAAATTTAGTAATAATAATTACTTTCATCTTACACATAGATATGAAGTATTTAATATAAATTACGCGCTATGTGTGCATAATATTTGTGTTCATGATATTTATGCTAGATGAATGATTTATACATGTTTATGTTATTTAAACTGTATATGTATTTTTATACTTACAAATATATTGGGTAGCGACAGGTGATTAGAGAAAGGTGATGATAAAAAGGTGATGATAACTAGGTGATGATAAATAGGTGATGTGAGATGTGAGGAGATGCCATAATCTTGACCTACGACGTTGCGATGTAGTCATCTACCAGTGTATAGATGGCGACCACAGACTATACTAGACAGTCATGTGGAAACACCAGCAGGCTCATAACCTGTAGGTGATGAATTACGAGTTCAAGCAATGTTGTAACTACGTATTCATGCGATGATACTCTAACCCTTACTTTGAATTACGAGCTGAGGCGATGTTGTAACTACGTATTCATGTGATGATACCCTAACCCTTACTGGACACGTATTGGGGGAGTAATCCCCGAATTAGTACTGTCTATGCGATGTAGGCGATAATTCTTAGGAAAAGTCCTTAAGAACAAACATATAAGGAAATGCGATGTAGGGAGATGATAGGTAAATACGATGTAGGAGATGACCCTTAGGATAAATCTTTAGGGAAGATTAAATGAAGAAAATGGGGATGTGTAATCGGGTTAATTGTTTGACATGAATTATGTGAAGAAACAAATTAACTATATTATTATGGGTTGAAAACCCTATGTACTCACGAGGTTTTCCAACTTGTCCCACTCAGTTTATTTGTATCACAGGTATCGATACGATGACACATTACACTGAGAGATTAAAGGAGATGTAAATCATTAGTGTAAATGAATGTAAGGTATGTGTATGCTTATGTTTCTGTATTGACAATGACATCCCAAAGTTTTAATATAAACAAAATACATTTCTTCGGAAATGCTTTGATAACGTATTTATCATGTTTTCTGGGAACAAATTCCACAATATTATTCTTCAAAAATATTACTCTGATTTTAAAATAAGCATAAATAAATTTTTTAAAATAACCGTGAATTTGGGGATGTCCCAAATATTATTATACTGGGTTTGGGCTTATCTAGGGTTTCCTAACTGTACTATAAATAGGCCCCTAGGGCTATGAATTTCGGCACTCCTAACCCTAGAAGAGATCTGGCAGAAAATCACCTCCTCCCTTTGCATGATCCTCAGTTGCTAGTCTTGGGTGTGAACCATTAAAGACACGAAACTTGTAGTGCTAGCTGCCAAAAGATTTGAAGAAGGATTCAAGGTTGTTTGCAATAACAATCTTCAAAGTAAGTTTCTTATTCTATTGAATTTGTTTTTCATAAGAAAATTTTTGTAGGATTATAGCTCATAGTATGTTGCCTATATGTGAAAGACATAGATCCTCAATAGGTTGCATGTGCCCTAATCATTTGAATTGTTTAAATGTTTTCCGCTTAGTGCATAGAAATTTTGTAACCTACATTTTCCATCAAGGTCTAGGATACCCAAAAAAGGACCTAGGGTTGAGAGTGAATTTGTCCCCCAAACAACACCTAATGTTGAGCATGTAGTTATTCCCCAAACAACACCTACTATTGATAGTGAAGATATTCCACAAACAGATGTTGAGATTGATATTGAAGGTGATAGTCTTGATATAGCTGATACGGATCAAATACTGCATGATTTGAGTTACCTGAGAGAGTCAAAATACAGTGAAGCAGAGATCCTTTGGTGTCTTAATATCACCAGAGAATAACTTAAAGGATTTGATGCTTTGCTTCACCAATCCAAACAAGTTCCAAAGGTATATCTTTTAACCTTGAGGGTGAATTTTATTTTTCAATAACATAACTAACTTGTATTTTTTCCCATGCAAGGATGTGCCTTTTGAGAGTCAACATGTACCAGAATCTCAACCAATTCCAAATGGATTTAATGGAATTGATGAAAACCAGGAGGAAAGTGACTATGAAGATGGAGTTGATGAAACACAGGACGAAAAGGCTAATGAAGATGGAGTTGATGCAACACAGGAGGATACTAATGAAGATGGAACTGATGATGATGAAGAGGGAGTTGATGATACTCAAGTTAGGGTTAGAAGTCAAGTTGGGGTTAGAACTAAAAAACCTTCTGAAAGGATCACCGAAAACATGTTGAAGAAAATTGTGGTGGACAATAAAGGAATAGGATTGGCTTCACGAAAACCTCTTATTTTAGAGTAGATTGGTTAGAATTTAAGCCATTATATGGGCTATTTGGGCAAATTTGTTAGGAAGCCCTTTTTGGTTAATTTGTTAATATGCCCTTTCTTTTGTAAACAATATTCAATATGGCTGCATTGTTAACACTTTGGCTCTAAGTTTAGCCAACTTTGGTAAATTAAACATGTTTTGTTGATGTAAAAGTTACATCCATTTTGGTCATTATGTTACGTTAAAAAACATCATTCATTTGCTCACATCATACACTTCCAACTGGACATTGCTCAAACACTAGATATCAATAAAACCATTTTTCATTCCATAACATACAACTTACAACCAACTGTTATTTAAGTAATCCAGATTACATACATTACCAAAAGATAAACAATAACCTAAAACTACTTCAACATTGTCCACACAATCACTAACAAACACAAAAAACCCAATCTTCCATTTTGGACATTCACCTTGTATAGGAACCTCTTGAATGCCATTGTTGTGAAAATCCACATCTTCTTCCACAAAATCATTGTTTACTTGAATGTCATTGTTGTGAAAATCCATCAACATGTTTCAGTACCAGTTGTTTGGTAATGGGGGATCGACCCAAACAAAATATTTGCAATCTTTTTCCTCATCCTGTTATATAGGAAATAAAACCTAATTGAAAGAGATTTGAGATGTAATTAAAAGAGGATTAATGGATACTTACCCAAAAATTAGGGCAGTCGATGAACCTCCTGTCAGGGTTTGTTGGCATCCATGATGTCCACTTACCAACGGGGTATTCACAAAAGCATGTTGCCCTTAATGCTTGCCTTCTTGATCAGATATTGCTCCTACTTCCCACTCAGCTTGAAGATGCCATTTTTTTTGGCAAAAATTTGTCTGGTGGGGTTATAAGAGCAAAATATCGACTAGGAGCATTCATTTAATGACTTGAAGTCCGACTCAGCTAGGGCAACCGGTTAATAGAAGGGTTACCGGTTCGAAGGGCTAAAGTGAGTGTAATAGACGGTAACATGTCATTTTTCATTAATGAAAATTAATTTAGGACTAAATCATAAACCAGGGCAAAACTTTGGGACTTTTTCGCAAATTTTCATTATATTATCATTTTAACTTTTTTTATATTTTTATGCAAATGTTTTACAACACGTTTAAACCTTTTCTAAAGTTTTTGGTAAATTTTCTAATATTTTTTACAATCTTTCTAATAGTTATTTCTTACAACATTTTTTTTAAACTCTTTATAACTTTTTTGCAAAAGAATTATAAAAAAGCACGTTAAATGAAAAAGTCGTTAGTCAAAACATAAAAATATTATTTAAGAAAATGTATGAAAATGCTATAAAAAACTTAACATGTTGTAATACAAGTTTAGAAAGACAGTGAAAATGTTATAAAAATATGTACAAATGTTGTATAAACATGTAAAAGAAAATCATTAGACAGGTTTTGGAAAGCAATAAAAATATATGAAAAAAAATCTATAAAAAGTTTTAAAGACGCTTAAAAGTTTAGAAACAAATTGAAAAAATGTAAAAAAAAAAAATTAAAAATGGGGCGAATTTGTTAAATAATAAAAAGTTTAGAACAGATTCATAACCAAATTTAAATTTCAAACCAAATTCTTAATAAAATTTACAGTTTAGGCTAAGAATGCAAAATTGAAAATGTATTTTTATATTTGGTATAGTAGGTAAAAAAAAAGTATAATTCCTTTCTAAAGTATTAAATTTGGTTTGTTTTCAACTTGAAAACAATCATAATAATTTGTTTTTAAAAAACAATTTTAACCCTTGGAAAAATATCATCATATCCTCAAATTAAAGGCTGCAAAGTTTCAATAATATTTTTTCGAAGAGTTGGCTCGATTTGGTCTTGCGAGGGGAATTTATTGTTCGTGATAGCTCGCAATGGTCTTCTGAGAGATATTTATTCCTCGTGAATTTACTTACATCCAGTTAGTTTCATAAATTAGTTAAGTTTGTAAATTACATCGATATAAAATTGCGATCAATAGTAAATCTCATATTTAAATTCGATAATGACCAATAAGTGATATAATATGGTATTTTTGTTAGGGATGTCAATGGGGTAAAAGTGACGGAGAGTGCATCCCCCGCCTCCGCCCCTGAACTTTTCATGTTCTCCTGTCCCCGAAATGTCCAGTCTTCATACCCTTGTCTCCGCCCATGAATCCACCTTTTTACCCTTGCGCCCGCCCCCATTTCCTCACCTCCAATTGATTTTGGGCTGCATTTTTTTGGGCTAAAAAAGTTGTTTTTTGGGCTAAAAGAAGCTATTTTTTAGGTAACAAATATTTATTTATAGCAAAATTTTACATGTTAAATTTTTTTATGACATCTTAAAACCATTATACTAACAACTTAAAAACATATTTTTTGTTGAATTTTAGAAGCTCAAAATCATGTTATTGTTTATTATATTTATATAATTAATATATGTAAATGTATGTATAATTTATTAACGGGGGCCTCATGGGGTTTCTGGACGGAACTGCCCACCCCCGCCCCCTCCCCCAAAATTAAAACGGGGGTTAAATTTGTCTCCGTCCCCGATTTTTTTTTAATAAATACCTCCAAACAGGACAGACCCCACGGAAACGGGATCCAACTAATTTTTGTAAACAATTTCTGTAAAAAAGTCATTTATGCTGACAAAGATGATGATTACATAATATATTGATGATTTAATATATATTGTTTGACTGTATCTAAGTAAGT
Organism: Lactuca virosa; assembly: GCF_052849685.1. Lineage (NCBI taxonomy): Eukaryota > Viridiplantae > Streptophyta > Magnoliopsida > Asterales > Asteraceae > Lactuca > Lactuca virosa. The sequence continues at coordinate 39,009,318 of NC_136434.1, forward strand.
TTTCAAAGAATCTTTAATTTGACAACTTTTACATTTCATTTGTTTGATTGAATGAATACTAAATTTGTTTGTTTTGTATTGTTGTTAATTTAGTTACAGACAAAGAGGCTACTTAAAATGATCCCAAAGACGGGTATTTATATTTGTGGTCATTATACTGAATAAAGCATAATTGGTTTTTGGTATTACATGAGAAGGCAAACAAAGGGTTCATAATGATTAATATGGTTGTAGTCATAATATGGATTAGTGTGTATAAAATTACCAGACTCATAACGATGACTATAGAGGAAAATGTATGTAATTAGCATTGTAACACTGAGAAAAAATACCTAAAAATATTTAGGGCAATCTCACGGTTTCGAGTGTTAGAATATGACATTTAGAAAGAAATATGCTTAGAAAAATTCCAAGCTGACTCATTATTATCGTATTTGTCCAACTTAAACTTTAAATATCATATTTGCCATTCTTAGTGTTTTAAAATATCGACTTTACACAAATATATTTTTTTAATATATTTTATTATCTAATAATCTTTTTTACCATTTGAAAATCATTAAACTTGAAAAAACTAAGTAAATAGATAATAATACCCTTACTTCTTTAGACATAACATTATACACTTACGTTTTCAAAATCGTAGGAATTGTTTCATACGACAAGGATTTATGGGCCGTCTTCCTCATTATCGTCAGTGTGTCCTCACAATCCTCGGCGTGTTGTCGTCTTTTTTTTTTGCGGACGTCGCTTCGTTGTTGCAATTGAGATCAAGCACCAGGTATTTATCCCCTTCTCTAGTTCTTTTTTTTTTTTGCCTTTTCGCCATATTTCTTGTGCAATTGGCTACAAACATGAACTTTATGGTTTTCTGAAACGTCCCAAAAATTAAGAGTAAAAATTTTTGTTTTTAAATTAATAAAACTATTATCCAAAACATCATCATAAAAATCATGGTGGAAGAAGTTTATCAACATCACAAAACATCAGAGTAACATAAAATGCATAATGAGATGACGTGTGCACTACAATCATCTCGGGTTTTTCCCCTTCGAACCAGAAGTACCTGAAAACAAAAACTGAAAACCGTAAACACAACGTTTAGTGAGTTCCCTAGAATACCACATACCATAATAACAAACATATAATGAGCCCCACCCGTCATCGGGCCCAGCCCGACATCGAGCTCCACTCGGTATACAGTTATGTCAGTCATCGGGCCCCACCCGGTATACATACAAACATATAAACATATAACACATGCAATAATCACAAAGATAAATAGCATACATAATGGTTATCGGGCCTCGCCCGGTAAACTTATAAACACATAACATATGCAAGAGTCAAGCATACATCTAGCATCCTAAACATAATAAATCATGGGCCGATATTGGTACCTTTGACCCGCTAAACACAGTGAGGAAACTCACATCTAGCTGCTGAAACACTCAAATGAATCTCGGTCTGCTGGTCCGGAAAATCCCCGCACTATCATCATAAAAAAAAATATCCAATTAATAATTGGATCTCGACCTATAACCAAGAATCTAATCTACTTAGCCCATAACCAGGGTAAAAGACCATTTTACCCTTTTCTTTACTTAGCCCAAAACCAAGGCCTAACCTAACTACTCAAAAGGCCCAAATCCTAAATGACAACCCAAAGCCCAATATGGCCATATCTTCCAAATTGGGCCAAAAACCCATCATGGGCCTAAATCCAAGGAAGCCCAATATATTAGTCAAAAGCCCAAATCAGAAGTCTAATGGCCTATCAAGGCCCAATCTTAAATGTCCAAAGAATGACCCAAATCTATGAACGCCAAGCCCATGCGTCCATCTGCTGAGTACACGGGGCGTACTCAACTCGTACGCCCAACGTACGCCTCAGACTCCCAAACCACTTCATTAAGCACTTAAACAGTTAAGGCTCTTTGCCAAACTCTCAGATTTGGTCCCTAAGGGAGACTTAATATGTAAAGTTGGCAACTTTACACCCATACATGGCTTAATGGGACCCAACACTAAAAAAAAGCTTAATAAAGATCTTAAAACTTGCATGGACCAATATCTTTCATAAAATATGCATTTTTATGAACAATGGACCTCCATGGAGCTAAGATCTAACATCCATTGCTTCTAGAGTAGATCAAAAGCTCAACTTTAACTCAAAAGACTCAAAAATGCATAAATAACACCATAAAATAGATCTAGCACAAATGACCATCAAGGTGAGAGTTTTTTTACCTCAAAAGGCTTGCAAAGGTAAAGGTCACTCTGTATCTACAAGCTCAAGCTATTTCCCCAAGTGTTCATCATCTTCTTCTTCGCCACAAAACACCAACATACTCACTTTCAAGCTCAAATCTCACCAAATGCACTTAGGGTTTCGTTTTCAGGGTATAGGGAGGTGGAGGTTGGTCAATAAATGTCCAAGAGGTGGTTTAAGTTGCTTAAATAGGGTGCAAATCCTAAAAATTAGGGTTTGCCCAAACAATGCGTATGCCTAGCGTACTCCCACGTATGCCCATCGTACGTGGGTGAAGCCCGCGACTAGCAAAGAGCTAGTACGCTAAGCGCACTCATAGAGTATGCACCGCGTACTAACCAAGGATCAAAATGAAAAGAATTTTGAAATAAGGGCTAAAAGGAAACTTACCATATTACGAGTGTTATAATTCTCCTTCACTTGAATCAGACTTCGTCCTCAAAGTTCGTTGCCCTAAAAAACTTTGGGTAACGTTCCCTCATTTCATCCTCCAGCTCCCACGTTCATTCAGAATCATTGCGATGTTGCCACTGGACTTTCACCAACTTAATAACCTTGTTCCTCAAGGTTTTCGTCTTCCTATCAAGAATCGTCACTGGTCTCTCGATATAATTCAGGCGATCATCCACCTGAATATCCTCCAATGGAACCGTCGCGGAATAAACCACTAAACACTTCCACAACTGAGAGACATGGAATGTGTTATGGATCTGACTAAGCTCCTCGGGAAGATCCACGCGATAAGCAACCCGACCCAAAACTCGGAAAGGACCGATGTACCTGGGGCCCAATTTTCCCCTCTTCCTGAATCGGATGACACCTTTCCAAGGTGACACCTTCAGAAGAACCATTTCCGCAACCTAGAACTCTAGATCTGATTGACGCTTGTCGACATAACTCTTCTGCCGACTTTAAGCTGTCTGGAGTCTACTCTGAACCTGCTGAATCAAATCGGTAGTTATGAGTACCACTTTGGTACTCCCCATGACTCGCTGACCGACCTCGCCCCAACATATCGGGGTCATGAATTTCCTCCCATAGAACATCTCAAAAGGAGGTCGATCAATGATGGCGTGATAACTGTTGTTATACGAAAACTCCACCAAATGGAGATACGTATCCAAACTCCCACCAAAATCCAAAACACATGCCCGAAGCATATCATCCAAGGTCTGAATAGTTCTGTGAGACCCCTTCTCTAAAACCTTACCATATTACTCTGAAACATGCTACATGCATATTTATAAACAATATTTTACATTGATACTCTAATTACAAAAGACTGGATACAAACCGACTATTAAAGTTTTATATATTACATAACTACCCAGGAATTTATAATTCATATACATATATGAACACTAGGTACAAAAGTAATAGTATTAACTATTCTAAATCTTCCAACAATACATGACTATACTGGATGCTTATTACCTGCAATTGTTAAACACTTAGGACGCTTAGTGAGTTCAATAACAATTACAATATAACGCTATGTCATATATATATATATATATATATATATATATATATACATATATATATATATATATATATATATATATATATATATATATATATATATATATATATATATATATCATGGTTGCATAAATCGCTAATCGGCCGCTAATCGGTGGACTAGCGATTAGCGATTAATCGGCTAGGCGGGGATTAATCGGAACATTAATCGGGGACCATTAATTATTAAGAAAATTTTTCAAAAATTTATAAATCTAATTTTAATCCTACAAAAAAAGCGATTAATCGGCGATTAGGTCCGATTAGGGCCGATTAGGTCCGACTTTGACCTGCGTTGACCAGAGCCGATTAGGTCCGATTAAGTCTGCTTAGGTCCGATTGGGCCCGATTAGGTTTGATTAATTCCGACTTTGACATGTATTGACCAAACCCGATTATAGTGACCGATTAGCAATAAATCTCATCGGTGGAGGTCCGATTAGCGATTAATCGGCCGATTAGGCCGATTTCTGCAACACTGATATATATATATATATATATATATATATATATATATATATATATATATATATATATATATATATATATATATGACAGGAGCAAAAAGGAACAAAGATCACAAAGACATATGTGAATCATAAGACATGCTTTCCATATCAACCAATGATTTGATTCAAAGATTTACAATCAATGAGATACAACAATTTCAACATGATATACATCAATAAGACTTCAGCCCAAGTGACACAGAAAATAAACAATTTCTGATTATCATTTTGCTAGAATATACAGCCTTTCAGCCATACCTAGCCCTATGCCAATACCAAAAGTGATACGAGTCATGCTCTACATGGCCAAATGCACAAAGCCAATACCAGAAGTGATACGAGACATGCTCTACATGGCCAAAGGCATAAATCCAATACCATAATAATACGAGACATGCTCTACATGGCCAAAGGTTCAAAGCCAATACCAGAAGTGATACGAGACATGCTCTACATGATCAATGATATAAAACCAAGATAACATAGGAAAGCACATTGAACATATAACACATAACATACAATTATCCCTATATGGAACTCACCGTGAAATAATCGAATGATAAAATGGTATTTTTGGGCAGCACTTCGTTTCTAAAAATGACTTTCTTTGACGAAACCAGAAGCTTTTTTTTAAAACCGGGCTTTGTGCGGGCAGAGTTTCGACTGAAAATGTTATTTTCTCGGGGTCTTCGGTGCTCCGAGGCTTGCTTTGGGTGTTGGGGTGATTTCCTAGGCTTCGGGGGTGTTAGGATAGCTTGAAATGAAGTAGAGGGTTAAAGAGTGTCAACTTTGTAACCATAAATCGGGCAGCCTCGCACCCTATTTATAGTATCCTAAGCACCTGATTACGCTGGGCGTAATATCATGGTACGCGAGGCGTACTTCTTTACCAGCCACTACGTTGGGCGTACAGCGAGCACGTTGGGCGTAGGAAGGGATCATCTTAGATGCGTCATAGCTACGAACACGTGTGCAACATGCGAAGGAGTAGGGCGACGTGGCTAACTTCGGAACGTGTACAAATAAGTACCCTAGGCGTACATACCTCGTACGCTGGGCGTACGACCTCCTCGAAGTTTGTGTCTGAAACTTCAAAAATCCGTATCTTTCACATACGTACTTCATTTTTGACGTTCTTTATATCCACGCGTAGGTGAGATTATAGTCTACAACTTTCGTTTAGATTCCGTCGGCTAATTTTGACTTCATTTTTAATATTATATTTTTAACAGGCCGGGACAGGAAAAGTCCGTTAAAAATTCATAACTTCTTCATCCGACGTCCGTTTTCGTCGGACTTTTTACTGTTGTACTACTATTGACGAGACTTTCGATTCTCGTTTAAGTTGTGTCGGCCAAAAATCACTTGATCTTTATTTCGAGTTTCGGGTTGTGTATTGCTATGCCGAATCTTAGAAAAATCATAACTTCCTAATACGAAGTCAGATTTGGACGTTCTTTTATGAAAGTTCTCGGTTTAACGAATACTACGACTTTCATTTAGATCACTAAAGCTAAAAAGTAGTTTATCGTAAATTCACATTTTACGTCATATGGCGTCGTGCCGGTTCTGTCGTGAAGCTTTGATAAGTCATAACTTCTTCGTTATAAATCGGATTTCAATGAGGTTTTCGTCTAAACGTTTCTAACGAGATAATTTACAACTTTCTATAACATTAGTTTTACTTATTTCCAACTTTAAATGTTATATTTTCATTAATTTCGATAGTTGACTTATGATCGGAATCTCATAAGACTTCCCATCACTTCCAATACTTTCTGATTGATTCTAAACATAGTTTTACTTCAAATCTCATAAAACTATCTTGTTAGAACTCAACGCTCTAAACATATATTATTTAATAATATTCATTTTTAAGCTAACAAGCTTACAAAACACGATAACTGAACAAGGTTATTAACGCGTATGTTACAAGTTCGCTCGCTTTAACCGTCAGTCCGCGGGTGGAAATCCGTACTGAAATGGAGACGAGTACCAACTCATCGTGAAACCTCTCTCCAAAATCTGGAAGTGAACCGGACGTCCCTGTCTGAAACCACAAAAATAGGCACCCCATGTCGTGCTACGACCTCCCTGATGTATACCTCAGCCAACTTCTCCGCAGAGATACTCTCCTGAATCGGGATAAAATGTGCTCTTGGTCAATCGATCCACGATGACCCAAATCGAATCCACTCCGTACGCAGTCCGAGGCAACTTCGTACTGAAATATATGGTAATCTCCTCCCATTTCCAAATGGAAATATCTAACGGATGCATCTTACCATGAGGCCGCTGATGCTCGACCTTGACTTTCCTGCAAGTCAAGCACATCTCCATATACCAAGCTACATCCCGCTTCATGCAGGGCTACAAATAATCGGGACAAAGATCTCTTGTGACATCCCCTAATTTCTCGGCCAGAAAAGAGCGATTTAATTTATGCTTTTTAAAATAAAATCAAAGAAATCCTTTTAAAAGATGTTGCGGAATTGGTCCCCAAAACAAAACATGATAAAAGTTTATCAAAACCTTTCTTTAAGAAATGTATAGTTTCATTTCATATCAAAACCTTGGGATGTTATGTTCCGATACAGATCAAAAGCATAAACAAGACATTATAAGCCTTACAACAGTTATTTACAACTACTGGCCTATAATCAAAAAAATCTCTCATCGTCCTCCGACTATGCTCGGGGTCCACTACCTGTAACATAAAAAGCTGAGTGGGTCAGGCTTGGGAGCCTGGTGAGCATATAGGGTTTTCAACCCACAATAGTAATAAACTTATTAAGTTCATCAATCAACAATAACCATGATTACCCGTTCCCGTTATCCTCACTTTACGTCCCTAAACACTTATCACAAGGGACCTAGCCTAAAGAATATCATCGGGATGGACACTACTGCTAAGGGGTTTCCTCAGCCATACATGTCCTAAAGGCAACGATGAGGGGGATGGAGTACAGCGAATGAACACCCAAGTTCATTAACACCTACAGGTTGCGGGCCTGCCAACGTTCCACTGGACTGTCTAGAAAAGTCTGTGGTCGTCATCCAAACTCCGCTAGATGACTGGATCACAATCACATCGAGGCCTCTCATCATTTTATTTCATCACACATCAACTATCTACACATGTTTTACCCAACATATTTGTAGATAAAAATACATATACAGTTTAAAACTTGTATAAAACATCTATTCAATAGTCACCTCAATTAAACAATTAATATAATTACACGTAGCACGTATTTTATAGAAAATACTTCATATCTAGGTGTAAGATGAAGGTGACTATACACTCACATGATTTGATGATAATCGGGCAGCAATTCGTTTCCTAAAACGATCGTTTCTAATAAAACCGGGAGTTTTATTGAGAAACCGGGCTCTACAAAGGTTGGGCTTCGAAACCGAAAAGATAAATTTCTCGGGCTTCTCGGGCACTTCGGGGCGTATTTCGGGTGTTATAATCGATACCGGGGCTTTGGGGGAAGTGGAAATAGTGAAAATATGAGTTTAGGGGTAAAAAGTGGCAAAAATCCAAAAGTATCCGAGAAGGATCGCAAGCCTTCTATTTATAGGGAGGTCCGAAGTCGGCTTAGAAGGGGGAGTCAGCAACGAGGACACGCGGCAGCAGCAGGGTGAAGGTGCGCAGGTGGCTCGCACGTGGGTTGCGCATGCGAGGGTCTCGGTGTCGGCCTCTGATTGGACCGAGGTCTAGTCCGAGGGTTCGGTCGTGACACTATGGACGAAGCTCGGATGCGTCATAGAAGACACACGTCGGATGCGAGGCGAGGACACGTGGCCGAAGTCCACGTATGCGAATTTTCTCGGTTTGACATTTTTTTCTCGATTTTCACGCCAAAACTTTTAAAATCCATAACTTTCGCATACGAGCTCCGTTTTTGACGTTCTTTATATGCACGCGTGATGGGTTTTATGCATAAGAACAAACCTATGTGCTCATACAAACCCTAATGCTTGGATCTAGGTTTCTCTATTGTACATGCTTTGAATCCAAGACTTACAAACCCTAGATCTATCAAATAAGAACTGAAATAAGGGTTTAGTAATTACCTTTGATTGTTATATATTAATAACAATCAATCCTTGCTTTGATTTGCTTCAGAAAGCTTAGTGCCTCAAGTGTTGCACCTCTAATGGAGTCACAAACACCACTAAGCAACTTGGATGAAGAGGGAGGAGAGAGGAGGCATCCAAAACGTCCAGAAACCCTAATCTAAGAGTTGTCCACGTTTTTGGGCATAAAGGGCTCTTTATATAGGTGTAGGCTATTAGGGTTTACAACTAGGAAACCTTAATCTGACTGCTTAGGCCCTAAGCAGCCCATGGATCCCTTTCTTTAGATTCATGGACGAAATCTTATGGGCTTCCCCATAAATTTCGTCCACTCCACTCTATGGAGTCCATTAGCCCACTCTTGCAATTATCTTATAATTACAATTCCAGTCCCTTAAGTTTAATTAATCTCTTTTAGTCACAAAATTAATTCTTAATTAATTCTTGACTAATATTAATTAAACAATATGATTTCTCCTTTAATATATTATTCTTATAATATATTAATAAATCATAATTCTCCTTAATTCATCCTACATATTGCTATGGTGAAGGCAACCCAAAAGGACCATGCTCATAATCGGGTCAAGTACATACCAAAATAGTTATGGACTTAGACACTAATCCAACAGTCTCCCACTTGGATAAGTCTAATAACTATTCTGCGTATGACTTCAGAACCTGATCAGCAATCGTAGCTTTCAAAGCCGCTGTCAACTCTGATCTTATCAGATATGCGTGTCCTTTAGATAAGGGATTGTATATTCCTCCATTCTACAAGATATCGTATAGACATGAGACATGGATTGAAATCATTCTCTCAGTCTATGTGTCGTTTCCCGATTTCCGATTTATGACGACTGACTAATTAAACAAATCAAATTAGTCCTGGCCCGGCCGAGCACTTTCCTTTGTTATCACTAAATCATCGAGGGGCCCACAGATATCGCTTTTATCCCACCTTGGGTAAAAGGAATGGATAAACTTTGACTCAAATGCTTGCTTGCACCTACTAATCGAATCACACACAACAATAAGTTTTATAACACCAAGTTACTGGTGCGTTTGCTTATCATCAATGTGCAACCGACCAGCAAATAACAACTCACACGTCTCGGTTTCAAGAATACACAATGTTATCGTCTCACCAATCACTCGTGATAAAACCATGAAGTGATTCAAGTGAGCGTGGGTTTAATCCAATACTTTAATCTTATCAAAGCACTCATGAACTCTGCAGCAAACTTGTGCTATGTCTAAACACTTAAGACAATCTACAGACAGATTCACGACAGTCTTCCTTCATGCCTACTTCCAACGTATGACCGACTGTGGAGGTTCGAATAACCCAGTTATTCTGGAAGTCAAAACATGCAAAATGAAACGCAATAATAATCTTAATCCTATATGGCCCCAAAACTTTTGAGCGTAAATAAAAACACTTTTATTTAAACACCATATTGATTACTCATTATTCATTGCTTACTGTTTCAGAAAATCAACTTATTACTTGAATTATAACCACAATTGTCCTATGCTCCAAGCATGCACACTTTGGTTTCCTATGGTCCATACTTTATGAAATAGATCACTTGGAAAACTTTTCCAATGAAACTCATTTCACAATCCCCAATATGTCAGATTTTAACATTTTATGCAACGATCCTTTCGTAAAGTCATAGCACAAAAGACATCAAGACTTGGCCAATGAAATCACAAAGTACTCTATCTGAAATTGTTACAAAACAATTATATAGATGTGATGTCTCTCACTCAAAGTACATTCCTTTGAACATCCTTTTTGCATAAAAGTTTCTAATCTAGACATATTTCTTAATATCCAACTCCCATTAATGGAAACATTTCCATATTTGCCATATGACAACTCATTCTTAATAGAATCTTATCTATTCACAATAATGTCAATATAGTTCATCCAATACTATACTTCCAACTACTCACAAGCGACAAATCCTCAGTGAACCTCAGATCGTCCTTTGATAGTTGTTTAATTATTTTAGTCAGAACCAGTTCTAGTCCCTTTTCCCTCTTAATGCCCTAGGTATTTGGAAAATTTTAGAATGGTCAAATATTATAGCATATGCAATCGATCCTATACCCGAAGCGTATTGGACACGATGCATAATGTCTCACATAAAGACATGATACTTCATCATCCTTCTGCCATAATATTTTATGTGCCATGTTCCCACAATTCGAACTATGAAGAGGGATGCTGTAATCATAATCGAATTTTGAGAATGCACTATGTATCCTTGACTAAACTTATTAACATTTCTTGATCTAAGCTTTAGAATTTTGAAACGAAGTATAATATTCTCTCCCTTAATTATAGCAAAACAACTTTTCAACCCTTGCAACTTTGCAAAATGAATCTTTGTTTTTCTATAATTAATATTGCTAACTTGCAATACTTACCATAATAATCATGCTCCCACTAACATGATGATTATTTCCTTACCAGCATAACACTTATGCTCCCACTAGCTTTGACATGTATTCAGAAAACAATCGAACTTCTAGAAAACAATGCTTATTGAATTCCTTAAGTTCATATTTCTAATACCTGATGCTTTGATAAGCCTTTATCTAAGCTTTTTAAGCTCATACACCTTTGCCTTAGATAGCTCACATGTGTGTCTAAACAATTTAGTTACTAAGTCCCAAATGTTCAGATCAATTGCCAAATCTCACAATTCGAACTATGAAAAGGGATGCCGTAATCATAATCGAATTTGAGAATACAATTTTCACAATTGCTATCTTCTTAAAATCTCTCTTAGTGAAAGCATTTCCTCACAATCATTTTCATGAAGGAGGAAAACCTTATGACACTTAGATTTTATGATGTATGTGTTCCTATCCATGTGAATTTGTCAAAACGAAAGCTTGTGACAGATCCAAAACCATATGGACTGAACTTGTTCAATCTTGATTTCTTGCCTCATAGTAACAGGAATGCCCACCATGTCTTCCAAGCAACTCACCCCTACATATCAATGTACTTTCCATTGATCAAGGTGCTTTGTCTTTATGCATTCAAATGAGAACTCATAGAACTCACATGCACAATTAACTCAACTGGAATGGCGCAGAAATAAGATAATGTCAACACGATAGGTTATAAACCTCAAGTCGTGCGCTAGTGATGATCAACTAGGTTTACTCTTGATTTGTTCTTGAAACTTTTCAAGACCATTAAGACTCCCACTGACTCCTTGACACATAAGATTCTCTTGTCAAGAAACATTTCTTGACAAACAATTATTCAAGAGTTAGTGTAGCCTTATGTCAAGTTTAACACTTCACACAATTGGTCCTGGTTGGTCTTTGTCTTATCCAAGACATCACAACTTACCAATTTCAAATGTGCAAGAATAAGAAAACTTTTTCAAATTCCACATTTGTCGAGTGTTATTAACCTACTTAAGACTTGTCACTCATGTCAGAATCTTGACTTAAGACTTGATATTGGAACGAAGTATGATTGACTTCTTGATTTAACCATTTCTTCAATTCTCGATTCCTCTTCTTAGACATACAATTGCAGTAAGACTCACTTAGAGGATCAATTGAGACATGGTTCTTAATCATTAAGACCTATCATAAAACATAATAAAAGGTACTCTCCCTTCTTCTTAGAATAGAGAAACTTTTATCTTTCTGCCTGCTTGATTCTTATTATTCGTTCTGCTATTCATTGAAACCTTTCCAATCAACTCAGAATTATACTTAATCTTATAAGTATAATCATATTTACTAAACTTTAGTAAATCATGACGAATATCTTTATCACTCTTGTGGTGGACTTGATCAACGCACAACCTAGTGTGCTTGATCTCCTGGTCCTTCTCTTGACACTTTGTCAAAGAAATAGTCTAATTTCCAAATACGAAGTTTCTCACTCATCACGCAACCAAGTTCCATGACTCCAAGTTTCTGTCCAACTGAAACTTGGGCGATGAGAATCTTCCCTTATTTGGCAAATTCTCGACATTTCCACAAATAACATAATCAAGAATCAAATCCATTATAGAAATAATTAAACATCAATTTTTCATACACACCATTGCAAGGATAAATAAATAAGACAAAATCAAAATTTATTTTATTGCGGAAAAACTTGTCCTTACAATGTAATTCAACTGAAAAACTATGCTATTACATATTTCTTATCAATCTATCCTAACTCTAGAGTAGCAGCTCAGAAATCTGATCCTCGAGTCCATGCGATCGAAATCCATTTCTTCATGATCAGATTCAGCACGCTTCTGCCTTAAGCTTCCTCTCTTTTCTTCGATCCTGCAAAAACATCAAAATGTAATCTTATCACATCATGTATTAAGAATCAAGGAATAGGAACTTATAGAGTTAGTTAATAGATTTTACCTGAAGTAGAGCCATACGTCTTGACTCTCCCATCTCTTAGATCTATCAGGTAAACAGGACAACTTCGTCTCCAATGCCCTTTCTCTTGGCAGTAGAAGCAGATGGACTATTTTAGAATGGCACAAGGAACTATCTCAGAATTTACCTTTTCTAGATTTCCAATGTCACCATTTTCAATGTCCATTGAAGTTTGGGAGTTTGATTTGCCAGACAAATTTGCTCGATCAGCACGCCAAATAATTTCTGATTAAGCAGCTATAAGCAAATAGGTCAAATCAATGAGGGTCACGTCATGGTCCATCATATAGTACTCTCTAACGAACTCACTATATGATTCAGGAAGTGACTGAAGAACCCAGTCAACAGCCAACATTTCTGAGATATCGACACCCATCATCCTTAACCTATCAATGTGTGACTTCATCTCTAAGACGTGTGCACACACAGGTTTCCCATCTTCGTGTTTACTTGCCAAAAGGGCTTGAGTGAGCTTGAACTTTTCAAGCCTTTGAACTTGTGGGTTAGGGAGAATAATTGGAGGAGGTGGAGGAAGTGAAGCATGACTCTGATTTCCTTGATCGTATCGTGGAACGTCATCTTTATTTGGAAAGCTTGTTCCAAGGGACTTGGGAAGACCATTGTAAGATTTAGACATCTACAAAACGGGAGAAAATTCAAGTTAGTTGATAAGAATCCTTGATGTAACACCCAAATGAAACATCAAGGCTAGGATCCAACACAATACTCTACAACCTAGAAGAGGGATGCCGTAATCTAGTTGCAGAATATTTGAAGGTAGGTAAATGACGATTTACCAATTTCCACCATGAAAAACGAAAAAGACTTTTAAGTTTTAAATGAATTGAAACTCCTAGATGATTTGAGATTCATTGAACTTTTCAATGGCATGTTTAATCTCGATTATGCCCTTCTATTTGTGACTGGGATGCCGAGGATCACAAATAAGGTGTGAATAACCATGCGAATGTACTTGGTGCACTCAATGTCATGCTTACCTAATCAATGTGCCGGTTAACCACACACGCTCCATTGATCTATGACAGACATCAAATCACCCTTCGCCACCAATGCCAAACCCAAATTAGTGTGCCGGTTAACCACACACGCTCCACCAACGTTTCAACAAGGGTACAAAGTGTAATTCTATGGATTAGCATACAATTCCACATTTTTCCTAAAGTAACTATGATTTGGGAATTTGTAAAAGCATTTAGTTACTTTGTACTTCATTATACTTATAATGGAAGGTTTCTATCCTATCCTACACGTTCGACTAACGACCCTCCACTAGTCAAGAGTGCGGTGGGTAAGAGTGGATACCCATTCAATCGCCATTTTATAGGCAATTTCCTTAAACACCCCTTATAGACCAGCTTCGTGAATGAGGCCTACTAACGGTAAGACTGACTCTTTACTCATATATATAATATTAGACTTTTAATGTTACATATATATAGTATAGGGTGTATTTTACACTTTTAAAATACTAGGTGGTTTTATTAACTTTCTCCTTTAATTAAACTCTTAATTAACTTAACAAAACCATGAGGGTGTAATTTGAACTTTTCAAAATACTTGAGTTTTAGAATTTAAATATCACATAATTAAACTATTAATCAAAATTTTAAATTCCAAAACTTGAGGGCAAGTTTTGAAACATTTCAAAACATTAGGGTTTAGAATTTAAGTATCTCAACATTAAACTTTTAATCAAAAAATTTAAATTCCAAAATTTGAGGGCAAGTTTTTGAAACTTTTCAAAACATTAGGGTTTAACTATTTAAATTTCAAAAACAAAACTTTTAAGTTCAAATTTAAACTATAAAACCTAAAGGGAGCAATTTGAAACTATTCAAACTTACTAGGGATCAAATAACAAATAATATAAATCAAACAATTAATTTAGTGATTATCTATATTTGACCTTTTTCAATTTCTTGTAAGATAAGTTACCCAATTAATACAAATAATCAATTTTAATCATATAAGGAATTTATTATCTAATCAATTGGTAATTATCTTGTGTTTTGGCAAGGATAATCATTTAATTAAGATAAAATTCGGATTTTAACTTCAAAAAACGATTTAGGCGTCAAATCCAAGTCAAAACAACAACAAAATCTCGAAATATCCTCTGCCTGACGCACAGACTCGCCGAGTCAGACCTGGACTCGCCGAGTAGGGCCAACTCGCCGAGTCCAGATACTGACTCGCCGAGTTGAGTCGGGCAGAAGCAAAAAAAATCGATTTTCAGCAAGCAAAACAGTTAAGCATCACATACAATTGAAACCAATCAAGGCTCTGATACCACTGATGGGTTTTATGCATAAGAACAAACCTATGTGCTCATACAAACCCTAATGCTTGGATCTAGGTTTCTCTATTGTACATGCTTTGAATCCAAGACTTACAAACCCTAGATCTATCAAATAAGAACTGAAATAAGGGTTTAGTAATTACCTTTGATTGTTATATATTAATAACAATCAATCCTTGCTTTGATTTGCTTCAGAAAGCTTAGTGCCTCAAGTGTTGCACCTCTAATGGAGTCACAAACACCACTAAGCAACTTGGATGAAGAGGGAGGAGAGAGGAGGCATCCAAAACGTCCAGAAACCCTAATCTAAGAGTTGTCCACGTTTTTGGGCATAAAGGGCTCTTTATATAGGTGTAGGCTATTAGGGTTTACAACTAGGAAACCCTAATCTGACTGCTTAGGCCCTAAGTAGCCCATGGATCCCTTTCTTTAGATTCATGGACGAAATCTTATGGGCTTCCCCATAAATTTCGTCCACTCCACTCTATGGAGTCCATTAGCCCACTCTTGCAATTATCTTATAATTACAATTCCAGTCCCTTAAGTTTAATTAATCTCTTTTAGTCACAAAATTAATTCTTAATTAATTCTTGACTAATATTAATTAAACAATATGATTTCTCCTTTAATATATTATTCTTATAATATATTAATAAATCATAATTCTCCTTAATTCATCCTACATATTGCTATGGTGAAGGCAACCCAAAAGGACCATGCTCATAATCGGGTCAAGTACATACCAAAATAGTTATGGACTTAGACATTAATCCAACAACGCGTAGGTAAAATTACGCTCTACAACTTTTATTTAGACTTCGTCGGCTAATTTTGACTTTAATTTTTATATTATTATTTTTAACAGACCGGGACAGGAAATCCGTTAAAAATTCATAACTTCTTCATCCGACGTCCGTTTTCGTCTGTCTTTTTACCGTTGTGCTACTATTGACGAGACCTTCGATTCTCGTTTAGGTCGTGTCGGCTAAAAATCACTCGATCTAAAATTCGAGTTTTTAGCTGTCTACTATTAAGCTGAAACTTCGAAAAATCATAACTTCCTCATATGCAGTCAGATTTGGGCGTTCTTTTTATACCTACTCTCAGTTTAACGAACACTACGACTTTTGTTTAGATCACTAAGGCTAAAAAGTAGTTTATCGAAAACTCACTTTTTACGACATTCGGCACCGTGCCGGTTTTGTCGCGAAACTTCGACAGGTCATAACGTCTTCGTTATAACTCGGATTTTGGTATTCTTTATATATCCGTAATACTTGTCACGACCCTACAACTTTCTTAATAGATATCGGCTTTATCTAATATTTATTTTTGACGCTTATTTTTATTCTTAATTAATTAAACCCTAATAAAACATATAAAACACATAATATTCACATAATTCCTTTTCATTTATTCAAAATGAGTTACAAAGGTTAACCTAGACTATAACGTCAATATTAATGCCTAGTCTAGAAACACGGGCGTTACAATTCTCTCCCCCTTAGGATGATTCCGTCCCCGGAATCACACATCAGTAAACAAATGCGGGTAGCGACTCATCATGTCACTCTCCGTTTCCCATGTGAGATTTGACCCGTTCGTATGTTTCCATCGCACCAGCACTAAATCGACCATCTTGCGTCGCAACTTCTTAGTCTTACGGTCAACGATTGCCTCAGGTTCTTCAATCAACCTCTTGTTTTCATCCAACCTTAATTCAGAAATGGGAATTATGTCGGGCACATCTCCCGTGAACTTTCTCAAATAACACACATGAAAGGTGTTATGAATACCCTCCAGTTCTTCCGGTAACTCTAGCTTGTAAGCTTGATTCCCGATCCTCTGAAGAACTTTAAATGGTCCAATAAACCTTGGACTCAACTTTCCCCTTTTACCAAATCTTATAAGTCCCTTCCACGGCGAGACTTTAAGTAAAACCGAATCTCCAACTTTGAAGGATATCGGTTGTCTTTTCTTGTCAGCATAACTCTTTTGTCGATCTTGAGCTGCTAACATCCTTTCCCTAATCACTTTCAACTTTTCAACAGTTTGATGGACTATTTCAGGTCCCATAAACTGCTTTTCCCCAGCTTCCAGCCAACATGACGGCGTTCAACACTTTTCTCCATACAAAGCGTGATAAGGTGCCATCTTGATGCTTGAGTGGAAACTATTATTATAGGAAAATTCTACTAGAGGTAAGTGTTCATCCCAGTTACCTTGGAATTCTAGGGTACATGCTCTCAACATATCCTCCAATGTTTGAATTGTTCGTTCGCTCTGACCATCAGTTTGTGGATGGTAAGCTGTACTCAAACACAACTTGGTACCCAATTCCTCTTGTAGACTCCTCCAAAACCTTGAGGTAAAACGGCTGTCACGATCGGATACAATCGTTAACAGAACACCGTGAAGCCTCACAATTTCCTTTACGTAAGAATTCGCAAGTTTATCCATAGACCATTTCTCGTTAGCGGCTATGAAATGCGCACTCTTAGTGAAGCGATCAACGACCACCCAAATCATGTCGTGACCGTTCCTTGTTCTGGGCAGTTTAGTCACAAAATCCATGATAATGTCCTCCCATTTACCCATGGGTACAGGTAAAGGTTCTAAACTCCCATACGGTTTCTGATGTTGTGCCTTAACCCTAGCACATGTTACACACTCGGCCACATACTTAGCAACATCGACCTTCATCGTCGGCAACCAGTAATAGGGTTTTAGATCCCTATACATTTTCGTACTGCCGGGATGAATCGAGTACATGGTCTTGTGAGCTTCTTCCATCAGAAGATCTCTTACTCCTCCCGTCTTAGGTACCCAAATCCTATCTTTGAATACCTTTAGTGCTTGACCGTTTGTATTAAACACCAACGTTTTACCCAAACGTTCCTCCTTCCGGTCATTTTTCTCTAAAGCTTCCTCCTGAGCTTTCTTTATACTTTCCACAATTGTCGAGACAACTTCAATTCTCAACGCTCTTGGCCTTTTCTTTTCAAGATTTACCTTCCGACTGAGAGCATCAGCAACAACATTTGCTTTACCAGGGTGGTAAAGTATCTCACAGTCATAGTCCTTGAGTAACTCTAGCCAGTGTCGTTGCCTCATGTTCAATTCCTTCTGATTAAAGAGATATTGAAGACTCTTATGATCAGTGAAAAGTTTGCATTTAGTACCATAAAGATAGTGCCTCCATATCTTTAAGGCGAATACTACCGCTGCCAATTCCAGATCATGGGTGGGGTAGTTCTTTTCATGCTCTTTCAATTGCCTCGATGCATACGCTATCATTTTATCCCTTTGGGTCAGAACACAACCTAACCCAACTCCAGAGGCATCACTATAAGCTGAGAAGTCATCAACTCCTTCAGGTAACGAAAGAATCGGTGCTTCACACAATCTCTTCTTTAACTTCTCAAAGGCTTCCTTATGCTTCTCATTCCAAGCATAAGTAGCTCCTTTATGGGTCAAAGCTGTTAATGGAGTAGCAATCGAAGAAAAGCCTTGGATAAATCAGCGATAATATCCGGCTAATCCTAAAAAGCTTCGAATCTCTGTAGGACTTTTTGGTTGTTCCCACTTCATCACAGCTTCAATCTTTGCTGGGTCAACCATTATTCCTTCTCGGTTAACCACATGACCTAAAAATTGGACTTCTTGAATCCAAAATTCACATTTTGAGAACTTTGCATACAGCTTCTCCTTTTTCAAAACTTCTAGCACCTCACGCAGATGCTTTTCATGCTCCTGCTTGCTTTTCGAATAAATCAAGATATCGTCTATGAATACTATCACGGATTTATCAAGGTATGGTTTACAAACTTTGTTCATCAAATCCATGAAAGCTGCTGGGGCATTGGTTAGTCCGAACGACATAACCAAAAATTCATAGTGTCCATATCTTGTTCTGAACGCAGTCTTTTCGATATCCTGCTCTCTCACCTTTAGTTGATGGTATCCCGACCTAAGATCGATCTTCGAGAAATAGCTCGAACCTTGCAACTGGTCGAACAGGTCATCAATCCTCGGCAACGGGTACTTGTTCTTTATTGTTGCTTTATTCAGCTCTCTGTAATCGATGCACATTCTCATGCTCCCGTCTTTCTTCTTTACAAATAACACAGGGGCTCCCCAGGGTGATGAACTAGGTCGAATGAAACCTTTGTCCAATAACTCCTGAAGTTGTGTCATAAGTTCTTTCATCTCTGTTGGTGCTAATCGATACGGTGCTTTTGCTATCGGCGTCGTTCCTGGTAACAAGTCGATACAAAATTCTACTTGTCGATCAGGGGGCAATCCTGGAAGATCTTCGGGAAAGACTTCCGGATAATCACACACCACCGGAATATTCTGCACCTCATTCTTTTCCTTCTGAGCATCGATCACGAACGCTAGATATGATGTACATCCCTTGGCCAAACACTTTCTGGCTTTCATTAGGGAAATGATTCCAGAGTTTACTCTGCGTTTGTCTCCATACACCATAAACGACTCTTTCCCTGGCGGGTTTACTTTTACTATCTTCTTCCTACACAATATTTCGGCATCATTGGCGCTAAGCCAATCCATTCCTAAAACTATGTCGAAACCATTTAACTCGATAGGCAATAATTCCCCGTGGAACTTATTCCCATCCAAGTCAATGAGGATGTTTTTCATACGATGGCTAACAGGTACAAACTTGCCACTAGCAATCTCGACTATTATAGCATTCACTAGTCTATCTACAGGCAAAGCTAATTTTCTACCAAATTAATGCGAAATAAAGGAGTAATTGGCTCCAGAATCAAACAAAATTTGGGCAGGCAATTCGTTTACGAGAAAGGTACCTGAAGCGACATCGACTTCTTCTTTTGCAGCTTCAAGTGTCATCTGAAAGGCTCTCGCCTTTGGCTTTGGTGGAAGATTGGGCTTTGCTGCATCCTTCCTCTTCGGACAGTCTTTCAAAACGTGCCCCTCTTCGTTACATCCGAAGCATACCCTCTTGTTGGACGGACATTCGTTGGCATAATGCCCAGTCTTTCCACATTTGTAGCAAGTCACCCCCTCACTACATTTCCCAGAGTGCTTTTTCTTGCACTTCTCACACCATTTCACTTCGCCTCCTCCTCCTCCAAACTTCTTAGACTTTGAAAATTTGCTTTTCTTGTTGGAACCTGAAGTTCCTTCAAATTTTATCTTTTCACCAACTTCTGCCCTCTCCAGACCCTTCTCTCTGATCTGAATCTCAACGTTCTTAGCAGCCCAGATGGCGGCTTTCAAAGTGGTTGCTTGCTTAACCATCGGACCAAAGTCCGCTGGTAATCCGAGGGCAAACTTGTTGACCTTGGAGAGTTCAGTTGGAACTAGATGAGGAACAAGCTTCATCTTTTCCGTAAAACTAGCAGCGTATTCAGTAACGCTCATCTTTCCCTTCTTCAAATTCTGGAACTCATTATTAATTTCCAGAAGATCCTGCTCAGAGCAGTATTGCAATTTCAGTTGCACCACAAAGTCTTCCCAAGACATCTTGCTAGCTTCTCCCTTGGGTATCGAGTCAGCTAGTAACTTCCACCAGCTCAATACACCAGACTTTAACAGAGGAATTGCAAGTGCGGTCTTTTGTTTGTTGCTGCACTCACAACTTTCAAACATCGTCTCCATTTCGGAGATCCAATTCATGACTTCCACCGGTGTCGGACTTCCAGATAGACACGGCGGTTTAGATGCCATGAAATCTTTGTATTTGCATCCACGTCCATCAACTCCTCCATCCTGGTTGTTTTGTCTAACTATCGGTGGGTTGGCTTGACCAAGAGTCCCATTGTAGTTCCCTCCTACTGATTGCCCTTCATTCAATTCGGGCTGTTCAACAGGTATCGTAGTTTCTTCCCTATTATGTTGTAGTAATCGCCTTGTCTCCTCCATTTGGCGATCCAACATCATCTGTATCATTGCTTGTACCCCAGCCATCGTCATAGGCTCAGGCGCAACTCCTACAATAGGTACTTGCTCAACTACTTGAGGTTGAGCTTGTTGATCCCTGTTTCCGTTTGCATTTGCAACTCCACTGCGAGTTCTTGCCATTACAATCTATATACCGAATAAGGCGAATTTAGGTCTTTATCCTCGATAGGTATTTAAATTCCCTTATCACTCCGAAACGTTTACATGTTAGTTCTATATATCGTAATCGTACGCTTAGAATCCTACACACAAAGGTTTCCAGATCCGGTCGGCAACAGACCATAGATCCGAACAAATAATGGCATATATGGCAAACATATAACATTTAGCACATAAAAGCATTTTAGGCATCTTTCCTAAAATAAACTAGTGCTCGTGTCTAAAATATGGTAGACACTCATCTCACAATCATCACTTAGCATTCTAAGTTTAAGTCTAGAAATCCTACAATTTCTTAGTTCGCTTAAACTAATGCTCTGATACCAACTGTGACATCCCCTAATTTCTAAGCCAGAAAAGACCGATTTAATTTAAGCTTTTTAAAATAAAATCAGAAAAATCCTTTTAAAAGATGTTGCGGAATTGGTCCCCAAAACAAAACATGATAAAAGTTTATCAAAATCTTTCTTTAAGAAATGTATAGTTTCATTTCATATCAAAACCTCGGGATGTCATGTTCCGATACAGATCAAAAGCATAAACAAGACATTATAAGCCTTACAACAGTTATTTACAACTACTGGCCTATAATCAAAAAAATCTCTCATCGTCATCCGACTATGCTCGGGGTCCACTACCTGTAACATAAAAAGCTGAGTGGGTCAGGCTTGGGAGCCTGGTGAGCATATAGGGTTTTCAACCCACAATAGTAATAAACTTATTAAGTTCATCAATCAACAATAACCATGATTACCCGTTCCCGTTATCCTCACTTTACGTCCCTAAACACTTATCACAAGGGACCTAGCCTAAAGAATATCATCGGGATGGACACTACTGCTAAGGGGTTTCCTCAGCCATACATGTCCTAAAGGCAACGATGAGGGGGATGGAGTACAGCGAATGAACACCCAAGTTCATTAACACCTACAGGTTGCGGGCCTGCCAACGTTCCACTGGACTGTCTAGAAAAGTCTGTGGTCGTCATCCAAACTCCGCTAGATGACTGGATCACAATCACATCGAGGCCTCTCATCATTTTATT
This sequence comes from Lactuca virosa, assembly GCF_052849685.1. NCBI lineage: Eukaryota > Viridiplantae > Streptophyta > Magnoliopsida > Asterales > Asteraceae > Lactuca > Lactuca virosa. The sequence continues at coordinate 39,031,610 of NC_136434.1, forward strand.
TCATCACACATCAACTATCTACACATGTTTTACCCAACATATTTGTAGATAAAAATACATATATAGTTTAAAACTTGTATAAAACATCTATTCAATAGTCACCTCAATTAAACAATTAATATAATTACACGTAGCACGTATTTTATAGAAAATACTTCATATCTAGGTGTAAGATGAAGGTGACTATACACTCACATGATTTGATGATAATCGGGCAGCAATTCGTTTCCTAAAACGATCGTTTCTAATAAAACCGGGAGTTTTATTGAGAAACCGGGCTCTGCAAAGGTTGGGCTTCGAAACCGAAAAGATAAATTTCTCGGGCTTCTCGGGCACTTCGGGGCGTATTCCGGGTGTTATAATCGATACCGGGGATTTGGGGGAAGTGGAAATAGTGAAAATATGAGTTTAGGGGTAAAAAGTGGCAAAAATCCAAAAGTATCCGAGAAGGATCGCAAGCCTTCTATTTATAGGGAGGTCCGAAGTCGGCTTAGAAGGGGGAGTCAGCAGCGAGGACACGCGGCAGCAGCAGGGTGAAGGTGCGCAGGTGGCTCGCACGTGGGTTGCGCATGCGAGGGTCTCGGTGTCGGCCTCTGATTGGACCGAGGTCTAGTCCGAGGGTTCGGTCGTGACACTATGGGCGAAGCTCGGATGCGTCATAGAAGACACGCGTCGGATGCGAGGCGAGGACACGTGGCCGAAGTCCACGTATGCGAATTTTCTCTGTTTTGACATTTTTTCTCGATTTTCGCGCCAAAACTTCTAAAATCCATAACTTTCGCATACGAGCTCCGTTTTTGACGTTCTTTATATGCACGCGTAGGTAAAATTACGCTCTACAACTTTTGTTTAGACTTCGTCGGCTAATTTTAAATTTAATTTTTATATTATTATTTTTAACAGACCGGGACAGGAAATCTGTTAAAAATTCATAACTTCTTCATCTGACGTCCGTTTTCGTCTGTTTTTTTACCGTTGTGCTACTATTGAAGAGACCTTCGATTCTCGTTTAGGTCGTATCGGTTAAAAATCACTCGATCTAAAATTCGAGTTTTTAGCTGTCTATTGCTAAGCTGAAACTTCGAAAAATCATAACTTCCTCATACGAAGTCAGATTTGGGCGTTCTTTTTATACCTACTCTCGGTTTAACGAACACTACAACTTTCGTTTAGATCACTAAGGATAAAAAGTAGTTTATCGAAAACTCACTTTTTACGACATTCGGCACCGTGCCGGTTTTGCCGCGAAACTTCGACAGGTCATAACTTCTTCGTTATAACTCGGATTTTGGTATTCTTTATATATCCGTAATCCTTGTCACTACCACTACAACTTTCTTAATAGATATCGGTATTATTTAATATTTATTTTTGACGCTCATTTTTATTCTTAATTAATTAAACCCTAATAATTAAGCATAAAACACATAAAAGACATAATTCCTTTTCATTTCTTCAAAATGAGTTACAAAGGTTAACCTAGACTATAAAGTCAATATTAATGCCTAGTCTAGTAACACGGGCGTTACATCTCTATACATCTTTGTCGCCCCGGGATGAGTGGAGAATCTCGATTTGTGTGCCTCCTCCATCAGAACCTGACGCAAACCACCTTAATACGGAACCCATACTCTCCGATGAAGAGTTAATAACCCTTGACTATCATAATCAAAGGAAGCCACCTCACCCACTATGCGCTCACTCTTCTGGTTGTAACACTTGGATTTAGGTATGTTCCCTAATTGCCCTTTATATTTAAATTGTTGCATTATTGAACCTTGTAGTAATACGTGGGGCGTACCACTTGGTACACTTACCGTACTAGCTGAGAAACTAGTACGCGGGGTGTACCACATGGTACGCTTAGCGTACTAAGGTGGAGTTTGATCGTGGGTGTGAGGTCTCGTACGTTGGGCGTACGAGGGTTACGCTTAGCGTACGTGGAGGATAAGAAACCCTAATTTTAGGGTGTTGCACCCTATTTAAGGTCCTTAAGTCCATAGGGCTAGCCTATTTACTAGCCTCCATACCTCCTAAACCCTAAATATCGACCCTTAGCCTCTATTGTTGTGTCTTTGAGCTTTTGAGAAGAAGTTGGTGCTTATTTTGCTCATTTTGTAGGGACTGAAGAAGTTTGAAGGTGCATTGCTTTGTGTGAATCTTAGAGATCCATAATCATCACTCATTTTGCATGTCTTTTGAGGTATAAAGTTCATACCTTGTCTTCTCCTTGCTTAGATCTCTTCATGTGTTGGTTTTATGCTTTTGGTCCCTTTTTGGGTTGGCTTGATGGGTTCAGTCGTTTTTGGGGCTTTTTCTGTTAGATATGGGCATATTATGAGTTTATTAGGCATAAAGGTGAAAACTTTATGGGGTATATGGTTTCATGCATGCATTAAGTCATCTATTAAGTCCTTTTGAGCTTTAAGAGCTTCATTAAGCCATGCATGCACGTAAAGTTAGCAACTTTACGTGATAGATTAGCCCAAGGAAGTCAGATCTAGGTTTTGGAGTAAAGTCTTTATGGATTAAGAGCTGGAAATGGAAGTTGGCTGAATGGAGTACGCTGGATGTATGTAACACTCTAAATTTTCAAACAATTTTTTTTCATTTTTAAAACCACATAAAACCCAATATCACATTTATCAAACACCCAAATGTATAAATTGTTCAAAACACAAGACCACAAAATGTTTGATAATATCTCAGAATCCTCAAAACATAATCTCAAACTGGCATGTACAATCAAGTCGGCGCCTTCCTGCGATCCTAAGAGGTACTTGAAACACATTTCACACAACACTGTAAGCACAAAGCTTAGTGAGTTCCCCAAAATACCACATACACAAATAAAAAGCCTCCCGTGGCTATAGATCAGTATGGACCCTCCGTTCATGTGTCTCAGTGAAGACCCTCCGGTTTCACGGCTCGGGTTGGACCCTCCAGTTCTGTATCTCAGTGAAGACCCTCCGGTCTCACAACTCGGTTTGGACCCTCCGGAGTAAGGCACAGAATAATATATAACATAAATGACAAAGAACAAAAGCAGAATATCACATAACTCAGTATAAGCACATAAGACCCTCCGGTCAATAACTCAAATAAGACCCTCCGGTTACACAGTATTACCACTCAGGTAAGTATAGTGAAAAGACTCGCCTTGTAAGTAAGCAAGTAGGTCTCGTACTCAACGATCGGTCTAATCTCCGCCTACATGCCATAATCATCTCTAATTAACACTTTATAACAATAACTCTAAAGATGTTAAGCTAACCCCTTTTCTAACTTTCAGAAAGGTTGAAAAACCATTTTACCCCTCCATGGTCTCCATAATCCATAACCTGACCAAACCCTAAAAGTCAACGGAAGCCAACACTCGAGTCAACAGTCCATGTTGACCCAACTCGTCGAGTGCATCTATACGACTCGTCGAGTTACTTTTGTTGGATTAGGTGTCTAAGCCCATAACTATAATTGGTATGTACTTGACCCGATAATAGCATGGTCCATTTGGGTTGTAACACTTTGGAACAATTTGATAGGATGGGTACTTGAGGAAGAGGTTATTGTGGTTTATTAATATATTATAAGTATAATATATTAATTGATAAATCACATATTTAATTAGTATTGATCAAGAATTAATTTGATATTAATTTAGTGATCAAAAGAAACTAATTAACGATACAGGGACTGATTAAGTAAATCAACAATACTTCTAGTTGGGTTCATGACTCATGTTGATTAGATTTGGACTAAACCTATGTGAAAGTCCAAGAAGGTTTAGCCCAAAAGACTAAGAAATATGAAGAGTCATTAGGGTTTGCATGGTTGTAATCCTAAGCTATAAAAGAAGTCCCTAACACCTAAAATCGGCACTCATGCATGCTAAAGTAGTGGCTAGCCGATTTTGAGCTCCCAAGCCTCTCTCTCAAGTCCATTCTCTTGTTCTTGGTTTGTTATAAGACATTTGAGGCATCACACTTGAGGTTCTAGGATCCAACTCAACTCGCCGGGTTGTCTCATAAACTCGCTGAGTTCGTAACACGTCCAGATTATTTGGGAAAACCCTAACCAACTCGTCAAGTTGGCTCATCAACTCGTCGAGTCCCTTCAATTCATTCTCTCATTCAGACGTTTTTAAGTAGAACTAAGGCCCCATACTCTAGATCTATCCTTCTAAGGCTGAAGTATCACGTAAAGCTGCAAGCTTTACATCCATGCATGGCATTTAGGGCTCAAAATGCCAAAACAAAGCTCTATGGGGGGGTTAATGCATGAAAGTTGGCCAATAGCTTGATAAAGCTTGTATCTTTATTCCCAAGGGATCTCATACTGTCCAGATCTGAAGTCTCAACTCCATGGCAAGCTCAAACAACTTAAGGACCCAAAGAAAGGATTGAAATGGCCATAAACTCCCTAGTGAAGAGATCTAACCAAACAATGATCAAGGTGATAGCTTTTTACCTCCAAATAGCAGCTAGCACTAAAAGAACACTGGATCCAAGGGCTCCTTCTCGTTCCCAGTCTTTTGCTCCTCAATCTCCTTCCAAAAATGCACTAGAACATACAATATTAGCCTCTCTATCTCTCTTACAGATGAATATAGCTCGATTAGGGTTTTCTCTCAATGTGTCAAGGTGATAAGGGATGCGGAAATGAAGGCTTAAGGTCCTTTAAATAGGGTACAAACCCTGAAAATTAGGGTTTTCACACTCAGCTCCTACTCGTCGAGTTAGGGTCCTCCAACTCGTCGGGTAGACTCTAAAAATCATGCGTCCATTTAATCTCTACTCGGCGAGTTGGGGCCTCCAACTCATCGAGTTTCTCTGACAACATGAATATAATTTAATTAATTATTATACTTGGGAGTCGGGATGTTACAATATACAAGTAGGTACGCTTAGCGTACAAGCCCTAAAGCGAGTACGATGCATGTACGTGCTGAGTGCGCCCCACGTACTCAGCTAGTTGGGCTTCGGAACTTGGATCTTTGGTTTGGGCCATTATTTTGGGCTTAGATGTTTAGGGCTTTGTTGGGCCATCTAAATTCTAGTGTTTTGGGATGGGAATATTTTTTGGGTCTTGGATTAAGGCCATGGAAGGGATTTGGGCCCACTTTGGAAAATTGGGCAATGTTTGGGCCTTGTATGATTATTTTGGTAATTGTGCCTTTTGGATTGTAGGTTTGGGCCTTAGTCTTGGACCAAACTAGGTAAGGGGTAAAAGGGTCTTTTTATCCTAATTATGAACTGATGGTTATGGATTGGAATTCAATTATTAATTGGATGTTATCTGGTATTGATAACTTGGGGATTTGTCGAACCAGCAGCCATAGATTTATTCGTGTGATTCAGCATTTCGAGGTGAGTTTCCTCACCATGTTTAGCGGGTTGAAGGCACCAATGGTGGCCCATGATTTGTTATGTTAGAATACTCGTTGTTTGTATGACACTTTTATGTGTATGTGCTTGTATTCTTACTGAGCGAGGCCCGATGGTTATTCTGTATGCTATTACCTGTTATGCTTATATGAATTGTATGTGGGCGGGGACCCTTATGCAAGTTTTGGCGGGGCCTGTTATACTCATTGGGCGGAGCCCATTATGTGAGTTTGGGCGGGGTCCCGTTATACTCAGTGAGCGGGGCCCGTTATGCGAGTGTGGGTGGGGCCTGATACACTCATTAGGCGGGGCCTGTTATGTGTTATGTATGTATGGTATGTGGTATGTTGGGGAACTCACTAAGCTTTGTGCTTACAGTTTTCAATTTATGTTCAGGTACTTACGGTTCCAAAGGGAAGAGCTCGAGATGATTGCAAGGAACACACCACCTCGTTCCGCATTTTCTTTATTTACTCTGATATGATATGTTGCTCGATACATTTGTTTACCTGGATTTTTATGATGATGTATTTGGGATATCGTTTTTATTAAATTAAAAATGAAATTTTTGGGTCTTATTTTGGGACTTTGCAAGTTGGTATCAGATCCTTGGTTTGAGGGATTCAGACATACTCTCAGGTATGTCTCTGAACTCAAATTGAGGATTTGGTAAAGTTTTTCAAAAATGAAAAATGATTTAAAAAGGAAAACAAGTTTTCTAATACAAGAAAGGGTGTGGGGCATGCAATCAACCGAGCTCAAGTAAGTTTCCAAAAATACCCATACATGTTATTTGATATGATTTGATCTGTGAATCTGTGAATCGCATGCTAGTTAGGGCTAAGGATCTGCTCAATATTTTCATGGTAGAATGGTAGGATAGATGCCTTTGTATGATTATTGTATGAGATTGTAGACTTGCATGCTAGTACTGATCAGTCAGTGATAGGATGGCCTTATTAGGTGATGCTTGGTTCTGATTAGTTGATGCTCGAATGATGCTTGCTTTGTGCTTTTAGGAGTTCTCACTAGCTTCAACTAACTAGTGAGCAAATATGCTACATTACATATTATGGGAAATAAATAATTTTAGAAGGTTAGGTTTTAACTCTATTGCGCAGCTCTTGTTTGAGTCCAACTGTTGTAGTGTGCGACCTTTCATTCCAAGAAGTATCTGGTTTTAGTGATATGTAATTGTATTTGTGAGCTAGTTAGAGGAATTTAGCGGGAGTTCCTTCAGTAGCTAATGGCGGAGAGTGGTGTGGAGTCGCCCTAGGAAAACCTAGGATGGGATCTAGTGCTGGGAGCCTTGTTTTGATGAGGGTTGATTGTATGGATGTAAGGTGATTTGGAGGAATCAAGGTAATCCTTGAGGGAAGTACGGATAGATGTGAAAGGTAGTATGGGCCCATACTACTGGAAGTAAAGGATCCGTACTCGATTCAAGGAGGGTCGCGATGAAACCAGGAAGCTTGTAGAATTGTGATCCCTCGATATATTTTGATGTGTATTCTGATGGTTTATATGGTCTATTTTCAGTATGGTGACATTGCGAGGCAGACCTGTTGGCAATTCTAGTACTGGAGAGGGCTCGAGCTCAGGTTCTGGAGTCGGGAAGGTAGATGGTCAGACTAGGGAGTTTATCTCGTCTAAGATTATGCGTTGCATTCTTGAGTAGACTCATGTGATCTTTAGCACGGTCAACGAGGGTATTCTAGAGATTCTGGATGAGCGGTTGAGTACCTTTTATTCTGAGATGGTGGCCTTGGTGGGGGCGCGTTCATTGACCTTCAGGGAGTTCCGAGCATGTGGAGCTTCAGGCTATCACGACGCGAAGGACCCGATAACGAGCAGGAGGTGGTTAGTGTAACATCCTGACTCCCATGTATAAATTTTAAAGCTTTATATTCATATTATTGTGGGAACTTGACGATTTGGAGTCCCCAACTCGTCGTGTCGAATCTAGTCAGCCCGTGTGGTTTATGGCATCTACTCGACGCGTTGGTGGACCCCAACTCGACGAGTAGAGGCTGTGTATGGAAACCCTAATTTTTAGGGTTTGCACCCTATTTAAAGGACCTTAAGTCCTTCCTCCAGCCTCCTTACCACCTTTTGACGGCCAGAAGCAAACCCTAATCGATCTAAATCCTATCTTGAGTGTGTGTGAGGCTAAAGTGTGTTTTTGGTGCAATTGTTGAAGAAACTTGAAGGTTAAAAGCTTGGAACGAGAAGGAGCTTGTAGATACATCATCTACATCGTCTTGGATTTCATTTGAAGGTAAAAAGTCTGTACCTTGGCCTTCCATTTGTTAGATATCTTCTTACGTTCATATATAGTCATTTCTAGTGCAAAATGGAGTCACTTTCAGATTGAGCTTGTCATAAGGGCATAGTTTCAGATCTGGACTCCTCTAGGCCCTTTTGGCCATAAAGCCTCAAGCTTTATGAAGCTTTGGCCCTCCTCTATGTCCAAAACCTTCTTCTAAGGCTAGTTATGAGTGTTTTAGCTTCTTGGATCCTTGCATGCACGTAAAGTTAGCAACATTATGTGATAACTACACCCTAGGAGTATAGATCTACAGTTTGGAGCTTTGGTTTCACTTAAAAGCATCTGAATGAGAAATGGACCGAAGGAACTGACGAGTTGCATAGTCAACTCGACGAGTTGAATGACGATTTTCCCGCTTTCTGGGTTCTGCATGAACTCGGCGAGTTAGAGAGGCAACTCAACGAGTTGGTTAGGGTTTTCCCGGCCTTCTGGACACTGCATGGACTCGACGAGTTGTCTGGCAACTCGGCGAGTCGACCGGGGTTTTCACAATTTCTTGAGTTCTGAAGGAACTCGACGAATCAGTAAGCTACACTCGACGAGTTGGGTCAACATGGACTGTTGACCTTGACCGCTGACTTTGACTTTGACCAAGGGTTGACCAGTTTGACTTCTGAGGGTATTTTAGTAATTGGATAATTTATGGAAGTGGATCATTGGTGGATGTAGGTGTTGGTGGTTGGAGCTGTGTTTCGGGATTTTGATATTACAGTTCCGATCGAAATTGTGAGGTGAGTTTTCCTCACTATACTCAAGGGTCGAAGGCACCAAGGTCGGCCCTTTGGATTGTAATCCTGTTTTGTTGTTAGTGTGATCTGTTAAATCGGTATCCTGGTAGATAGTTTGTTCTATGTGGTTATGATCAGTTAGACCGGTATCCTAGTAGATAGGATGTTGCTATGCTTAGTGATCTGTGGATCGATTTGTCTGTTGTAGACTGTTATGTGATTAACTGATATATGTGCACATGATTGATTAATGGTTGAGGCTTATCTGCTTTGTGCGAGAGCCAACAGACCAAGGCATTCCAACCCGATGGTTGTGGGCCAAGAGTATTCCATCCCGATGATGATTGGACTCATAGTATGTGGGCATTCCAACCCGATGGTTGTGGGCCAAGGGTATACCATCCCGAGGATGATTGGACACATAGTATGTTGGCATTCCAACCCGATGGTTGAGGGCCTGGGGTATTCCAACCCGATGGTTGATTGGGCCCATAATATGTTGTTATTATATGTGTGTTATTTGTTGTGCGGGTATTTTGGGGGAACTCACTAAGCTTCGAGCTTACAGTTTTGGATTTTGTTTCAGGTACTTCAGATGATCACGGGAATGCAAAGGTGTGATCGTGCACATCCTCACATTTTTATGATCTTGATTTATGGGTTACTCTGATATGAAACTATTTTGAAAACATTTTGTAATAATTAAGGGTTTTTGAATGCTTGAAAAAGTTTTAAATTTGCTTGAATTTTATGGATGTTACAAGTTGGTATCAGAGCCTTAGTTTGAATGAATTGGAGGAACACTCGTGTAAATCCAGTCTCAAACTAAGGAAAAGATTTTTAAAATTATTTTTCAAATGGTTTTCAAAATAAGAAAGGAGGATGCAGAATGTACGATCAGACGGAGCCAGTAAGTAAACCAAAAAATACCATGCAGTTATTTGATATTGTGATATGTTAAAATAGCATGCTAGTGATATGCTAGGAATCTTCAGGAATTGCATGATAGAATTGCCTGATTATATGATGCCTGATAGCCTAGGGTTTTCTTTATATGAAATTGACATCATTACTATAGTTACTTAGTGTATGCATCATGGTTATACATAATTAAGATCTTATAGCCTGAGAATGTTTGGTTTGGCCTTATTTCATGTTCTTGTTTGATGAAGGGCTTAGGGTAGGATCGGATATTCGGGGTGTCTATAGGGTCCAACGTAATGTATGGCTAGCATACACTGGGGCTGCAGGGTTGGTGGAAGTTTCATGGATGAGTTGTGCGGGGTCAGTCGGCCAGTTATGAGATATTTAGCCTTCCTCTTTGAGTGAGGATTGAGCGCTCGGCTATGCTTATGTATATTGTTAGGGCATTGTGATGATAGTTGATGCAAATATGGATAGGTGTGAAAGGTAGTATGGCCCCGTACTTCTGAAAGCACAGGACCCATACGCGCAGCAAGGAAGTCACAACCCTAGGGTTTAGTTGGGAGTTGGTTCCCCGTTGTTTATGAAAATTATCTGATATCTTCCTGGGGTATTTTTCAGTATGGTGGTTACGAGGCGATTCGAGACCGGATCTGGATCAGGATTAGGAGCTGGCAGCCAGGATAGGCCAACGTTGACAGAGGATCGTGTCAGGGAGATCATCCGCGAGGAGGTGGTCGAGATTGTCCAGGGTCAGATTCCGGAGATGTTTGGGTCTATGAAGACCGCCATGATGGAATATTTTGATGACAGATACACGGCCATTGCTGAGACTGCGGCTGCTGCAGCCTTTGCAGCCGTGGCGGCTGCAGGTACGTGGACAGGGCGGGCTTTTCAATACCGGGACTTCGATAACACGAAGCCCCCGACCTTCGATGGGACTCAGGATCTGATCATAGCCATGAGGTGGCTGTCTGACATGGAGGGATGTTTCTTCACATGCTCATGTCCTGCTGACCAGAAGGTCAGGTGTGCTCTGAACCTGTTGAGGTCCGGAGCAAATGTCAGGTGGAGGTTGATGCCTGGGTCGTATACTGATGATCAGAGAGCTGTGGTTACTTAGGGGCAGTTCAGGGATATGTTTCGCGCTCGCTACATTCCACGGGTCGAGCGCGAGCGGCTGTCACAGGAGTTTTTGGATCTGAGATAGGGTACGGAGATGGTGACGGAGATCACGCGCATGTTCACTAAGAGAGCGATATTTTGCCCGTAGTTTGCTTCTGAGCAGGCTTAGATGACACGTTATCTGAGCATGCTCAAGACCGATATTCGTCATTTTGTTTCTACCCAGCGTTGTGATACACTGCTGGAGTTATAAGAGGCCGCTAGGTGGCGTGAGCTTGAGATCGAGTTACAGTTACGGGAGCAGAGGCAGGCCCCGTCGTAGTCGCAGCCGGCGCCAAAGGGGTCCAAGACTGCTGATTCTAGGTCTGGAGGTCAGCCCGACCGCACTTGTGGGAAGTGCGGGACGGCTCATTCGGGGGTTTGTCGATCGGGTAACGGGTGCCACAAGTGTGGCAAGCAGGGTCACATTGCTAGGGATTGTAGGCAGCAGACTCCAGCCTCTGGGGTCAGACTTTATTACCATTGTTAGCAGGTGGGCCATATGAAGGCCCAGTGTCCCCTACTAGCTGCCAGGCCGGCATAGGCTCCAGCGCCGGCTACACTGAGGATTACTGACGGGAGTCAGGGTAGAGCAGAGCCTCCGAAGGCTCGGGGACGCGCTTTCCAGCTTACAACCGAGGAGGCGAGGACAGCACCAGATGTGGTTGCTGGTATGTTTTTATCCTTTATCTTACTGATTATATATGTTTTATGCTTATGTGTTTGTACCTATGATTAGGTACGTTCTTAGTGAACTCCTTACCTGCTTTGGTATTATTTGACTCGGGGGAGAGTCGGTCGTTTGTCTCCTGATTGTTCAGTAGGGAGTTCGGTTTGCCTGTAGGAGATCTACAGTGTCCGTTGCGAGTCTCTACTGCTAACGAACACAGGATTTCTGCTTCTTCAGTCTATCGAGGCTGCGTTCTGGAGATCTTCGGGGTATTCTTCCCGATAGACTTGATTTCGATTCCCATGAGGGATGTATGTATGATTGTAGGCATGGACTGGTTGAGTCGCTTCGGTGCCATGATCGACTGCGAGGGTCAGCTGGTGGTAGTTCGAACGACAAGTGGGGGAGAACTGGTTATCTTTGGCGAGGGCACCAGGTTAGGATCAGGGTTTTGCTCGGCTGCCAGGGCTCGGCAGTATATTTAGCACGGGTGTGTGGGTTACTTAGCGTATGTGGTGGATACGTGGGCCAGGGACCAGGTATGGGTTTCAGATGTTCCGATTGTTAGAGAGTTCGTGATGTGTTTCCAAGTTACCCGGAGTGCCTCCGGAGAGGCAGGTCGAGTTCAGGATTGACCTAGTGGGAGGTGCGGCCCCTATCGCCAAGGCACCGTACCGATTAGCACCACCAGATATGCAGGAGCTGTCATCAGAGTTGCATGAACTGTTGGGCAAGCAGTTCATTCGTCCGAGCCGTTCTCCGTGGGGAGCACCGATTCTCTTCGTCACGAAGAAGGATGGTTCAAACCGGATGTGCATTGACTACCAGGAGTTGAACAAGTTGACGGTGACGAACCGTTACCCACTCCCGATGATAGATGATATTTTCGATCGGTTGCAGGGAGCATCTTGGTTCTCCAAGATAGACCTGAGGTCCGGGTACCATCAGGTCAGGGTTAGGGAGGAGGACGTGAAGAAGACCGCGTTCCGGAATCGTTATGGACATTACGAGTTTGTGCTGATGTCCTTTGGGCTCACCAACGCGCCGACAGTGTTTATGGACCAGATGAATCGAGTCTGCAGAACGATGCTCGATTGCTCGGTCATCGTGTTCATAGATGATATCTTGGTGTATTCCACGACCAGAGAGCAGCATGAGGAGCAGCTCTGTGAGCTACTGGGGGTTCTGAGACGAGATCGGTTGTATGCCAAGTTCTCGAAGTGCGAGTTTTGGTTACGAGAGGTTCAGTTCCTTGGACATCTCATCAACCAGGAGGGATTTTGGTCGATCCGGCCAAGATCGAGGCAGTTATGCAGTGGGAGGTTCCGAAATCTCCCTCAGACATCAGGAGCTTCTTGGGATTGGCAGGGTACTACCGGAGATTCATACAGGATTTCTCCAAGATTGCAGTACCTCTCACTCGTCTGGCGAGGAAGGGGTGGATTTTCGGTGGGGCCTTGAGCAGCAGACTGCATTCGAGACACTGAGATAGCGACTTTGCGAGGCGCCATTGTTGACACTCCCTGAGGGAGTTGAGGATTTTGTAGTATTTTGTGATGCATCGATCACCGGGTTGGGAGCAGTCCTTATGCAGAGAGGACGGGTGATAGCATATGCATCACGGCAACTGAAGCCGCACGAGACGAAATATCCCACATACGATCTGGAGTTGGGAGCGGTGGTATTCACTCTCAAGATTTGGAGACATTACATCTATGAGGTCCGATGTACCATATACACGGACCACAAGAGTCTGAGACACATCATAGATCAGCCGGACCCGAACATGAGACAGCGCAGGTGGCTTGACGTAGTCAAGGACTATGACTACGAGATCCTTTACCATCCTGGTAAAACGAATGTGGTTGTGGACGCTCTGAGCCACAAGTCAGCTGGATCTTCTGTTCCAGCTGCATGTATGAGGATAACAGTGGTTTCTCCACTTGTGAGCTTGATTAGGGAAGCTCAGGCTGAGGGTATGCGGCAGGAGAACTGTAAGCTTGAGAGGATCAGGGGAGAGAACACCCGATTTGTGCAGGATAGCCGGGGATTGTTGACCCGTTATAGTCGGGTATGCGTTCCGATGTCTGGTGGGGTCAGACAGATTGTACTGGAAGAGGCTCATAAGTCTCGCTTCTCTATTCACCCGGGGGCCACCAAGATGTATCGGGATCCGAGTTTGAGCTACTGGTGGTCGTGCATGAAGCGAGAGATCGTTTGGTATGTTGAGAGGTCCTTGACCCGCAGGATGGTCAAGGTCGAGCACCAGAGGCCGAATGGTAAGCTGCAGCCTCTGGAGATTCCCATGTAGAAAAGGGAGCATATCACGATGGATTTTATCACCAAGCTTCCGAGGACATCGAAGGGATATGATGCTATATGGGTCATCGTGGATCGACTGACCAAGAGTGCCCATTTTCTGCCCATCCAGGAGAGCTCATCGGCCGAGAAGCTGGCCGACGTGTATATCCGCGAGATCGTTGCTCGCCATAAAGTTGCAGTCTCTATCGTGTCAGACCGTGATGTTTGGTTCACCTCCCGTTTCTGGCAGAAGTTCCATGAAGGAATGGGCACGCGGCTGCATTTCAGCACATCATATCATCCGCAGAAAGACGTTCAGAGTGAGCGGACTATACACACCCTCGAGGATATGTTGAGAGCCTGCGTTATTGACTTCAGTGGGAGCTGGGACTTCTACCTACCCCTTGCAGAGTTCTCCTACAACAACAACTTTCATTCCAGCATTGGTGCTCCACCTTATGAGCTGTTGTATGGACGAAGATGTCGCACCCCAGTCTGTTAGGGCGAGGTTGATCATAGGGTGATGAGTGGGACCGAGGTTGTAACATCCCAAATTTCGAGTCCAAAAATTTCATTTAAAATTAAGTGGTTTGCAAAACATTTGTAGTAAAACATCATCCAACCATATCATTTCATAAAACATATCACGTGTCTGAAAACCAAAGCATGAAAATAATAGTAATGTCAGAGCACAATCGCAGAACATCTCATAACGCGGAAAAAACCAATGTGTATGTGTATGATGTGCCACTACCGTGCCAGCTCCTTCCCCTTCGACGAAGAGGTACCTGAAACCAAAACTAAAAACCGTAAGCACGAAGCTTAGTGAGTTCCCCCATAACGCTACATACCATACAATCATATGATGAACAGCTAGGGGATACGGGCCTCGCCCACACCCATGGAGATACGGGCCTCGCCCACACTCCGCTAGTTGGGAGATACGGGCCTCGCCCACACTCCACTATCTGAGAGATACGGGCCTCGCCCACACTCCGCTATCTGAGAGATACGGGCCTCGCCCACACTCCGCTACTAAACCTTAACATACACGTATCACACAGACAACGAGTATAAACAATTCTATCATACTAGCATATATCATAAGCAAACTCAACTATGAGATACGGGCTCTGCCCACACTCCGATACTAACATATTGTCTATACGGGCCGGCCTTGGTGCCTTAGACCCGTTCCTACTGGAAGGAAACTCACCTCGTACAAGTAGTCGCTGATAATACGTGCGGGAAACCTCCGTCCGCTGCTGCTCCGGAAATCCTCCGGCTACAACCCTACAATACTCAGTTAGAAACTGATCTCTATACTTAGGGTAAAATGACCATTTTACCCCCAACCAAGTCAAGTCAAAGTCAAAGTCAAGGTCAAAGTCAAAGTCAACTTCCAGTTGACCCGACTCGCCGAGTTGGGCCGTCAATTCGCCGAGTCCCCCACTCTTTACTCGTCCTTATCCGTGCACCTACTCGTCGAGTTGGGCCGTCAACTCGACGAGTTCCTCTCCCATTCGAACTCCATATGAAAACTCATCCGACTCGCTGAGTTTATGAACAACTCGTCGAGTTCACCTTCATCTGATGAACAACTTCTGTCCTCAACTCGCCGAGTTGATGAACAACTCGCCGAGTTCTAAGGAGATTGCCTTGGACTCGCCGAGTACGTTCATGCACTCGCCGAGTCCCATGAATTTCCAGCACAAAGGCTTAATCCAGAACGTTGGGTCACCCCCTGTGACCTTCCTGAAATCTTTCTACACTCAACTGGGTCCTTTTGACCCTCAACTGATATGGACAGGACCATGCACTCGCCGAGTCCCATGAATGGACTCGCCGAGTTGGTCACCACCTTTCACTAAATCTTCGATTTCTGATGTACAACCCTTGATCAAAAGATAGATCTATGCTTCTATAATCGATCTGGCACGTAAAGTTACAACCTTTACGTGTTTGCATGGGACTTTGAGTTCAAAAGGACATAAAACAAGCTCCTAGGGTGCATGGGACCTTTTATGGGTGCAAAAGCCACTCACATCTGCTTAGGGACTCTTTGAATGACGTGATTCAGAAGCTCAAACCCCCAACCACGTTTGTAAACATGGTTGGCTACCAAAATGGCTCATAAAAGCCCTAAATCTTCCCAAAGAGGGATCTAACAAATGAAAGAGCAAGGTATAGACTTTATACCTTCTGAAGACCGCAAATGATGCTCACAACTGAATCCCTCTAGCCTCCTCTTGATCCTTCAAGCTTTTCCTTCTTCCTTGAACCACAAAATCACCAAGATCACTCTAAATGCCTTAAAACTCTTCAATAACGGCTAGGGTTTGCTATGGGGGTCTTCTGGGAGTAAATGGGACGAAGGAGGCTGAGTTAAGGTGTTTAAATAGGGTGCACACCCCTGGATTAGGGTTTTTTGTCCAAACAGGGTCTACTCGCCGAGTCCGGAAACTGACTCGGAGAGTCCATCACTTAAGATCCGCGATCCTTCTCGCTTCTACTCGGCGAGTTAGTCCTTCGACTCGCCGAGTCCAAGGCCAAAAATGCAAATTATTAAAAGATTAAATGAAAGGATACGTACCAAGAACCAGGTGCTACAAATCTCCCCCACTTATTTTAGACTTCGTCCTCGAAGTCTGCTGCTTGCTCCTGAAACAGCTCGGGGTAATGCTCCATCATCTCATTCATCGGCTCCCAAGTCCACTCCGACCCCTTCCGGTGCTGCCATTGCACCTTCACGACTTCCACTCTCTTGTTCCTCAGATCCTTCAACTTCCGGTCGAGGATCGCTACAGGCCGCTCGATGTAATTCAGGCTGTCATCAACCTGAATGTCCTCCAAAGGCACCACTGCGGTGTCGTCCACCAGGCACTTCCTCAATTGCGAAACATGGAAAGTGCTTTGTATCTGGCTGAGCTCGGCTGGCAATTCCAACCTATACGCCACCTTGCCCACTCGGGCTAATACCTTGAACGGTCCAATGTACCTGGGGCCTAACTTCCCCCGCTTCCTGAACCGGATGACACCTTTCCAAGGCGACACCTTCAGGAGAACCATATCCCCGACCTGGAACTCCAGGTCTGATCGACGCTTGTCGGCATAACTTTTCTGCCGACTCTGAGCGGTCTGAAGCCTGCTCCGGACCTGCTGAATCCTCTCGGTCGTCTTGAGCACCACTTCGGTGCTCCCCATCACTCTCTGTCCAACCTCGCCCCAACATATCGGGGTCCTGCACTTCCTCCCATATAACATCTCGAAGGGAGGACGGTCGATACTCGCATGATAGCTATTATTATACGAGAATTCCGCCAACGGAAGGTAGGTATCCCAGCTACCTCCGAAGTCTAAAACACACGCCCGCAGCATGTCCTCCAGAGTCTGGATGTTCCGCTCGCTCTAGCCATCCGTCTGCGGGTGAAAGGCAGTACTAAAATGCAGACGATTACCCAGCTCGTCATGAAACTTCTTCCAGAACCTGGAAGTGAACCGCACATCCCTATCCGAAATCACCGAAACTGGCACTCCGTGCCGCGCCACCACCTCTCTGATGTAGATATCGGCCAATTTCTCGGCCGAGATGCTCTCCTGAATCGGGATAAAGTGGGCGCTCTTGGTCAATCGATCGACGATGACCCAAATCGAATCCACTCCCCGCGCGGTCCTGGGAAGCTTGGTGATGAAATCCATCATGATGTCTTCCCATTTCCACAGCGGGATATCCAACGGTTGCATCTTGCCGTGCGGTCTATGGTGCTCGGCCTTGACCTTCCTGCAGGTCAAGCACCGCTCCACATACCATGCTACGTCCCTCTTCATGCAGGGCCACCAATAATCGGGACGAAGATCCCTATACATCTTCGTCGCTCCGGGATGGATGGAAAACTGGGATTTGTGCGCCTCCTCCATCAGGACCTGGCGCACGCCTCCATGATAAGGGACCCACACCCTGCGGTGAAGGGTCAACAACCCTTGGCTATCATAATCGAAGGAGGAAACCTGTCCCACAATCCGCTCACTCTTCCGATGCTCCTCCTTCATAGCCTCTTGCTGAGCCTCCCGGATCCGCTCCAGAAGCGGAGTCACCACTGTCATCCTCAGACAGATATCCCTGATCGGCGCTGCCTTGCGGCTAAGCGCATCGGCCACGCCATTGGCCTTCCCCGGATGGTAGAGGATCTCACAATCGTAATCCTTTACCACATCAAGCCACCGACGCTGCCTCATATTCAGGTTTGGCTGGTCCATGAGATACCTCAAACTCTTGTGGTCCGTGTAAATCATACAACGAACCCCATAGAGGTAATGACGCCAAATCTTGAGGGCGAATACTATAGCCCCCAACTCCAAATCGTGCGTCGGGTAATTCGCCTCGTGAGGCTTTAGCTGCCTCGACGCATAGGCGATGACATGCCCTCTCTGCATCAATATCGCGCCTAAACCTGCGATGGATGCATCGCAGTATACAAAAAAATCCTCCATGCCCTCTGGCAGGGCCAAGATTGGCGCCTCGCACAATCTCTGTCTCAGCGTCTCGAATGCGGCCTGCTGCTCAGGCCCCCAGCGATACACCACCGACTTCTTAGTCAGTCGGGTGAGCGGAACTGCTATCTTGGAGAAGTCCTGAATGAATCTCTGATAGTAGCCTGCCAATCCTAGAAAGCTCCGAATCTCAGATGGAGACCTCGGAACCTCCCAACTCATCACGGCCTCCACCTTGGCCGGATCTACCGAAATCCCGTTCTGGCTGACAAGGTGCCCCAGAAACTGCACCTCGCGCAACCAGAACTCACACTTGGAGAACTTAGCATACAAGTTCTCCCCCCTCAAAGTCTCCAGAACCTCCCGCAGGTGCTCCTCATGCTGCTCTCGCGTCTTGGAGTAAACCAAGATATCGTCAATAAATACTATCACAGACCTGTCCAACATCGGTCTACACATGCGGTTCATAAGGTCCATGAACGCGGCAGGAGCATTGGTGAGCCCGAAAGGCATCACCACAAACTCATAGTGGCCATAACGTGTCCGAAACGCAGTCTTCTGCACATCCTCCTCTCTGACCCTCATCTGATGATACCCTGAACGCAAATCAATCTTGGAGAACCAAGATGCTCCCTGTAGCTGGTCAAAGAGGTCATCAATCCTCGGGAGTGGGTAGCGGTTCTTCACCGTTACCTTATTCAGCTCCCGATAATCTATACAAATCCAATGCGACCCGTCCTTCTTCTTCACAAACAGAATCGGGGCTCCCCAGGGTGAACTGCTCGGTCGAATGAAACCCTTGTCTAACAGCTCCTGAAGCTGTGTAGACAACTCTTGCATCTCAGGAGGAGCCAACCGATACGGTGCCTTGGCTATCGGAGCCGCACCAGGGACTAGGTCGATCCTGAACTCCACATGTCGCTCCGGAGGTATCCCAGGCAACTCCTCAGGGAATACGTCCGCAAACTCTCGTACCACGGGTACATCGTCCACCGTAGTCCTACCCGCCTCCCGGGTATCCATAACATAGGCGACATAACCTGCGCAACCCTGCTGAAGGTAACGCCAAACTCTCGCTGCTGAACATAAAGCTGGTCCTCGTTGTGGCCTCTCGCCCTGAATCACCAGCTCTCCCCCACTTGGGGTCCTGATCCGTACCAACTGCTGCGCGCAGTCGATCACTGCCCCATTGGGGCTCAACCAATCCATGCCAATAATGACCTTGTTCCCCCGTAAAGGTATAGGAACTAAATCCACCAAATAGCGCTCCTCAAATATCCTCAACACACAATCTCGGAAGACCTCGGATGCTCGCACTGACCGGTCGTCCGCAATCTCGACCTCTAAAGGGAAATCCAACATGCCCGCAGACTCAGAAAACTTCTTGCTAAGCGCAAGAGAAACAAACGATCGGGTGGCACCCGAGTCAAACAACACCTGCACTGGGATACCGTTCACATGGAACGATCCTAAATGTATATACACAGAGCACATATCAATATCATAAACATCATATAAATAAGTCAGAGGGAAAGAATCATACCCGTCACTACATCGGGTGCAGCGCGTGCCTCCTCGGCTGTCAGATGAAATGCCCGGCTCCTCACCACCGAGCCTCTGCCTTGCCCTGCCGGCCATCTGTAATCCGCATGGTCGCTGGAGCTGGCGCCTTCACTGGCGCTGCTGTTGTCAACTGGGGGCGGTTGGCCCTCTTGTGGCCCCTCTGGTTGCAGTGGAAACATAGCAACTCAGATGTCTGAACAACCGAAGCAGGGGCAGTACAATCCCTGCTAAAGTGTCCCGTCTTGCCGCACTTGTAGCAGCCCGACGATCCCAATCTACACGCTCCCTCGTGCGACCTGCCGCACTTCCTGCAGCGGCCCGGTCCTGACTGGCCTTTCGGCCTACCATCTAATCCCTTGGGCTTCTTCCCCGAAGCCCCTATCGTCTGTCCCTCCTCTGTCTTCCTCTTCCGGATGTGCTCCAGATCTATCTCCCTCTCCCTTGCCCTGGCAATCATAGAATCCAGGGTAGGGCAAGCTGAAAAACTGACATGCTCCCGAATGTCGGCTCGCAACATATCATGGTAGCGGGTCCTCCTCATATCCTCATCACCCGCATACTGGGGCACCAGTAACGCCCTCTCCCGGAACTTGGCGGTGATCTCCGCCACAGTCTCCGTCGTCTGGCTCATATCCAAAAACTCCCTGGCCAGCTGTTGAAGCTCTACAGCTGGCGCAAACTCTGCTCTGAACCGAGCCACAAAGTCCGACCATGTCATAGCCTCAACAGCCGAGGCTCCCAATGAGTCACCAACAGACTCCCACCAATCTTTAGCTCTGTCTCTCAAACACCCTGCTGCATATCTCACCTTCGACCCCTCGGGGCAGAAGCTGGTCAGCTGCGCAGACTCAATGTCTGCAATCCATCATCTGGCCACAATGGGGTCCTTCACCCCATGGAAGTTCATCACACCACTGCTCCTGAAGTCCTTAAAGGACAGTGTGCGAGATCCTGACTGGCCAGATGCCGTGTCACTCTTGAACGCCCTGAGGCGGTCCTCCATCAGCTCAACTATCCCTTCCTTGATCGACCCGAAAATGATGGGGGTCGACTCAAGGATGCCTCTGGTAATCTCTGACGCGATGAACTCGCGTAGCCTCTCATCCACTGGTTCGGAACCTGAACCCGAACCCGATCCCTCTCCCGAACTGCCAACTGCTGGCCTCGAACGTAGTACCACCATTCTGCAATACATAACGACAACTGTCAGTGGTACTGATACATCTAGAGGGAGTATATCTACTGCAAGGTTCCTGGTCTCGCCTCAGCCTTCCTCGATTGAAGTACGGATCCTCTGCTTTCAGTAGTACGGGCCCATACTACATTCCACATCTATCCGTACTTTCCTCAAGAACTGTCTCGACTCCACCAAGTCCCTTCTACTATAGCTGATTCTCTGCCATTCCCATTCTAGGCTTGCCCTAGGCAAAATCTCTGACTCCACCCAAACCGGTCCTCAGCCGCTGAAGGCCTCCTTGTAATGCCAATTAGCCATTACCTGAATACCATCACATGTGGCGAGGCTCAGATAATCCTTTGAGTAAAAGACTCGTCCCTACAACGGTTAGACTCAAACGAGAGCTGCGCAATAGGGCCAAATCCAGCACTCTGAGATTATTCAACCCTGATCACATGTGACGTGACGTATGCACCTAATGGCTAACTCCCATCACTCCGAGTCCTACAAAGCACGAAGCAAGCAGCATTCGGGCACAGGAACTACTCAAGCAAATCTATCCTCATAACGAGAAACTGTACTAGCATACAATGCTAAGCTCACACTATCAGGCATAACCTAAACAGGCTATCCTACTGCTGTCTACTCAATACTAGTATGCAATTCTCATAAAGCAGGCACATAAGGCATCCTCCTAGATCCTTAGTCCTATTTTAGCATACTGTTCTACTAAAACTGAAACTGATAATCATAACATAAACTTGTATGGGTACTTTGGGGAATACTTACTTAAGCTCGGCCGGTCGCGCACATCACACACCTTGTTCTTTCTCAAAACTCTTTTACTTAGCTTTTAGAAAATCATTTCTTTATAAAAATTCTTTTAACCCCTCGATTTGAGTCCAGACACCCCCGAAGGTGTGTCCGAATCCCTCAAACCAGGGCTCTGATACCAACTTGTAACATCCCAAATTTCGAGTCCAAAAATTTCATTTAAAATTAAGTGGTTTGCAAAACATTTGTAGTAAAACATCATCCAACCATATCATTTCATAAAACATATCACGTGTCTGAAAACCAAAGCATGAAAATAATAGTAATGTCAGAGCACAATCCCAGAACATCTCATAACGCGGAAAAAACCAATGTGTATGTGTATGATGTGCCGCTACCGTGCCAGCTCCTTCCCCTTCGATGAAGAGGTACCTGAAACCAAAACTAAAAACCGTAAGCACGAAGCTTAGTGAGTTCCCCCATAATGCCACATACCATACAATCATATGATGAATAGCTAGGGGATACGGGCCTCGCCCACACTCCGCTAGCTGGGAGATACGGGCCTCGCCCACACTCCACTATCTGAGAGATACGGGCCTCGCCCACACTATGCTATCTGAGAGATACGAGCCTCGCCCACACTCCGCTACTAAACCTTAACATACACGTATCACACAGACAACGAGTATAAACAATTCTATCATACTAGCATATATCATAAGCAAACTCAACTATGAGATACGGGCTCTGCGCACACTCCGATACTAACATATCGTCTATACGGGCCGACCTTGGTGCCTTAGACCCGTTCCTACTGGAAGGAAACTCACCTCGTACAAGTAGTCGCTGATAATACGTGCGGGAAACCTCCGTCCGCTGCTGCTCCGGAAATCCTCCGGCTACAACCCCACAATACTCAGTTAGAAACTGATCTCTATACTTAGGGTAAAATGACCATTTTACCCCCAACCAAGTCAAGTCAAAGTCAAAGTCAAGGTCAAAGTCAAAGTCAACTTCCAGTTGACCCGACTCGCCGAGTTGGGCCGTCAACTCGCCGAGTCCCCCACTCTCTACTCGTCCTTATCCGTGCACCTACTCGTCGAGTTGGGCCGTCAACTCGACGAGTTCCTCTCCCATTCGAACTCCATATGAAAACTCATCCGACTCGCCGAGTTTATGAACAACTCGTCGAGTTCACCTTCATCTGAGGAACAACTTCTGTCCTCAACTCGCCGAGTTGATGAACAACTCGCCGAGTTCTAAGGAGATTGCCTTGGACTCGCCGAGTACGTTCATGCACTCGCTGAGTCCCATGAATTTCCAGCACAAAGGCTTAATCCAGAACGTTGGGTCACCCCCTGTGACCTTCCTGAAATCTTTCTACACTCAACTGGGTCCTTCTGACCCTCAACTGATATGGACAGGACCATGCACTCGCCGAGTCCCATGAATGGACTCGCCGAGTTGGTCACCACCTTTCACTAAATCTTCGATTTCTGATGTACAACCCTTGATCAAAAGATAGATCTATGCTTCTATAATCGATCTAGCACGTAAAGTTACAACCTTTACGTGTTTTCATGGGACTTTGAGTTCAAAAGGACATAAAACAAGCTCCTAGGGTGCATGGGACCTTTTATGGGTGCAAAAGCCACTCACATCTGCTTAGGGACTCTTTGAATGACGTGATTCAGAAGCTCAAACCCCCAACCACGTTTGCAAACATGGTTGGCTACCAAAATGGCTCATAAAAGCCCTAAATCTTCCCAAAGAGGGATCTAACAAATGAAAGAGCAAGGTATAGACTTTATACCTTCTAAAGACCGCAAATGATGCTCACAACTGAATCCCTCTAGCCTCCTCTTGATCCTTCAAGCTTTTCCTTCTTCCTTGAACCACAAAATCACCAAGATCACTCCAAATGCCTTAAAACTCTTCAATAACGGCTAGGGTTTGCTATGGGGGTCTTCTGGGAGTAAATAGGACGAAGGAGGCCGAGTTAAGGTGTTTAAATAGGGTGCACACCCCTGGATTAGGGTTTTTTGTCCAAACAGGGTCTACTCGCCGAGTCCGGAAACCGACTCGGTGAGTCCATCACTTAAGATCCGCGATCCTTCTCGCTTCTATGTGGCGAGTTAGTCCTTCGACTCGCCGAGTCCAAGGACAAAAATGCAAATTATTAAAAGATTAAATGAAAGGATACGTACCAAGAACCAGGTGCTACAGAGGTAGTCCTGGAGACTACCGAGATGATACAATAGATCAGACGGCGTTTGCAGACTGCTCAGAAACGGCAGAAGAGCTACGCCGACCGGTGCCGATCTAAGTTAGAGTCTCACCCTGGCCAGTTAGAGTTTCAGGTTGGTGACATGGTACTCCTGAAGGTCTCACCCTGGAAGGGTGTGATTCGCTTCAGGAAGAGGGGGAAGTTGGGTCCCCGATACATTGGGCCATTCAGGATCATTGTCAGGGTTGGCAAGGTGGCGTATAGACTGGATCTTCCAGAGGAGCTTACTCAGATCCACAACACTTTCCATGTTTCACAGCTGCGGAAGTGCATACTAGACGAGGAGGCAGTGGTGTCATTGGATGATATACAGGTCGATGAGCGCCTGAATTACGTGGAGAGGCCGGTGGCCGTTCTGGAGAGGAAAGTGAATGTTCTACGGAACAAGGAAGTACCTTTGGTAAAGGTACAATGGGAGCATCGGATGGGATCCGAGTGGACTTGGGAGCCGGAGGCAGATATGCGGGAGCATTATTCAGAGTTGTTCACCGCAGCAGACTTCGAGGACGAAGTCTAGTTCAAGTGGGGGAGAATTGTAACATCCCGACTCCCAGGTATAAATTCTAAAGCTTTATATTCATATTATTGTAGGAACTTGACGAGTTGGAGGCCCTAACTCGTCGTGTCGAATCTGGTCAGCCCGCGTGGTTTATGGCATCTACTCGACGCGTTGGTGGACCCCAACTCGACGAGTAGAGGTTGTGCATGGAAACCCTAATTTTTAGGGTTTGCACCCTATTTAAAGGACCTTAAGTCCTTCCTCCAGCCTCATTACCATCTTTTGATGGCCAAAAGCAAACCCTAATCGATCTAAACCCTATCTTGAGTGTGTGTGAGGCTAAAAGTGTGTTTTTGGTGCACTTGTTGAAGAAGCTTGAAGGTTAAGAAGCTTGGAACAAGAAGGAGCTTGTAGATCCATCATCTACATCGTCTTGGCTTTCATTTGAAGGTAAAAAGTTTTTACCTTGGCCTTCCATTTGTTATATCTCTTCTTACGTTCATATATGGTCAATTCTAGTGCAAAATGGAGTCACTTTCAGATTGAGCTTGTCATAAGGGCATAGTTTCAGATCTGGACTCCTCTAGGCCCTTTTGGACATAAAGCCTCAAGCTTTATGAAGCTTTGGCCCTCCTCCATGTCCAAAACCTTCTTCTAAGGCTTGTTATGAGTGTTTTAGCTTTTTGGAGCCTTGCATGCACGTAAAGTTGGCAACTTTACGTGATAACTACACCCTAGGAGTCTAGATCTACAGTTTGGAGCTTTGGTTTCACTTAAAAGCATCTGAATGAGAAATGGACCGAAGTAACTCGATGAGTTGCATAGTCAACTTGACAAGTTGAATGAGGATTTTCCCGCTTTCTGGTTTCTGCATGAACTCGGCGAGTTTGAGAGGCAAATCGACGAGTTGGTTAGGGTTTTCCCGGCCTTCTGGACACTGCATGGACTCGAAGAGTTGTCTGGAAACTCGGCGAGTCAACTGGGGTTTTCACGATTTCTTGAGTTCTGAAGGAACTCGACGAGTCAGTAAGCTACACTCGACGAGTTGGGTCAACATGGACTGTTGACCTTGACCGTTGACTTTGACTTTGACCAAGGGTTGACCAGTTTGACTTCTGAGGGTATTTTAGTAATTGGAGAATTTATGGAAGTGGGTCCTTGGTGGATGTAGGTGTTGGTGGTTGGAGCCGTGTTTCGGGATTTTGATATTTCAGTTCCGATCGACATTGCGATGTGAGTTTTCCTCACTATACTCAAAGGTCGAAGGCACCAAGGCCGGCCCTTTGGATTGTTATCCTGTTTTGTTGTTAGTATGATCTGTTAGATCAGTATCTTGGTAGATAGGATGTTCTATGTGGTTATGATCAGTTAGATCAGTATCCTGGTAGATAGGATGTTGCTATGCTTAGTGATCCATGGATCGGTTTGTCTGTTGTAGACTTGCCTCCTGTCTTCTGAAGGACAGGGCACGTGGTTGGTGGGAGGAGGTCGGGCGCAGTGGATGATGAGGTTGTTGATTCGATGACCTGGGATGATTTTGTGACTAGGTTCAGGGTTGAGTTCGCACCGGTGATTGAGGTGCAACAGTTGGCGCGAGAGTTTCAGGATCTCCGCCAGACTACTGAGACGGTGGTTGAGATCACCGCGAGGTTTTGGGAGAGGGAACTTTTGGTTTCGTGGTATGTGGTGGATGAGGAGATGAAGAAGGCTCGGTATCATGAGATGTTGAGGAGTGACATTCGACACTTTATGAACTGATCCAACTGCAAGACGCTGGAGGATATGATAGCGAGGGCTAGAGAGAGAGAGATATTGATTTTGAGATGGAGAGGAAGAGGAAGTCGGATGAGGTTCAGGCATCAGGGGGTTTGGGCAAGAGTCCCAAGGTTGTTGATACGAGAGGGAAGGGTCAGCAGGGCCGAGGCCGTTGCGGCAAGTGCTGCATGACGCACGATGGGACGTGTAGGGTGGGTAGTTCTCACAGCTTCAAGTACGGTCAGACTAGTCATATTAGCAGGGATTGTACTACTACCACCACCATCACCTCGGTATCTGATCTGATTTGCTTTCATTGCTATCAAAGGAGCCACAAGAAGGATCATTGTCCGAGTTTGGTTGCAGCAGGACCGGTGTCAGTACCCACTCCTGCAACCCTTCGGATGACTGACGGCCACCAGGGCCGGGCAGATGCGCCTGTGGTGAAGAGCAGGGCCTTTCATATGACAACCGAGGAGGCTCACGCGGCACCAGATGTGGTGACGGATATTTATCTTTTCCTTACCTCTTTATTTATATTGAATTGTTACATATATTTATGTGTTTTATTTTAAGATCGTTCCTCGTGAACGGTATTTCTCTTTTGGTATTGTTTGATTCGGGGGCTACCCTATCTTTTGTATCTTTTATATCGCTGATTCTAGGTCTGTTCGGGTTGCGAGGGTCCATCGGGGTTGTACTCTTCATTTATTTAGCGAGCAATATCCGGTTGATTTGGTTCCTATTCTTCTGTGTGGGAACAAGGTTGTTATGGGTATGGATTGTGTAACATCCCTGGTTTTCTGGTATTTTCAAATCCTTCCTTTGGTTTTAAAGTATGTCATTTTGGTCCTTGGATTATAAAGATGTAGCCCTAAGAAACCCTAGTGGCAAAATGGTAATTTTGAGAGTTGGAGTTGTACATTGGGCGTACATGTGAGTACGCTAAGCGTACTAGGGCGTGCTCTAGTACGCTGGGCGTACTAATGTCTAGGTGAAACCCTAATTTTTAGGGTTTGAGGAGTATTTAAATACCTTTATGGATCATTTAGCCTCATCCTTTCAGACTCCAAGCCTTTGAGTGGTCCTTAGCAAACCCTAACCCCATAAGAGAGTGTTTTGAGTTAAAGTGTGTTATTTGTGTGCTTAAAGGAGAAGGAAGTGCATCAAGGAATCTAGAAGTGAAAACAAGCTTGTGGATCTTGGGTTATCATCTTCTTGGGAAGCTCCAGAAGGTAAAAAGTTGCTACCTTTATGCTTGGTTTGCTTAGATCTCATCTTGGTAGCTTTATGGTGGTCTTTTGTCCCAAAAAGTCCCATTGTTGTGCATGTTTGGTGTTGGACGTTTTGGGTTGTCCTTTTAGACCCTGGGAAGGGTTATAAGCCATAAAAATGAGGTCCCTTTAGCTAGTCTGGCTCCATATGTATTAAGGACTTTTTGGACTTATAAAGTCATAAAGTTGGAGACTTTATGACTCTAATGTGCATTTGAACCATGGATCTGAAGTTTAGGCTTAAGTGCTTAAGCCATTAAGCACTTATTGAGATTTTGGACTCTGCAAGGGTACACCCCGTGTACTCGGTCAGACACCCCGTTGTGGGTCAATGTGAGGCTGTGTACGCCCATCGTACCGAAGGAGTACTCCCCGCATACGTCTTCTGTTGGACTTCATATTTTGGGCTTCAAGTTTTGGGCCACCTTTTGGGCTTGAATGCTTGGGCCCTTATTGGGTTATATGAGTATGAGTGTTTTGGGCCAAGTGAAGAGTTGGACCTTAGGATAAGGCCCAAAAAGGAGTTTACCCTAATTTGGAAAATTGGGCCAATGATGGGCCTTGTATAATTTTGGGCTTTTTGGATCAAGAATTAGGTCTGGGTCTTGACCCAATTATGGATATAGTAAAGTGGCCATTTATCCTAAGTATGGGCCATTAGTCAAGGGCGGTGATTCAATTATTACTTAGATGTTTATTTGTTGTGATAGTTCGGGATTTTAGTGGGCCAGCAACCAGAGGTTTTCTGTGCGATCCGTCAGTGTGAGGTGAGTGTTCCTCACTGTACTTTCGGGTCGAAGGCATCAAGGCCGGCCCCTTTTTGGATTGTTATCCTGGTTATTGCATGATTGAGTATTATAGTGATCTGTTAGATTTGTATCCTGCTAGATAGGATGATGTTATGCTTAGTGATCTGTAAGATCTGTTTGTTTGTTATTGGTTGGTTAACTGCATGATTATATATATATATGTATATATATATATATATATATATATATATATATATATATATGTCGACACGGGGTATGAGTGGCTGGGTTAAGGTGGACCTGCTTTGTGCTGAAGGCCAACAGACCCAGGGCGTCCCGGATAGATTGAAGGCCAGTGGGACATACCAATCAGGCCGAAGGCCCAGAGAACGTTTCAGATATGCTAAAGGCCCGAACTGGCGTACCAGTCATGTTGAAGGTTCTGTGAGTGTACCAAATAGACTGTGTGCCGGTAGGGCGTTCCAGTCAGAGTGAAGGCTCTGTATGCATGTTGTTTATTGTATTATTCTGGTTTTGTGTTGTGTTGGTACATTGGGGCAAACTCACTAAAATGACAAAAAAAATACAACTGTGCTTTTGTGACATTCACGTGCCGGTCTAAAATGACAAAAATGGAAAAACGCACCCCGAACCCAAAAAAGATGCTTGTGTTTTCTGACATGCTCAATGTTGTCTTCAATCTTCTCTCATGTCTTTGGTTGGTCTTCAGCCCAAAGTGTGTTGCCTAAATATGAAATAAAAGGACAAACACAGTCTATGCCAGTGTAACATGGGCCATATTTCAAGCATAATCCAAAGTGTGTTCCACGTCTCGTTCGATCCATCTCCTCTACATAATCCAATGCTTGACTGCGTATCTCTTTTACTCCGCATAGCCACAATGCCTAGAAAATAATTCAAAAATGGTGAAGTACCAGACAATCTGAATAAAACATGCATGTGCTCCAATTATTAACTAGATGCAATAATTAAGAACTAAAATGCATTGAAATGACGAAATTATACGTGCAAAATAGGTGCATAAAATGCATCTAACATAACATTTACAAAGTTAATATTTAACATTCAAGGTTAAAATGATAAAAAAAATCACTAGTCAAAATTAATCAAAACAATACAACTTTAAAGGTTAAGAGGATGTTTGAGATTGAGTTTTTAGATGACTAATTGACTTATTGATTTTTTTTAAAAAACCAATAAATTAAAAAAAAAATTGATTATTAAAAAGGTCTTTCTAAAGATGACTTTTCGGAACCCTCAAATAAATAGTTTTTCATACCTAAGACACTATTGATTTCTAACTTTTAACTTTACATATGGAGGACAACTTATAAAATCAAATAAGAAAATTCAAATACTTTTAACTTATTAATTTTTGTGATCTTATAAGCAAATAAGTAATCAAAACACTTTTTAACTTATAACTTTTTATAACCGTATAAGCAAATAAACATTTTTATAAAAAAATTGCTTATTTAACTTAATTAAATAATCAATCACAAACACCCTTAAATAAGATAAGAGAGTAAAATGGAACATTATTATTATTATTTATTGTGGGTTAATTAAACATTTAGTACAATCCAACCTCTTTTGTATTATTGACCCAAAAAGACCATTCTAATGATAAAAAGTTAGTTTTAAAGTTGATTATTGATAGTTAACATCTTTAAAGATAACTTCTATTAGAAATGCTCTTAGTAGATTGGATGATGTTAATTATGTGTTTGGAAAAAAACAATTTAGAAAAAAAATCTAAAAATAAAGATCTCGTGAATTTTTTTCTCGCATAAAGGATATTATTTTATTTGAAAAATTGAAAACAATTTTGTATATTTTCCGTAAAAAATGATATTTATGATAAATATCGAACATATTGTTATTTTATCTAAGATAAATACCACAAAAGTCATTAAGTTTATACAAACATTCGATTTTGACACTGCTTTAGTTTTTTGTCTCAAATTATACATTACGTATCAGTATGTCACATCATCAAAACTGATACGTCATCAAAATTTATACGTCATTATGTAAAAAAATACAACATTATATATATATATATATATATATATATATATATATATATTGTTATTTTTGTGATTAACTCCTTTTTATCTAGAGTAATGAAGAATGAAGGAGCGACGAAGGAGCTCACTTCCAGGACATGGGAAATGATCATGGGATGAGGAAAAGAAAGAAAAGGTGCAAGGTGAGGAGATATCGACAGGTAGAATATGTGAAATGAGTTTAAAGGAATTAGTTAAGACATGTCAGATAGATAGCCCTATTAAATGAAAGTTGAACACCAACCCGCCTGGAAAGCTAAGAGTCGGCAAAGACCTAACTGTCGATGAATGAAAGGAGTCGCTTTCTAGGAAAAGGTCTGGTTCATTTTGTTACAAAAAGGGGAGGAAACTTAGTATCAAATGCTTGGCAAATCCTTGGTAGATATTGTTTATGATTTCATGCTGGTAAACGAACAAATAAGGGGTCTTTCCGGAAATGTTAAACAAAAGTTTTTCCCTTGCGTCTTGGTCCTGTTTACTTTTTTGTTATTTTCTCTGTTATCGCAGATCTCCTTATTACCGGGGAACCTACAGAAGTCAAAATAATGAATTGAAGTTGGCCTTAAGTGTAATAGGACCCCAGTTACTGTACGCGATCGTCTACTGAGGTGCTCCCCGCCGATTGTTGGAACGATGCGAGTCGGGCTGGATCTCGATTCAAAAAGGGTTATCATGAGTTTATTGTTTAAATTGCAATCAATGAAGGAATCTTTTAGCCATATGTCATCATAGATAAATTAGTAGTATGTATTTTTAATTAATGTTTTTTTACATTATAAGAGCCATAAATTTAACTAAGGATTTGCTTTTGAATCACAATACCTATTCAATAAACATTGAAACTTGGATTCAAAAAATTTAGGGGATTAGAAGCACCATTAAATGTGAACACAAAGTTAATATTTGAAATCAATGAAATCATAATTAATGGTTTAATAATGTAATAAGTTAGACAATTATTTTAAAGGGTGAGAACATTTAGCTTTTAGAGTTGAGATTTAAAAAAATATTCAAAACCTCCTCGGTAGAGGCATGATTATATACCTTGGACTAGCTACTTAATAGAGTAGAGTACATTTTTATGAACACACATCCCTATGTTGAAAATGCCATTTTGAATGTTTGACTTTGAATTTCAGATATTTACCATGAGTTGTTTTTTCAAACACTTAATTGCTCATGTTTGTAGTTTGACTATGACTTCATAGCCTTTGGTTATGAATTTTATACATTTACCATGAGTTGTTTCAAACAGTGAATTGCTTAGGTCTTTATGTAGAAATGAAAGACAGCGTAACAACAAAATGAGCAATTAAAATTCAATTGAATTTGGAATCAATTTTTTCCTCCACGGTCAATTTTGAATGATGATTCGAAAAGATTAAGACAAAATCGAAAAGGAAAAATCACAAGACAATTAAATATTGATGGGTAAAAACGAACAAGACGAACACTAAATCGTAAAGAGATAATCAAAGAACATAGTTTCATTCAAATGTGGTTAGAAACTAGCAAACGACCCCTTAGCAAAACAATGCTTAATATTATCTTTTTAAAAACTATAAAATCAAAATAAGAACAAAAAGAATTATGAATATTAACTAACAATCATAATTATATATTGAACACGTAAAGTCTTTCTGTCCAGCATGAAGTATAATTTCAATGTTGTCATCATTTAGTGGTATATATGCCATTTGGTTGTTTCTTACTAGTACAGAGACCTGCAAAACAAAAGCAAAGCAGTGGTTAAGTATTTAAAAGTATATTTCAATAAAACATATTTTCACCTTAGTCTTAAGAACCAGATATTTGTGTCTATCTTTAGCATGCCCAGTGATTATACAAATAACTTTTATAGTTGTTATAGAAAAAGAATTTTTTTTTAAAAAAGAACATATTAAAAGGCTATTTAATAAACTAGTGTTACAAAACATACTTCCCAGGTTGAAAAACAACCACAGATGAATTTTGACAAACCATATAGCTTCATTTTGATGCTAGTCGTGCAAATTGATAATTATTCTATTTGTGTTTTCTTTGTTCCTGAAAAATCATGTATATAATTTTGTTACTTAAAAATAAAAAATAAAACGACATCGTTTTGGTTATGGAAAACGTGGGTTCAATTAAAAGAATTCATTAAGTTTATCATTACATTAAAAACATTGAGTTAAAAAAACAAGGCAAACATAATTTATAAACCTAGACTCTACCGGCTTGAAGCTAGTTTTTCTATCTTCATTGTCCATCATCTTTCTCAACATCTTTGTATGTTCTTCAATTTGATTTCCAATAATTATTTTTCCTTCACTGTAAAAGTCTGCATTAATAAATACTTTTTTGAGATAAAAGAAAAAAGATGTGTTTAAAGAGAAGATAGAAAAAACTGAATATCCCCTCTTATAAAATAATTACCTCTTGTTCCAATGACTTGGTTTTACGTTCCAATTATACCATCTTTCCTGAGATCTTATATTATCTACATATTTTCTAACATCTACAATAAAATTAAAAGTAATGGTTCTTTCTAAGTTGCAATAAACAACTAAAAGAATATGTCTACAAAACAAACCTTGTAGGTTGACACCCTTGTGAAGTTGGTGTCATAGCAGTAAAGCTTCCAAAACAGTTTGCCAACTGTTTATTTCATCATCAACAACAAACTCATCAGTAGAATCTCCATCTGACAAGACATAGTCTTTTTCCTTCGAAAAAAATGTAATCTCATACCGTCTTGGTTTTCAGTGAATTAGACATTCTATTTCAATAAGAATTTACCAATAATAACCATATGTGGTTAAAAATAAAAAGTATTTGATAATATTTAATACTGTAAAATGAACAAATTTGTTTCGTTTTTCTTTAATTTGAAATCTTTGTTTGTATTCCC
The DNA here is from genome assembly GCF_052849685.1 of Lactuca virosa. NCBI lineage: Eukaryota > Viridiplantae > Streptophyta > Magnoliopsida > Asterales > Asteraceae > Lactuca > Lactuca virosa. Next base: position 39,064,665 of record NC_136434.1, read on the forward strand.
CGTGATTACTATTATTTTATGCACGATTGCTTAGAAAAATAAAAACTTAAAAATTAGTATAAGAGATAAGAAGGTATCTAATAGACTAATAATCTTACTTATAAGTTTAAACGCGACCTAGAAATGAATCTACAAAAAACAAATTACGTCTTCTTTTTTTAACTCTCTAAATCACAATCGATCTAAGAGATAAAAAAAAGGGGGATGCAATTTGGTTTTTGCAGATTCATTTATGGGTCACGTTTAACCTTAGAAGTAAGATTATTAGTCTATTAGATACATTCTTATCTCTTATATTAATCTTTAAGTTTTCATTTTTTTAAGCAGTCGTGCATAAAATAACAGTAATCACGGGGGAACACAATCAAAGATTTCAAATTTAAGAAAACAGAATAAATTTGTTCATTTTACAGTATTAAATATTATCATATACTTTTTATACTTAACCACCCGTGGTTTGGTAAATTTTTATTGAAAAAGAATGTCCAATCCACTAAAAACCGAGACAATATATTTAAGATTACATTTTTTCTGAAGGAAAAGACTATGTCTTGTCAAATGGAGATTCTACTGATGAGTTGGCTGTTGATGATGAAATAAACAGTTTGCAAACACTTTTGGAAGCTTTACTGATATGTCACCAACTTCACGAGGGTGTCAACCCACAAGATTAGTATTATATATATATATATATATATTCTTTTTGTTATTTATTGTAACTTAGAAAAAACCAATAACACTTTTAATTTTATTGTATTTGTTGGAAAAGATGTTGACAGATCTAAGGAGAGATGCAATAGAATTGAAACCCAAGTCATTGGAACAAGAGGTAATAATTTTTTTAGAGGAGATATTTAGTTTTTTTCTATATTCTCTTTATGTACACCCTTTTTCGATTACCTCAAAAAAGTGTTTAATAATACAAGGAAAAATAATGATTGAAAATCAAATTGAAGAACAAGCAAAGAAGTTGAGAAAGATGATGGACAATGAAAATAGAAAAACTAGCTTCATGCTAGTAGAGTCCATGGTTATAAATTATATTTCTTGTTTTTTTAACTCAATGTTTTTAATGTAATGATCAACTTAATGAATTCCTTCAATTAAACCCACGTTTTCGAAAACCAAAACGATGTCGTTTTTTTAAATATAAGTAACAAAATTATATTTATGATTTTTTAGGAACAAAGAAAACACAAATAGAATAATTATCGATTTATACAGCCAACACCAAAATGAAGCTATATGGTTTGTCAAAATTCATTTGCAGTTGTTTTACAACCTGAGAAGTATGTTCTTTGACACTAGCTTATTGAATAGTCTTCTTTTAAAATTTTCTTTTCTATAACAGCTATAAAAGTTATTTCTATAATCACTAGATAGACACAAAGATCCGGTTCTAAAGACAAAAAATACAAATATGCTTTATTAAATTGTACTTTTTAATACTTAACAACTGCTTTGCTTTTGTTTTGTACGTCTGTGCATTAGTAAGAAACAAAAGAATAATACCTATATCACTAAATGATGGCAACATTAAAACTATACTTCCTGGAGAGAAAGATTTTACTTATTCAATAGATAATTCTGTTATATTCATGATTTTTTTTATTCTTATTTTGATTTGAGTTTTTAAAAGGATGATATTAATCATAGTTTTGTTAAAGGGGTCGTTTGCTAGTTTCTAACCAAATTTAAATGAAACTATGTTCTTTGATTATCTCTTTACTATTCAGTGTTCGTCTTTTTCGCTTTTTCCCATCAACATTTAATTGTCTTGTGATTTTTTCCTTTTCGATTTTGTCTTGTGATTATATATATATATATATATATATATATATATATATATAAGGTACCCATCGGGGCTGGTTTCGGATACGGGTACCCGACAGGTAGAACCGTCCCTGTACGCATCCCCGTTTATTGCATTCGGGTGATACCCATCCTCATCCCCGGTTAACTTGGGGATTTACCCGGTCAACTCGATTTCGAGTACCCATCGGGTACAAGTTTTTTTGCCATCTCTAAGTGTCCATAACAACACCCTTATTTGATGATTATAAATAATAATAGTTTTAAAGTTTAATAGAAAAACTATATATATATATATATATATATATATATATATATATAACGTAATTTTCGAGTTTCTTTGAATAAAATCTAATAATGATAATATATAAACAAAAATGATAGTGATATCCATTTGTGAATCCGTTAAGTCACAAACAAAGGCCACCTTCATTGAGAAATAAAATAAATGAGAAAATATATGGTTAACCTTGATTCGATGAGTTTAAAGCTGTCCAATTATTCTTGCTTGTTTATATCCTTTCTCAACTTCACATCCTACAAACAAAAGTGATTTAATTAGGGGGGAACAAAAAAAAACAATTAAGGGTAGCACAAACTGTGAAACAAATACAAGTGATTATGCAACTTATTTAACATGTAAAGCCACTAGAACTTCTTAATGTAATTGCACATGCATGATAGTTTGAGGTTTTCAATTACAAAATGCAGAAAATGTTTTTAGTAGTTTATATACTTTGTATCATTAGAAAAGTAGAGAATTTAGGGGTGTGTTTGGGTTAGATTTTTTTATCACAAAAGTGATTTTTAAGAAAAGTGCTTATTAGCTTGTGGCTTTTAGGAAAAACGGTTTTTAAAAAGTGTTTGGATAAGAAAAGTTGATTTTTGTGAGTAAAATGACTAAAATTAAAAAATTAGGATTTACTAGCTTTTTGAAAGCTTTATTTTTGTCTATCCAAAAACTATTTTAAAAAACGTTTTTTTAAATACACAAACACTTTTTTAGCTTATTAGCTTTTTGAAAAGCTAAAAAGCTAATAAACTATTTTCAAAAGCTATCCCAAACACCCACTAGGTATAAAAACAACACTGTGGAAGCTCAACACCAACTTGGCTTAGATCATAAGTTGTAGATTAGTTTCCCAACATGAGGTGTGTCTAGTGTCTACAATGGGTCTTTTAGGCAATTAATGTGTTTTAAAACATCAAATTCTAGTTTTAGTAGTAAGTTTTCTCTTAAACTTGTTTTTATATTCCACAAATTAAACTAAAATTATACATATAGATGAGCATGTCTTGAGACTAAAATCAAACTCAATGAAGGAACCAAATGAACCAACGAGTACCAAATCAAAATGGATGGAATTCAGCTAACAAGTTGAAAGAATACTAAAATATAACTTCAAAGAATCACAATTGAAAATTAGGGCAATAAACCCTCAATCTAGCAATGCATCTCTGCAACATCATATTTTTTCTACATTTCTTGTGCGAATTTAAATCAACCCAAATTATAGTTATTGAACAGTTTACCTCATATGGAAGGCTTCTAAACAGTTTTCTTCATATCCTCGCCGGAAGAGCGGTTTCCTGACGCTCACCTCCGATTCACCGTCGTTTTCAAAGGTTTTCGCCGGAACTACATGTTCAATGAATGTGGTTGAAGACATAAGAAAGTGTGAGACTTTAGCAAATGCTCTAAAGTCTTCGGAAAGACTATATGAAAATGAAAACCTAAGAGATAAGTGTTGTAAGACTTTAAGTATTTTTGTAAAAGCAATAAAAAGCTAGTCATTTAAACTTTGAAGGGGAGGTTTTTGAAAAATCTAAAAACATGATATATTCTGATATTGTAGAAATTGAAAAAGATATCCCGGATATCTTTTTCAATTTCTACAATATCAGAATATATCATGTTTTTAGATTTTTCAAAAACCTCCACTTCAAAGTTTAAATGACTAGCTTTTTATTAATACTTAAAGTCTTACAACACTTACCTCTAAGGTTTTCATTTCCATATAGTCTTCCAGAGGACTTTAGAGCATTTGCTAAAGCCTCCCACTTATGTCTTCAACCACATTCATTGAACATGTAGTTCCGGCGAATACGTTTGAAAACGACGGAGAATGGGAGGTGGGCGTCAGGAAACCGCTCTTCCGTTTGAAAACGACGGTGAATGGGAGGTGGGCGTCAGGAAACCGCTCTTCCGGCGAGAATGAGATACGATCAGCAGCATGCGGTTAGGATTCCATTACTCGAATGGTCAAACAGGAACGAAAACAGCGACGTCGATTTAGGGTTTGTTAGTGGCTACCGTAGAGAGAGAGAGAGAGGGTGTACACTCGGATGGATCTCTCAACTAGGCTGCCAGAAAACTGAATCGACCATGGCAGCACATAAAACTCTCTCAATCAGTTTTCAGACTCAACTGTCAACTCGTCGGGATCTCGCAGAGAAATAACAGCCACCGCTCTTGATTCAACTGAGGTCACCAACAACTCCCGTTTGAAACTTGTTGATGCGTTCCTTCTCACTTCTCGATCTTTCCTTGTATCTCATGTTAAACTTGTGATCCAAATCTGATTTTGAGTGATGAGACATCGACATCGACTTGTTACGGGAGGAGCAAGCTGAGAACGCATTCACCGGAGGTTGGATACATAATCTTCCTTCACACTCTCTCGCTGGCTTGGCTACTGACGGGAGAGTTTCATCGGAAAATAATCAGAAGTTAATCGGAAAGACATACCCTCTCTCTCTCGATCTTTTCCGATTTTCTGGAGGGGATAACGCAGACAGACACACACTACATGAACACATTGATTTATTTTTTTGCTTCTTTATTCAGATATCGATTCAAATGGAGATAAGGTGGATTTATGGTAAAAGGGGATGCTATTTGAGGTTACAAACAAAGTCCTTTTGAAGGAATGCCCGAATTGATGGTCCGATTTTGAGAAAAGGACGATTCCCCTGCAGATCTGCGATCAACGACTGTAACCAGAAGACAACAGGATTTCGGCATTTGACAACTTTGGTCCCTAGGTTTAGCATTCCGACATAGTCTACCCTCAATAGAGTTATCTCTACTGATTTCCGAAAATTACACACTACCCCCTGGACTTGTAATTCCCAATTACTTTTAAGTGGATTGATTTGTTTTAATTTTTTATCATTATTATCATTTTTTATTATACCTTGCTTATTTACATAATTAATTAATTGACTATTAAGTAGAAAAAAATCATATAAGCACATTGTTACATTAATTAAACCGCTAAGGACTCCGTATTTAATAATCATAATATTAATATTCCTCTAAATAAGTTAAAACTGAAACGGACTATTACAGCCTTCAAATGTTTTAAGTGGATCACACGCGCGCCTAGCCTTGCCGATGACTTTAATCCACAAAATAGCCCAATTTAGGCGCACTTGGCATCGGTCGCTAGGAGTTGAGGTAACTTTTATTTTTTACGGGTTCGGGTCAAGTGGGTTTGACCGACGTGGCCAAAGATTTTACCGGCGTTGACTTTGTTTTTGTTGATGAGGTGACAAAACCTTGTAGAATCCTCTGGAAAGATCAGATAGGCTTGATGTTTGAATTCAGATAAGAGCAGATAACGATATATGGTTCGAGTTCAAACCGCCACGTGTTAGTCTGTGAGAGGTCGGACTTAGTCAGTGGGTATGATTTTTTAGGAGCCTCTAGGGTTTGTGTTCACTATAAATAGGACCTTCCAAGTCTCATTTACATCACATGAAATTCACATCTCTCTCTCTCTCTCTCTCTCTCTCTCTCTCTCTCTCTCTCTCTCTGTCTCTCTCTCTCTCTCGGAGATTTCTTATAGTTCTCTGAATATTCACTTTGCGTTTATCGTTTTCCATATATGTTGGAAAACCGATATATTTGCATTAAATCTTGAGGTTTTACTCTATTTTTTACAGCCCTAGAAGTGAAGTAAAAACCTCTAAGGACATGAGTAAGATCCGTGCAATTTTCTATAATTAAGATCAGCCATCACACATGTCACTATTACTTTATTGTTTCGCGTTTAAATTCGTCTAATAACATGGCAGTTTGTTTCTACTCATTTCTTATAATCAGATATGATTGTAATGCCCCAAAAATCATGACATAATTTTTTTTCTTTTTGATTAATAAATCGTTAATACATTTCTTTCTCATGAAACCAAGGTAACCAAGAGTTAGCAAAAACATCATCAAATCAGAGTAATTCACAGAATGCGGAAAACATGTGGTGTGTGCCCTGCAATCGTCCTGAGCTCTTTCATTTGAACACTGGAGTACCTGAAACATAAACTGAAAACCGTAAGCACAAAGCTTAGTGAGTTCCCCAAAATACCATATAACATACAACCATAAAATATCATGCAACATACATGTAATTGTCATGGGCTCCCCCGCATGGTCTTTGTCCGGAATGCCATGGGATCCACCCATGGTCTTTGCCTGGAATGCCATGGGCATCCACCATGGTCTGATATCCAACTGCCTCGGGCACCCCCGAGGTCTTCCTGTAACATCCTGACTCTCAGGTATAATATTTATATATTTATTTTTGGGATTGAATGAGTGACTCGATGAGTTGTATGCCCGACTCGTCGAGTAGAATCAGATTGGTCATGTGGGTTTAATGACCAACTCGACGAGTCAGAGAGCCAACTCGCCGAGTTGGCGTTGTGCGAGGAAACCCTAAATCTCGGGGTTTGTGTCCTATTTAAAGGACCTTAAGCCCTCATTTCCGCATCCCTCATCACCCTTGAGCACTGTGAAGAACCCTAATCGAGTTTTAGCTTGTTGTGTGAGAAAGAGAGGCTATCTTGAGCATTTTGGTGCACCTTGAGAGAAGAAGAGGAAAGTATCAAGGCTTGGAGCAAGGAGGGACGTTTGGATCTAGAGGTTCTCAGAGGATAGCTTCTGTTTGAGGTAAAAATATGATATCTTGATCATTTTCCTTGTGAGATCTTAGTTTGGGTGTTCTAGGGCTTTTCCCCATCCATCTTGTGTTATTGAGTCCCTTGAGCATATCTTGAGGTTGAAACCTCAGATCTGGATTGTAGGAGGTCTTGTGAGTCCAAAGACCCAAGCTTTATGGGGCTAGAGGCAAGCCTTTGAGCACCAAACCCTTGTGGGAGCTTGTATTGGAATTATGGAGCAAATATGCAATGCATGAACGTAAAGATCGAAGCTTTACGTGACATTCGAGCCTTGGGAGACTAGATCTAAGGTTTGGAGTGGTAGATCTACCTTAAAACGTCTGAATGAGAATAGATACTGAATGGACTCGTCGAGTCAATGAGCTGACTCGACGAGTCGGCTAGGGTTTTCCCGATGAGACTGAACACGCGGTAACTCGACGAGTTGACGGGTCAGGTCGGCGAGTTGAGTTGGACTTTCATGAGGGTTCTGAGGAACTGAAGGGACTCGACGAGTCGCATAGATGCACTCGACGAGTTGGGTCAACATGGACTGTTGACTCGAGTGTTGACTTCTGTTGACTTTAGGGTTTGGTCAACTTGAGGGATAAAGGTCATGGAGGGGTAAAATGGTCTTTTACCCATCCCAAGAGTTAAAGAGGGACTATGATGAGTTTATTTAGAGTTGTGATCTTTACGTGTTAATTAGAGATGCTTATTACATGTAGGCGGGGTTAGACTGTTCGAGGGGTATTCAGTTTCCTTGCTTGCTTACGAGGTGAGTCTTCTCACTATACTTACGTAGAGTGGTAACCTTTGTGTGAACGGAGGGTCATATGTGCTTATATTGAGTATTGTGATATCCTGCATTATGTCTTTGTGATTTATGTTGTGTATTATTCTGAGCTTACTGATTTAGGACCGAAGGGTCCACCCGAGTTGTGGGACCGGAGGGTTCCACTAAGACACACTGACTGGAGGGTCTTATTCGAGTATAGCCACGAGAGGCTAATGAGATGTGTTTGGTATTTTGGGGAACTCACTAAGATTTGTGCTTATCGTGTTATGTGTTATGTGTTTCAGGTACTTCTCAGGATCACGGGAAGGCACCGACTTAATTGTACACTCACGAGTGGAGATATGATTTCGAGGATCCTGGATTGTGTTTTGAACAATTTATGAACATGTGTTTTGATAACTAAATAGTTTGGGGTTTCTGTAATTGTGATAATGAAATTAATGTGATTTTAAATGAAAATTTTGTTTGGAAATTTACGGTGTTACAAGTTGGTATCAGAGCCTTGGTTTGAGGGATTCAGATATACCTTCGGGTGTGTCTGGACTTAAACTGGGGATTTGAGAAAAAAATTCAAAAGAAATGATTTTTCAAAAAAAATTCGAGCAAGAGTTTCAAGAGAAAAACGAGATGGAGCAGTGTGTACAATCAGCCAGAGCCCGAACGGTGATTTTCCAAAATACCCTTACTTATTTGTGTTATGAGATATTTATGAGATGTTATGGATACATGCTAGAGGATAGGCTAGGTATTTCATATTTAGGGCTAGAGTTGCCTGATTTGTGATGCTTTTGCCTAGGAATTGCTGCTATCTGTTGTTGCCTTGAGTATGTGCTATCTAGAAAGAGTTCTGAGTCGAGGGTTAATCTAGGAGAGATATCTAGATGAGTATATGAGGAGTATACTAAGAGAGTGGCCTAATATCTGTGAGAGATAGAGTACTTGTGAATTGGGATCCTAGGAGGAGGACTTGGGGTGACTACAGGTTGGTGTGGAAGGTAGTATTGGGCCCGTACTACTGAAAACACCGGACTTGTATGCAGCCCAAGTAAGAATCCTTAGGGTACTAAGGAGCATGTAGGGGCGGGAATAGAGTGTGAGTGTAACATCCCAAAATTCAAGCCCAAAAATTTCATTTTTGATTAATTAATTCATAAAACATTCATTAGAAAATATTGTATAACACGTCATCTCAAAAACCAAGTATCATGTTTGAAACCCACAACATAAACAAATGTCATATCAGAGTACAATCCCAGGAAACACCATGCGGAAAATCATATGTGTGTATGATGCCATGCTACGCCGCCGACTCCTTCCCCTTAGACGAAGAGGTACCTGAAACCAACAACTGAAACCATAAGCACAAAGCTTAGTGAGTTCCCCCATCATACCACATACCATACAATATCATCGGTATCTTTCAACCGGTAACCATTCATTGGTATCTTTCAACCGGTAACCATTCATCGGTATCTTTCAACCGGTAACTGGGGACTATTCCACCCCCTACCACTAGCATACAATACAAGACATAAACATGCAGTCAGGCATATCCGGGTACTAACCTACCCCTCGGTCCTAACGACCACTATCAGGGAAACTATCCCTATCATGCACGTAACATATCATACAGATATAACTCATAACCAAACACATAACCAGACCAAGATAATTATCACAAAGACAATCATCTTCTAAAGACTCCTCATTGGTGGGCCGGTATTATGGCCGTAGACCCACCCCTACTGGAAGGTAACTCACCTCGTACAAGTAGTCGCTGATAATATGTGCGGGAAACCTCCGTCCGCTGCTGCTCCGGAAATCCTCCGGCTACAACCCCACAATACTCAGTTAGAAACTGATCTCTATACTTAGGGTAAAATGACCATTTTACCCCCAACCAAGTCAAGTCAAAGTCAAAGTCAAAGTCAAAGTTAACTTCCAGTTGACCCGACTCGCCGAGTTGGGCCGTCAACTCGCCGAGTCCCCCACTCTCTACTCGTCCTTATCCGTGCACCTACTCGTCGAGTTGGGCCGTCAACTCGACGAGTTCCTCTCCCATTCGAACTCCATATGAAAACTCATCCGACTCGCCGAGTTTATGAACAACTCGTCGAGTTCACCTTCATCTGATGAACAACTTATGTCCTCAACTCGCCGAGTTGATGAACAACTCGCCGAGTTCTAAGGAGATTCCCTTGGACTCGCCGAGTCCGTTCATGCACTCGCCGAGTCCCATGAACTTCCAGCACAATGGCTTAGTCCAGAACGTTGGGTCACTCCCTGGGACCCCCTTAAAACCTTTCCACACTCAACTGGGTTCTTTTGACCCTCAACAGAAAGGGGCAAAACCCTTAGACTCGCCGAGTCCAAGGATGGACTCGCCGAGTCGGTTACATCCCTTCACTAAAACTTCGGTTTCAGATGAACAACACTTAACCAAATGATAGATCCCAACCCCTGGACTCGATCTAGCACGTAAAGTTACAAACTTTACGTGCATGCATGGGACATTAGAGCTTAAAAGGCTCTAAAATGGTTCTTTTGTTGCATGGGGCCTTCCTTAGGTGCAAAAGCAACCTAGATCTGACTTGTGACTCATAAAATGACATGATACAGAAGCCCAAACCCCCAACCATGTTTGCAACATGGTTGGCCACCAAAAATGGCTTATAAAAGCCCTAAATCACCTCAAAGGGGGATCTAACAAATGAATGAGCAAGGTTCAGACTTTATACCTTCCAAAGACTGCTAATGATGAACCAAACTCGAATCCTTCAGTCCCCTCTTGATCCTTCTATGCTCTTCCTTCTTCCTTGAGGTCAAAACTCACAAGAATCACTCAAAAAGCCTTAGATCTTCTCAAAAACGGCTAGGGTTTGATATGGGGGTCTTCTGGGAGTAAATGGGACGAAGGAGGCCGAGTTAAGGTGTTTAAATAGGGCACACACCCCTGGATTAGGGTTTTTGCCCAAACAGGGTCTACTCGCCGAGTCCGGGAACCGACTCGGCGAGTTCATCACTTAAGACCCGCGATCCTTCTTGCTTCTACTCGGCGAGTTAGTCCTTCGACTCGCCGAGTCCAAGGCCAAAAATGCAAATTATTAAGAGATTAAATTAAAAGAATACGTACTAAGAACCAGGTGCTACAAATCTCCCCCACTTATTTTAGACTTCGTCCTCGAAGTCTGCTGCTTGCTCCTGAAACAGCTCGGGGTAATGCTCCATCATCTCATCCATCGGCTCCCAAGTCCACTCCGACCCCTTCCGGTGCTGCCACTGCACCTTCACGAGTTCCACTCTCTTGTTCCTCAGATCCTTCGACTTCCGGTCGAGGATCGCTACAGGCCGCTCGATGTAATTCAGGCTGTCATCAACCTGAATGTCCTCCAAAGGCACCACTGCGGTGTCGTCCACCAGGCACTTTCACAGTTGCGAAACATGGAAAGTGTTGTGTATCTGACTAAGCTCGGCAAGCAAATCCAACTTATATGCCACCTTGCCCACCCGGGCTAGTACCCTGAACGGTCCAATGTATCTGGGGCCTAACTTGCCCCGCTTCCTGAATCGGATGACACCTTTCCAAGGCGACACCTTCAGGAGAACCTTATCCCCTACCTGGAACTCCAGGTCTGATCGACGCTTGTCGGCATAACTTTTCTGCCGACTCTGAGCAGTCTGAAGCCTGCTTCGGACCTGCTGAATCCTCTCGGTCGTCTTGAGCACCACTTCGGTGCTCCCTATCACTCTCTGTCCAACCTCGCCCCAACATATCGGGGTCCTGCACTTCCTCCCATACAACATCTCGAAGGGAGGACGGTCGATACTCGCATGATAGCTATTATTATACGAGAACTCCGCCAACGGGAGGTATGTATCCCAGCTACCTCCGAAGTCTAATACACATGCCCGCAGCATATCTTCCAGAGTCTGGATGGTCCGCTCGCTCTGGCCATCCGTCTGCGGGTGAAAGGCGGTACTAAAATGCAGACGAGTACCCAACTCGTCATGGAACTTCTTCCAAAACCTGGAAGTAACCCGTACATCTCTGTCTGAAATCACGAAGACTGGCACTCCGTGCCGCTCCACCACCTCTCGGATGTAGATATCGGCCAATTTCTCGGCCAAGATGCTCTCCTGAATCGGGATAACGTGGGCGCTCTTGGTCAATCGATCCACGATGACCCATATAGAATCCACTCCCCGTGCGGTCCTGGGAAGCTTGGTGATAAAATCCATCGTGATGTCTTCCCATTTCCACAACGGGATATCCAACGGCTGCATCTTGTCGTGTGGCCTTTGGTGTTCGGCCTTGACCTTTCTGCAGGTCAAGCACCGCTCAACGTACCATGCTACATCCCGCTTCATGCAGGGCCACCAATAGTCCAGACGAAGATCCCTATACATCTTCGTTGCCCCTGGATGAATGGAGAATCGGGATTTGTGCGCCTCCTCCATCAGGACCTGGCGCACGCCTCCATGATAAGGGACCCACACCCTGCGGTGAAGGGTCAACAACCCTCGGCTATCATAATCGAAGGAGGAAACCTGTCCCACAATCCGCTCACTCTTCCGATGCTCCTCCTTCATGGCCTCCTGCTGGGCCTCCCGGATCCGCTCCAAAAGCGGAGTCACCACTGTCATCCGCATGCAGATACCTCTGATCGGTGCCACCTTGCGGCTAAGCGCATCGGCCACCACGTTGGCCTTTCCTGGATGGTAAAGGATCTCACAGTCGTAATCCTTTACCACGTCCAATCACCGACGCTGCCTCATGTTCAGATTCGGCTGATCCATGAGGTACCTCAAGCTCTTGTGGTCCGTGTAAATCGTACAACGAACCCCATAGAGGTAATGTCGCCAAATCTTGAGGGCGAACACAACAGCCCCCAACTCCAAATCATGCGTCGGGTAGTTCGCCTCGTGAGGCTTCAGCTGCCTCGACGCGTAGGCGATGACATGCCCTCTCTGCATCAATACCGCTCCCAAACCTGCGATGGATGCATCGCAGTACACAACAAAATCCTCCATGCCCTCTGGCAGGGCTAAGATTGGCGCCTCGCACAATCTCTGTCTCAGCGTCTCGAAGGCGGCCTGCTGCTCAGGCCCCCAACGATACACCACCGACTTCTTAGTCAGTTGGGTTAGCGGAACTGCTATCTTGGAGAAGTCCTGAATGAATCTCCGATAGTAGCCTGCCAATCCTAGAAAGCTCCGAATCTCAGATGGAGACCTCGGAACCTCCCAACTCATCACGGCCTCCACTTTGGCCAGATCTACCGAAATCCCGTTCTGGTTGACAAGGTGCCCAAGAAACTGCACCTCGCGCAACCAGAACTCACACTTGGAGAACTTAGCATACAAGTTCTCCCTCCTCAAAGTCTCCAGAACCTCCCGCAAATGCTCCTCATGCTGCTCTCGCGTCTTGGAGTAGACCAAGATATCATCAATAAATACTATCACTGACCGGTCTAACATCGGTCTACACACGCGGTTCATGAGGTCCATGAACGCGGCAGGAGCATTGGTGAGCCCGAATCGCATCACCACAAACTCATAATGGCCATAACGCGTCCGAAACGCAGTCTTCTGCACATCCTCCTCTCTGACCCTCATATGATGATACCCCGAACGTAAATCAATCTTGGAGAACCAAGATGCTCCTTGTAGCTGGTCAAAGAGGTCATCAATCCTCGGGAGTGGGTAGCGGTTCTTCACCGTTACCTTATTCAGCTCCCGATAATCTATACACATCCGATGTGACCCGTCCTTCTTCTTCACAAACAGAATCGGGGCTCCCCATGGTGAACTGCTTGGTCGAATGAAACCCTTGTCTAACAGCTCCTGAAGCTGTGTAGACAACTCCTGCATCTCAGGAGGAGCCAACCGATACGGTGCCTTGGCTATCGGAGCCGCACCAGGGACTAGGTCGATCCTGAACTCCACCTGTCACTCCGGAGGTATCCCAGGCAACTCCTCGGGGAATACGTCCGCAAACTCTCGTACCACGGGCACATCGTCCACCGTAGTCCTACCCGCCTCCCGGGTATCCATAACATAGGCGACATAACCTGCGCAACCCTGCTGAACGTAACGCCTAGCTCTCGCTGCTGAACATAAAGCTGGTCCTGATCCGTACCAACTGCTGCACGCAGTCGATCACTGCCCCATTGGGGCTCAACCAATCCATGCCAATAATGACCTTGTTCCCCCGCAAAGGTATGGGAACTAAATCCACCAGGTAGCGCTCCTCGAATAACCTCAACACACAATCTCGGAATACCGTCGATGCTCGCACCGAACGGTCGTCTGCAATCTCTACCTCTAGAGGGCAATCCAACATGCTCGAAGACTCGGAAAATCTCTTGCTGAGTGCAAGAGAAACAAATGATCGGGTAGCGCCCGAATCAAACAACACCTGAACCGGGATGCCGTTCACATGGAACGATCCTAAACATAGCACATATCAATAACATAACATCATAAAAATAAATCAGAGGGTAAGAATCATACCCGTCACCACATCAGGTGCAGCGCGTGCCTCCTCGGCTGTCAGCTGAAACGCTCGGCTCCGCACCACTGGAGCCTCTGCCTTGACCTTCCGGCCATCTGTAACCCGCACCGTCCCTGAGACCGGCGCCGCTGCTGGCGCTGCTGTCAATCTCGGGCAGTTGGCCCTTTTGTGGCCCCTCTGATTGCAGTGGAAGCAAATCAGGTCTGTCGTCTGTACTGTGGGGGCGGGGGCAGTACAATCCCTGCCAAAATGCCCAACCTTGCCGCACTTATAGCAGCCCGAACCCGGCCCAGTGCAACATGCTCCCTCGTGTGACCGACCGCATTTCCCACAGCGGTCCCGTCCTGCCTGGCCTTTCGGCCTACCATCAGATCCCTTGGGCTTCTTCCCCGAAGCCCCAGTCGTCAGCCCCTCCACTGCCTTCCTCTTCTGGACGTGCTCCAGATCAATCTCCCTATCCCTAGCCCTGGCAATCATGGAATCCAAGGTAGGGCAAGCTGAAAAACTAACATGCTCCCGAATGTCATCTCGTAGCATGTCGTGGTAGCGGGTCCTCCTCATATCCTCATCTCCCGCATACTGGGGCACCAGCAATGCCCTCTCCCGGAACTTGGCGGTGATCTCCGCCATAGTCTCCGTAGTCTGCCTCATATCCAAGAACTCCCTGGCCAGCCGCTGAAGCTCCACAGCTGGCGCAAACTCCGCCCTGAATCTAGTCACAAAGTCTGACCAGGTCATAGCCTCAACAGTCGAGGCTCCCAATGAGTCACCAACAGACTCCCACCAATCTCGGGCCCTGTCTCGCAAGCAACCTGCTGCATACCTCACCTTCGACCCCTCCGGGCAGAAGCTCGTCAGCTGCGCAGACTCAATGTCTGCGATCCATCTTCGGGCAGCAATGGGGTCTTTCACCCCATGGAAATCCGACGCACCACTCCCACGAAAGTCCTTGAAGGACAGTGTGCGCGTACCCACCTGGCTAGACGCCATATCACTCCTGAATGCTCGGAGGCGATCCTCCATCAGCTCAACAATCCCCTCCTTGATCGACCCGAAGATGATAGGGGTCGACTCAAGGATGCCTCTCGTGATCTCAGACGCGATAAACTCGCACAACCCGTCATCAACCTGCTCGGATCCTGCACCCGAGCCTGATCTCGATCCTGATCCTGATCCGGAACCTCCTGCTCCATGCCATGTGGTCACCATGCTGAAAATACACGCATAAATGTCAGGATCATACATATATTCGAGAGATCTAACACCCTCCCCAAGGTCCCCGGTTCCATCTAGGCCCTCCTTGATTCGAGTACGGGTCCTCTGCTTTCAGTAGTACGGGCCCATACTACCTTCCACATCTACCCGTACTTTCCTCAAGGATTTCTTTGACTTCACCAAATCCCTTTTACCGATACCCTTTCCACTGACCTCATCCTAGGCTTCCCTCGGGCACTCTCCGACCTACCCTCCGCCATCAGCTGCATTAGGAGTCCCTACTATCTCCCCCTAACTAACTTGCAGATACTGTTACATATCCGCTCCTTAGTTAGTTGGAAATGGCCAGGACCCCCAAAGCACAAAGCAAGCAACATTCGTGCATCGAGTAACCAAATCAGGCATAACCTATATAGGCCATCCTACTTCTGACTAAACAGTCCTAGCATACAGCTCATACAACAGGCATTTAAGGCATCCTTCTAGATCCTTAACCCTAACTAGCATGCAATTATCAGAATCATATATCAGGCA
This sequence comes from Lactuca virosa, assembly GCF_052849685.1. Taxonomy (NCBI): domain Eukaryota; kingdom Viridiplantae; phylum Streptophyta; class Magnoliopsida; order Asterales; family Asteraceae; genus Lactuca; species Lactuca virosa. The sequence goes on from NC_136434.1 coordinate 39,080,480, forward strand.
CACAAGGCATCTTCCTAGATCCTTAGTCCTATTCTAGCATGCAATTCTGAATCGAAGCCATATAGCATAACATGTATGGGTATCTTGGGGAAAACTTACTTGAGCCCGGCCGCCGCATGCATCACACACCTTGTCTTTCTTAAAATCCTTCCGTTTAGAATTTTAGAAAACCATTTCATTATAAAAATCTTTTAGCCCCTCTGTTTGAGTCCAGACACCCCCGAGGGTGTGTCCGAATCCCTCAAACTAGGGCTCTGATACCAACTTGTAACATCCCAAAATTCAAGCCCAAAAATTTCATTTTTGATTAATTAATTCATAAAACATTCATTAGAAAATATTGTATAACACGTCATCTCAAAAACCAAGTATCATGTTTGAAACCCACAACATAAACAAATGTCATATCAGAGTATAATCCCAGGAAACACCATGCGGAAAATCATATGTGTGTGTGATGCCATGCTACGCCGCCGGCTCCTTCCCCTTAGACGAAGAGGTACCTGAAACCAACAACTGAAACCGTAAGCACAAAGCTTAGTGAGTTCCCCCATCATACCACATACCATACAATATCATCGGTATCTTTCAACCGGTAACCATTCATCGGTATCTTTCAACCGGTAACCATTCATCGGTATCTTTCAACCGGTAACCATTCATCGGTATCTTTCAACCGGTAACTGGGGACTATTCCACCCCCTACCACTAGCATACAATACAAGACATAAACATGCAGTCAAGCATATCCGGGTACTGACCTACCCCTCGGTCCTAACGACCACTATCAGGGAAACTATCCCTATCATGCACGTAACATATCATACAGATATAACTCATAACCAAACACATAACCAGACCAAGATAATTATCACAAAGACAATCATCTTCTAAATACTCCTTATTGGTGGGCCGGCATTGTGGCCGTAGACCCACCCCTACTGGAAGGTAACTCACCTCGTACAAGTAGTCGCTGATAATCTGTGCGGGAAACCTCCGTCCGCTGCTGCTCCGGAAATCCTCCGGCTACAACCCCACAATACTCAGTTAGAAACTGATCTCTATACTTAGGGTAAAATGACCATTTTACCCCCAACCAAGTCAAGTCAAAGTCAAAGTCAACTTCCAGTTGACCCGACTCGCCGAGTTGGGTCGTCAACTCGCCGAGTCCCCCACTCTATACTCGTCCTTATCTGTGCACCTACTCGTCGAGTTGGGCCGTCAACTCGACGAGTTCCTCTCCCATTCGAACTCCATATGAAAACTCATCCGACTCGCCGAGTTTATGAACAACTCGTCGAGTTCACCTTCATCTGATGAACAACTTATGTCCTCAACTCGCCGAGTTGATGAACAACTCGCCGAGTTCTAAGGAGATTGCCTTGGACTCGCCGAGTCCCATGAACTTCCAGCACAATGGCTTAGTCCAGAACGTTGGGTCACTCCCTGGGACCCCCTTAAAACCTTTCCACACTCAACTGGGTTCTTTTGACCCTCAACAGAAAGGGGCAAAACCCTTAGACTCGCCGAGTCCAAGGATGGACTCGCCGAGTCGGTTACATCCCTTCACTAAAACTTCGATTTTAGATGAACAACACTTGACCAAATGATAGATCCCAACCCCTGGACTCGATCTAGCACGTAAAGTTACAAACTTTACATGCATGCATGGGACATTAGAGCTTAAAAGGCTCTAAAATGGTTCTTTTGTTGCATGGGGCCTTCCTTAGGTGCAAAAGCAACCTAGATCTGACTTGTGACTCATAAAATGACATGATACAGAAGCCCAAACCTCCAACCATGTTTGCAACATGGTTGGCCACCAAAAATGGCTTATAAAAGCCCTAAATCACCTCAAAGAGGGATCTAACAAATGAATGAGCAAGGTTCATACTTTATACCTTCCAAAGACTGCTAATGATGAACCAAACTCGAATCCTTCAGTCCCCTCTTGATCCTTCTATGCTCTTCCTTCTTCCTTGAGGTCAAAACTCACAAGAATCACTCAAAAAGCCTTAGATCTTCTCAAAAACGGCTAGGGTTTGATATGGGGGTCTTCTGGGAGTAAATGGGACGAAGGAGGCCGAGTTAAGGTGTTTAAATAAGGCACACACCCCTGGATTAGGGTTTTTGCCCAAACAGGGTCTACTCGCCGAGTCCGGGAACCGACTCGGCGAGTCCATCACTTAAGACCCGCGATCCTTCTTGCTTCTACTCGGCGAGTTAGTCCTTCGACTCGCCGAGTCCAAGGCCAAAAATGCAAATTATTAAGAGATTAAATTAAAAGAATATGTACCAAGAACCAGGTGCTACAGTGGGTATGCTCGAGCAAGTCTCTGATGATTTTTGTGTTGTGTTTAAGAGACATCACGGTGGGTACGTGCCACAATCCCGAGAGCAGTGGGACTAGTGACGAGGAGATCCACAGGATCATCCATGAGGAGGTGGCCACAGCTATTCGAGAGGCGATACTGGAGATGTTTGGGTCTATTAAGACCACCCCGCTCGAGACTTTTGATGAACGGTATGCCGTTGTCACTGAGACCGCTGCTGCTGCAGCCACCGCAACTGTCGCCGCTGCCAGGCTACAGGGAGGTGACTCGTTGCTGTTTCGAGAGTTCAACAACACGAAGCCACCAAAGTTTGATGGGACACAGGATCCGATTGCTGCTATGAGATGGATCTCTGATATTGAGGGATGCTTTTACACGTGCTCGTGCCCATAGCATTTCAGAGTTCAGTTTGAGCTGAACCAGCTTCGCTTGGGAGCGAAGGACTGGTGGAAGTTTATGACAACCAGTTTTACTCCTGCAGACCATGCTGCAGTGATGTGGGAGAGGTTTACTCAGTTTTTTCGAGACGAGTATGTTTCCCAATTGGAGAGGGAATGGTTGGCCCAGGAGTTTCTGTCTCTCAAGCAGAAGACATAAATTATGACTGAGATTTCGAGGATGTTCCATGAGAGGGCGATGTTTTGCCCTGAGCACGTGTCTACCGAGCAGGCACGTGTGAGCTGATATCTGATCATACTGAGGAGGGATATATGGGAGTTCTTGGCGAACTCTTCGTACAGGACATTGGCTGAGCTTCAGACCAATGTCAGGCGGAGGGAGAACGAGCTTGAGTTACAGGCCAGGAAGGAGGGAGAGTCCCAGGGGATGGACCGTAGACCAGTGCAGTCACAGCCGGCGACGAAGCGGGTTAAGCCCGCTGATGCGAGAGCTGGGGGCCAGAAGGGCCGCACTTGTGGTAAGTGCGGCAAGAGTCACGATGGATCATGTCGAGCTGGGATTTGCTACAAATGTGGCAAGGAGGAGCACATGGCGAAGGATTTCCCCAAGGGGTTTGCGGTTTGCTTTCACTGCAACCAGACCGACCATCGGATGGCCGAGTGCCCTCAGCTCATTCAGGGATCAACTCAGGGTTCTGCTCCTGCTGCTTTACGTACTATTGATAGTCGGCCACTGAAGGCCGAGGCTCCGAGGGCTCGTGGGAGAGCTTTTCAGCTGACAACGGAGGAGGTCCGCGCAACACCTGATGTCGTGACTGGTACGTATTTCCTTATTTATTTTATTTTGAGATTTATTATGCTTATTCTGTGCTGTATTTAGGTACTTTTCTTGTGAGTTATGTACCTGCTTTGGTGTTATTTGACTCGGGTGCGAGTCGATCCTTCGTGTCCTTAGCTTTTAGTCGTCACATCAGTATCCGACGTGAGGCGTTGAGTCAACCTCTGACGGCTATAGCCGACGAGCATGCGGTTTTCGCTACTGATGTATTCCGAGGATGTGTGCTAGAGATTTTTGGTGTTGAGTTTCTGATAGTCCTGGTACCTATCGCGATGGGTGATGTCTGTGTCATAGTGGGCATGGACTGGTTGAGTAGGTTTGGAGCTATGATTGACTGTGAGCGTCAGATGGTGACCATACGAGACCCTAGTGGGGGAGTGCTTACGGTGTATGGCGAGGGTACCAGATCTGGATCAGCTTTCTGTTCTGCTGCCAGAGTGAGACAGAGTCTGTAGCAGGGTTGTATGGGCTTTTTAGCGTATGTGATGGATACGCGGGTTTCTACAAGGAGGCCGAGTTCTATCTCCGAGGTTCCGATAGTGTGCGATTTTCCGGATGTTTTTCCTAAGGAGTTGCCGGGAGTGCCTCCCGAGAGGCAGGTGGAGTTCCGGATCGATTTGGTTCCAGGTGCGGCGCCTATTGCCAAGGCACCTTATCGCCTTGCACCGCCATGGATGCAATAGTTATCCTCACAACTCCAAGAGCTGTTGGGGAAGGGGTTCATCAGACCAAGTAGCTCACCATGGGGAGCTCCGATCCTTTTTGTCAAGAAAAAGGATGGTTCACACCGGATGTGCATTGATTACCGGGAGTTGAACAAGCTGACGGTCAAGAACCGTTATCCACTTCCGAGGATCGACAATTTATTCGATCAGTTGCAGGGGGAATCTTGGTTCTCCAAGATTGATTTGAGATATGGATATCATCATATGAGAGTTTGCGAGGAGGATATTCAGAAGACAGACTTTAGGGCTCGTTATGGGCACTACGAGTTTGTGGTGATGCCTCTCGGGCTCACCAACGCACCGACGGCGTTCATGGACCTCATGAACCGGGTGTGCAGGCATATGTTGGACCGATCGGTGATAATGTTCATAGATGATATTTTGGTGTATTCGAGAACTAGAGAGCAGCACGAGGATCATCTTAGAGGGAATCTTGGAGTATTGAGGTCGAAGAGGCTTTATGCCAAATTCTCCAAGCGTGATTTCTGGTTACAAGAGGTCCAGTTCCTGGGGCATCTCGTTAATCAGAATGGGATGTTGTTCAACCCGGCCAAGATTGAGGCAGTTATGAGATGGCAGGTGCCGAGATCCCCATCTGAGATCAGGTGTTTTCTGGGTTTGGTCGGCTACTATCGGATATTTATCAGAGATTTCTCCAAGATTGTTGTTACTCTTACCTGATTGACCCGAAAGGGTGTTACTTTTGTCTGGGGGCCCGAGCAGCAGGCCTCATTTGAGACTCTTCGCCAGAGATTATGCGAAGCCCTGGTGTTAGCCCTTCCCGAGGGAGTGGAGGACTTTGTAGTCTACTGTGATGCATCTATATCAGGATTGGGTTCGGTGTTGATGCAGATGGGGCATGTGATAGCTTATGCATCGAGGAAGTTGAAGCCTCATGAGACGAGGTATCCCACCCATGATTTGGAGCTGGGGGCGGTGATGTTCGCCCTTAAGATCTGGCGCCATTATCTGTATGGAGTCCGGTGTACCATATACACAGACCATAAGAGTCTAAAGTACCTCATGGATCAGCCCAACCTGAATATGAGACAGAGGAGATGGTTGGATGTAGTGAAAGACTACGCTTGCGAGATCTTATATCACCCAGGCAAGGCTAATGTGGTATTCAATGCCTTGAGTCGTAGAGCAAAGAGTGCACCGATCCGAGATGTGTGTATGAGGATGACGGTGATGACTCTAGTCCTAGATACCATCCGAGAGGCTCAGGTGGGGGCTGTGAGGCCCAAGAACCTCAAGAGGGAGCGAGTGATCGGATAGGTTTCCGAGTTTGAGACGGATAGTCGGGGGCTTATGACTTTCCGTAGGTAGATTTGGGTGCCGTATACAGGTGGAGCTCGGCGTATACTGATGGAGGAGGCACATAGATTGAGATTCTCGATCCATCCAGGAGCCACTAAGATGTATTTGGATCTGAAGAGAGATTACTGGTGGCCCTGTATGAAGAGGGATGTGGCATGGGTAGTTGAGAGGCGCTTGACCTGTCGCCGGATTAATGCGGAGCACCAGCGTCCACATGGCCCGTTACAGCCTTTAGAGATTCCCAAGTGGATGTGGGAGCAGATTTCCATGGATTTCATCACCAAATTACCGAGGAGCGCGCGAGGTGTCGACGCGATATGGGTGATTGTGGACCGGTTGACGAAGAGTGCTCACTTCCTTGCTATCAGTGAGAGCTCTTTTGCAGAGAAGTTGGCCGAGATTTATGTGAGAGAGGTGGTGGCTCGACATGGAGTGCCGACATCGATAGTGTCAGATCAGGATGTATGTTTTACTTCCAGGTTCTGGAAGAATTTCCATGAGGAGTTGGAAACCCGATTGCACTTCAGCACCGCATACCACCCACAGACAGACGGGCAGAGTGAGCGGACGATTCAGATGTTGGAGGACATGCTGCGTGCATGTGTTATGGACTTCAGAGGAAGTTGGGACACTTATTTGCCCTTGGATGAGTTTTCATATAACAACAGCCATCATTCCAGTATTGGCATGCCTCCCTTTGAGCTCTTATATAGGAGGAGGTGTCGGACTCCCATCTGTTGGGGGAGGTAGGGCAGAGGGTGATGGGTAGCACTGAGATAGTGCTCCAGAAGACTGAGCAGGTTCAGCAGGTCAGACAGAGGTTACTGACAGCGCAGAGTCGCCAGACGAGTTACGCAGATCGGCGACGATCCGAGCTTGAGTTCCAGGTTGGAGATTTTGTCCTCCTGAAGGTATCCCCATGGAAAGGGGTGATCCGATTCAGGAAGCGGGGAAAGTTGGGTCCCATATTTATCGGTCCTTTCAGAGTGTATGCCAGAGTGGGTAAGGTAGTTTACCTGTTGGAGCTACCGGCAGAGTTGAGCCAGATTCATAATACCTTCCATGTGTTTCAGTTGAGGAAGTGTGTGGCCGATGAGACATCAGTGGTACCCTTAGAGGACATTCAGGTTGATGCTAGCCCGAATTACATTGAGAAACCTATAGCAATTTTGGACCGGAAGGTTAAGACCTTGAGGAACAAAGAGGTGCGACTGGTTAAGGTGCAGTGGGAGCACCGCAAGGGATCCGATTGGACTTGGGAGCCGGAGTCCGAGATGCGCGAGCAGTATCCAGAGTTGTTTCCGGAGCATGACTTCGAGGGCGAAGTCTGATTCTAGTGGGGGAGAATTGTAACATCTCGAATCTCAGGTATAATATTTATATATTTATTTTTGGGATTGAATGAGTGAATCGACGACTTGTATGCCCGACTCGTCGAGTAAAATCGGATTGGTCACGTGGGTTTAATGACCAACTCGACGAGTCAGAGAGCCGACTTGCCGAGTTGGCGATGTGCGAGGAAACCCTAAATCTCCGGGTTTGTGTCATATTTAAAGGGCCTTAAGCCCTCATTTCCGCCTCCCTCATCACCCTTGAGCATTGTAAAGAACCCTAATTGAGTTTTAGCTTGCTGTGTGAGAAGGAGAGGCTATCTTGAGCATTTTGGTGCACCTTGAGAGAAGAAGAGGAAAGTATCAAGGCTTGGAGCAAGGAGGGACGTTTGGATCTAGAGGTTCTCATAGGATAGCTTCTGTTTGAGGTAAAAAGATTCTATCTTGATCATTTTTCTTGTGAGATCTTAGTTTGGGGAGTTCTAGGGCTTTTCCCCATCCATCTTGTGTTATTGAGTCCCTTGAGCATATCTTGAGGTTGAAACCTCAGATCTGGATTGTAGGAGGTCTTGTGAGTCCAAAGACCCAAGCTTTATGGGGCTAGAGGCAAGCCTTTGAGCACCAAACCCTTATGGGAGCTTGTATTGGCATTATGGAGAAAATATGTCATTAATGAACGTAAAGATCGAAGCTTTACGTGACATTCGAGCCTTGGGAGACTAGATTTACGGTTTGGAGTGGTAGATCTACCTTAAAACGTCTGAATGAGAATACAGACTGAATGGACTCGCTGATTCAATGAGCTGACTCGACGGGTCGGCTAGGGTTTTCCTGTTAAGACTGAACACGCGGTAACTCGGCGAGTTGACGGGTCAACTCGGCGAGTTGAGTTGGACTTTCATGAGGGTTCTGAGGAACCGAAGGGACTCAACGAGTCGCATAGATACACTCGACGAGTTGGGTCAACATGGACTGTTGACTCGAGTGTTGACTTCTGTTGACTTTAGGGTTTGGTCAAACTTGAGGGGCATAGGTCATGGAGGGGTAAAATGGTCTTTTACCCATCCCACGAGTTAAAGAGGGACTATCATGAGTTTATTTAGAGTTGTGATCTTTAACTGTTAATTAGAGATGCTTATTACATGTAGGCGGGGATTAGACTGTTCGAGGGGTATTCAGTTTCCTTGCTTGCTTACGAGGTGAGTCTTCTCACTATACTTACCTAGAGTGGTAACATTTGTATGACCGGAGGGTCTTATGTGCTTATATTGAGTATTGTGATATCCTGCATTATGTCTTTGTGATTTATGATGTGTATTATTCTGAGCTTACTGAGTTAGGACCGGAGGGTCCACCCGAGTTGTGGGACCGGAGGGTTCCACTAAGACACATTGACCGGAGGGTCTTATTCGAGTATAGCCACGAGAGGCTAATGAGATGTGTGTGGTATTTTGGGGAACTCACTAAGCTTTGTGCTTACCATGTTATGTGTTATGTGTTTCAGGTACTTCTCAGGATCACGGGAAGGCACCGGCTTGATTGTACACACACGAGTGGATATATGATTTGGAGGATCCTGGATTGTGTTTTGAACAATTTATGAACATGTGTTTTGATAACTAAATAGTTTGGGGTTTTTGTGATTATGATAATGAAATTAATGTGATTTTTAAATGAAAAATTTGTTCGGAAATTTACGGTGTTACACTTCTATGCAAGTATCATAGAGACAACTAGCGTACCACATATCACAGAACAACTATCATACCACATACCACATAATGGGCCGACATTGGTGCCTTCGACCCATGGATATAGTGAGGAGAATCATCTTGCACTGCAGAAGCTCACTGAAAGAATACCTAGCTGCTACTATGACGGCTTCCCGAACTAGCAATATCAATAATACACCCAATTAACAATTGGGATCCAATCCATAACAACAACTCCATGCCTGGGGTAAAAGGACCATTTTACCCCCAACATAGCATTGTCCAAGCCTATGACCCAAACTACAATCTGAAAGGCCCACTAATCAACCAATGGCTTAATTTTCCAAATTGGGCAGAAACTCCTTACATAGCCCTGCCGTAAGGCCCAACCATTCTTTCTAGTCCAAACACTATGTATCCTGATGGACCATTAACAACTGAAGCCCAAAATACCAGAAACTACTAGATCCATCAAAGCCCACGAAAAATTGGGCCCAACCCCATACAGGCCTTATAATAAGCCCATAATTCCCTTAATTATAAGTCAAAAGTCAAAGTCAACGGTCCGTGTTGACCCAACTTGCCGAGTTGTCCTTCAACTCATCGAGTTTCTCCATTAAATGCACAGATCGGGAAAACTCGCATCAACTCACCGAGTTCTAATGAACTCGCCGAGTTGGCCAGGAATTAAATAGCTTAATGCATTAAGCCGTTTCCATCGAATCTAGAAGCTTCCATTCTCAGGATTCTTCCCAAATGATGACTAGAAGGGTAAAGTTTCCAACTTTACCCTTAAAAACCACTACAATGAACCCAAACCTGAATCCTTGACTTAATAGAGTGAGGCTTAAGCTATTAAGCCCTTAAACTCTCAAAACATAACCCCAAAATACAGATCTAGCATCCCAATGCTGGATTATCACGTAAAGTTTCCAACTTTACATGCATGCATGCAACAAAGGAACCCTAGATCCCAAAATGGCTTAATAAAGGACTTAATGCATGGATGAGACTTAGGACTTAACAAAGCTTGCAACTTTATGCTAAGAGAGGTCATAAAAGGGTCAAATCTAACATAATAACCCCCAAAACCCTTAACCTTTGGACAACCCAACCAAACACCCAAAAACCAAGCTAAAACATCCAACAAAGAGATCTAGAAGATAACAACACAAGGTTTCGACTTTATACCTCAATAGTACTGCAACAAATGGAGAGTTTCTGGATCCAAAGCCTTCCTTCCAAACTAGGCACCTTCATTCTTCAAACTCCTTCCAAAGAACACCAAAAACCAACTCTCCAAGCTCACCACATGCTCACACACTCAACCTTGAAGGGTAATACACGAAATTAGTGTTTTCTGGACAAGGAGGCTGGTAAGGAGGCCAGCTAAGGGAGTTAAGGTCTTTAAATAGGGTGAAAAACCCTAAAATTAGGGTTTTCTCAAACAACGTCCAACTCGTCGAGTTCCCTACACCAACTCGACGAGTTGGTCCTTAAAAACACGCGCCCCAAAGGCTTTCAACACGTCGAGTTTATGCCATAAACTCGACGAGTTAGCCCCTAAAAAGGGAATTTATTTCCATAATTGACCTTCTAGATTCCGGATGTTACAATGATCGTGAAGGATCATAATACAACCCAGTTTCCTCATGTGGCTAGGCCCAAATGTGACGTCGAATTTCCCACTAAACTGAAGGATTACCTTATATAATTTAGGCTTCATCTCAGTGAATACCTCCTCAAAATCGTTTAGAGTAATTTTTCATTTTTATTGTTATTTCCAATTATATTTGCTTATATTCCTTTAGGTATGTTTTTGAAAAATGTATGTATATGATGTAATGTATTGAGGTATTTAATCAAATGTTTAACTAGGGTAAATACAAACAACTTTAGAAAAGAATTTTTTGGTCCTCTTTTTCTCCTTTTTATTCTCTATTATTTTTTGGAGTGTGTTGCCTACTGAAGGAACCCCTATCATTTGGTGCTTTCATTGAGCTTGGTGCATGTAAAAAGTTACCAAGTCCATGGAAGATCTTAGATCCACGACTGAGGCTAACTTTGTATCTATTGCTGCAATTAACGATAAAGTCACAAATATTCTCACCCGTTTTACTATAATTTCCCCAAATCTACCTCATCCAAATGACCTAAATCCCTAAAATCACACCTTCTTGATACGACCCCCACGTTGTGGATTGTCATCTTTTGATGGTTCTAATCCCTTGGATTGGATTTTTCAGGCTGAACGCTTCTTTCTCATACCACTCTACACCTAAAAAACAATAGATTAATCTTTCTAGTCTCTACATGAATAGGCAAGCCCTAATGTGGTTTCGGTGGATGCATTACAACAAGAAACTCTCCTCATGGTATGCACGACCTGAAACCATTCAACGTAGATTTTGACCATCATCCTTTGTTTACCTTCAGGGTATATTATTTAAACTAACACAAATAGGAACAATAGTAGAATATCAAAGGACATTTGAGACCTACAACAATTGACCTACAGATCTATTCCCTGTTGGGTTTTTATACAAAAATGAAAGTTTGTTTTTCATAAAAACCGGCAACGGAAGACTTTAAAAATAACAAGTTTATTTTTAGTTCATAACAAAACCAAACCATCATGGATCCATTTATAGAGGTTAGAATGAAATAAAAACAACCATAGGATGTTTTAGAGATAACCTTTGAAGCCTTTGAACCCACTTGGTTTTGGGGTGTTGATGAAGATAGCAAAAGATCAAAGTGTATGATCTTCTCTACAAGTATCCACTATCAAGAGTAAGGAACTTGGAATGCTAGTTCCTTATTGTATTCTTGAGTGTCTTAAACCTTTAAGTGCTTAACTCAATTAAGCACTAAAGGAGACAACTCAAGAGGTCTTCTAAACCACCAAAATAACTTCAAAAGAGAGAGAGGGAGAAGAGTAGAAAACCCACGGTTTTAGAGAGAAAGAAAGGAAGAAGAAGAGCTTCACTCTTGAAAAAATGCAAGCCTCGTGCATCTCTTATATAGCCCATGAAAAGTAAGGCCTAACCATTAAAATAATCTAAAGTAATGGTAGCCTTTAGAAGCATGGGAGACAAAAGGTGGAAGGTTGAAAAAGCAACCTCCCACACCATCATTATGCCTTTTAAAAAGTATGGTTCTTTATTTTTTTATAAACTCCAAGTTTATAAAATATAAACTTTGTCTTTAGGTAAAACACAAAAGAATCCAACTAGTCCAAAATGTTGTGCATGACTTATTAATTCATACCATATGAAATAATAACTAGTAATACTCTCTTATAATTATTATTTTCACAAACAATAATTATTCCCTAATTAAAATACAAGAATCGATATTATTTATTAATAATCATATTAATAATAAATATACAAAATGTGCCAACTTGATAAAGGTGTGACCCTATAGGATCATATATTATTAGCAATATCACTCCATAATGATTCTTGGGCATATAGATCCAACAATCTCCTACTTGCACAAGATTCATTATAGACTGACATAGACAGTAGTTGACGTCTAGCAATGAGATACTACCCCTAACAACATATGAAAGGTGTCATTTCATCAACAGCCAATTCCTGGAGTTCTAAGCTGCAATTGTTACTAAAGATGTGATATCAATTATTCCTTTGTCTCAGACATCATGTCGAACATGAGATATGGATCACGATCAATATCAATTACTGTTCAACTTTAACTAAGGCCTTAGATGTCATGCTCTCAACAAATAAGAGAGACAAATCCCATCTTGACTACATACACCCATCAATGTAGTTCATGTCATACCCAACGATGGCCCTTATGACTGCCTTTTACGAAACAACGTTAAACCATGTCAAAGTACAACAATTCCTACTCCTCAAGTCCCAAATATGGATCTCAGGTCTAAGAATACAAAGATCATCTCGACTACATACGCCTATCAATGTAGTTCATGTCATACCCAGCGATGACCCTTATGACTACTTTTTACAAAACAACGTTAAACCATGTCTAAGTACAACAATCCCTACACTTCAAGTCCCAAATATGTATCTCGGGTCTAAGATTAAAAAGATACAACCTTGATCAAAACATCACTCTTAACTACGATCCATAAAGTGGTTTTGATGCAGGTCAAGTCCAATACTTATTCTCCCAATCAAGTATCTATGAAGTTGGTAGCAGCTCTTTGCCATTCTCATCTCTATGAGAATCCACTAATCCACTCATATTAGTCTTACCTCATAGATGCTCCCACAACTATGAACAACTATGGACATTTACAAATAACCTAGTTATTCAAGGATTTAAACATGCTAATATAGAACACAACAATTATTTAATGAAAGACTCATATCCAATATATCATTCATTACAATATATGTTGCTTTATTGTTCCAATATCCAAATACTAAATTTCAATCAAATACATCTACTTGTATCAACAATGCCCTATAGCCCCAGCTTGACTTTCATGCTTTAGCTAATGAAGCAACTTTGTTAAGTAGATTTGGCAAACTTGATTTGTATAAAATTTGCGAATACAATCATTTTTAGTTTTATATATATAAAGAAAACTATTGAGAATGTATTAGATGCTTGAATAAGACTTAGATACCAATACTTGCGTAATGGGATTACTCATAGTCATAATGAACTATACGTTAAGCATCTTTGTACGTGGTTATCCAAACCACGAGGTACTCTAACTCTGATGTGTAACTGTAATTAAAATCTACATGGAACCACTATCCATGTAACTGTCTCTTCATTCATAATGAGGACATGCCCAATTGTGACTGAGAGTCATCTCAATCTATTTGAAAACTTAGCACATGTGTAACAATTTTAAACGTAGCTTTCTTTCAAATACTCCGTATACTAGGAATATTTCTCTAGTTCTCGCAAGTACTTTGGAATATTCCTATAAGTCACACATTTCTCTCGGATTATACTGGTATCATTCATCATGCTCTAAGTATATTACTTATTTGGCCTTTATGCATAATCATGACATATATGATTAATCCAATTGCATCAGCATACGGAATACAATCATATCCAAAAACATTTGAACTAGGATTTTGCTCAAAATCATGTCATGTGTTATTTGACAAGATGACTCTCTCAAAATTCTTTATCTTAAGCTTTTTAAGATCATTGACAATTAATGCAATTTTACTTAATCCTTTAAGTTGCCATGATCTATCTACATAGATCTTTATTCCAAGAATTAGTATGTCGACTACATATAAGGCTAGGAATGTTACTGCGCTCCCAATAGCTTTGTAGAAAACACGAGAGTCATCTTGATTTATAATCAAATCACACTATGTAATTATCTTATAAGAAATAAGATTCTTACTTTGAGATGTTAGCTTAAATATGAAAAGATTTTCAATCATGTATGTTTTCACCCTTGAAAACTCACTTACTCTTTATAGTCAAACTATATCGAGGAAGATTAATCAAGCCCATACTTGATAATCATACATGAATGCATCTCTATGTGTTTTATTATTTTTTGATCAACCATTGAGCAGATTCAACAACCGTTGAAAACTTGTTGGTTCCAAACTATGATGCATTTAGCTTATGGATCTTTAGCTCTTAAATCTCCAAATTTCTCCCACTTAGATAAATCATTTTCTAATCACTTGTCTTATGGAATGGAAATTAGTGGGATTAGTAGAAACTTCATCCTAAATAATCATTTAGGATAGTCTACACAAATGCAGTTAGTAGATGCTAGAGTAGTTAAGCTTATTGTCTAACATAAGCTCTATAACTCCATACCTTTTAGATAAGTACAAACCATTACATCCATAGTCTAATGAAAGTATTTAATCCACTTGTTTGGTTGTAATATATATATATATATATATATATATATATATATATATATATATATATATATTTGTTGCACTGAGCATAATTCCAAAAATTTTATAAAGTAAATTGTTCTTTTAATAAACATCATGTGATAGACTAAAAGGTCTATTTTTATCATCTTCAAAACTTGTACTATCGACATTCAGCTAGTGGCTAGGTGACCCTATCCCACTAGAGAACACGAACGCTACCTCGAATATTAAGAGATACATTCAAGTGACCAGGTGATCCAGTGCCACAAGAAACATACTAATGACAAGTGAGTGTCTTTGTCGGAATGAGTTTTGAATCAATTCCACAACTCCTAAGATGTTCCAAGAAGACTTTGTTTATAAAACTCATTTTCTTTATTACAACGAAAGGTTAATGATGATCTCATTAATATGTATTTCAATCTTCACTATGAAACAATTTGAGCAAATCAAAGGTTTCATTAATAACGAATAAAAGTCGTCAATGAAATTGAATAAACATCTATCACCAAATCTATTCATGGATTGAAAAATATTACATACAACACTTATGTATAACTCTTTGTCAAGCCTTTTGTTCTTTGACTACTAATAGATAAAGACTCTTGTGAATCATCTTCTCATATAAATATAATTCACATATATCAAATGAACCAAGCTCATTTGCCTTCAAAAATTACATCCTTTTGAAATTGGTATATGTATTTCTTATTTATATTGTCATGATGATTATGAACTATATAAGTTCCAATCAAATATCATTTGATTATATAGGTGTTATGATCAGAATTATTAAGTTAATAAAAAGATTATAGATTTACTTCATAAATAACATTATAAGAAAATATTCTTTAACACAGAATACATCGTTTCAGAACATGAATGTGAACATTCACTAAACGATAAGTAAATCTAGATTTATTCATGAATTACAACTGTTACAAGTCCCTATAAGGATATGTACAATACATCTATTGTTTAAATAAAAGACTATAACACCACTTGTTATATCTTCAACACGAAATACCATTCATTTGTAACCAGTTGATTATTTCTCCCAATCATCAACACATAATATCAATTATTAGTGTCACATGAAGTATTACATACTCAAGTGAATGATGGAAAAATAAATAGTTCTATCATATAGATGTATGAAGTCTTGTACAAGTCAGACTTCTTCAGCTCGATGAGATTCGAGGGGCAGTTCCTCTTTTAGTGTCTAGTTTCTTCCACAATAGAAACAACACTAATCATTTGGTCCTTTCTTGATTTCTGGGTTTATGTTATATTTCTCTTAATTGAACTATAAGTCTATATGAGTACACAATCTCTTAGACTTCCTTTTATTCAATGCTTGAACAGACTTGAAGTTATTTCTAGTGTTCTGATTGAATATTTGCTTTACTTGATGAGACATCTGATATGTTTCATAATTATCCAAGACTTTTTGCAAGTCATGATTAATTTCTTCAGTATGAAGTGAGATACATCAACATCATCACAATAATACTTTCATTAAAGTATCATGATCAGACTAACTGGTTGTCGAGGTTATTCATGTATGGGATCTTTCAGTATATATAACTTCTATTTATCTTAAAGGTAGAACCTCAAGATATTAGACCAGTTATAGAAATTATAACCATCAAATGTTACTGTCTCTTGAAACTCAACAAGATAGAGATTTTGCAGGGCGTAAAATTATTAACAGTTATCAACAGAATTTAACAAAGTTTCATTTAGTATTTTCAATATTTAGTCTTTAAAAATTAATACCTTATATTGTTTCTTAAAACATTAATTTACTAAAGTCTAGGATCCAAGTAACGAAACAAGTAAATGGTTAGGCGACCTTTATCCCATAAACTTAATCAAACGCGGTAGGTAACGATTACCAATTGCATATGATATGTAACTCTTAGATTATGGGATCCTAAACAGCTATTGTTTAGTTTGGCATGTTTATCCCATCTATGCCTCAAAACTCTTATGCTTAGGCGACCTTTATCACATAAGAAATTGATCAAATCATCCATTTAAAAAACATGTGAGTTCTATTTTACAAATGGTTAGGTGACCTTTATCCCATAAGCAAATATAAAAACACCTTGACTATTTTTGACAACTCAAATGAATAAGGCGACCCACAAATCCATATGAACAACACAAAAATCCCAAGTGAATTTTAAACGGATTGCATAGATTTGAAGTTTTGTAAATAAGGGTTTATATATGCTTTACAATTGTAGTTTATAAAAACATGGTCTCATGAATATTGCATGCATCCAACAATTCATGTACCCTTTTGTAAAATTCATATCACTTGTTATGAGGTTCTTTAGGTTCCAAATAAAATTTCATTTTATTTGCCATTAACCGCGATCAATTATAAACTAAAATCTGGTATTTTAAAGTTTAGTCGTAGATCGGTTTTAAGAACCGGTAACAGTCTTAATAAAACTTTATTTTATGCTTAAGACTTGGAGTTTTGGATGAGTTATAAAATCACTATTTTAAATCTCCTTTTAACAATAAAAAACTTACGACTTCATGAATTTATAGAATAAACTCATTTTATTTTATAAACTCAATTTTATGCATCTTATGATAAAAGTCATATTTTGATAAACCAAAACTTGGGTGATTATACTTATGTTTTAAATCTCATTTAGCATGCATAAAACATAATATCAACATGTTACGTTATGTTGAAAACACCAATATCATATATTAAGTTTCGACGCAAAAATAATCACAAGTTTTATTATTTGCCGTTATAACGCTATAAAACGATTTTAGTCTTTTTAATAAAACTTTTATTTATTATAAAGACATGGAGTTTATATAATTTTTAAACATCTTTTAAACCATTTCGAATATTTTAAAGTTGGGTATTTATAAGTTTTACAATAAAACTATTTTCAACAAAAAATTAGTTTTAACCGGTAACCGGTAAAACGTTTTTATAAATATTCATTTATAAACATCTTATGTTTTGTTTTAGATATTTTTTACTCAAACTCCAAGTGATATTATCTTATGAAAAAATGTTATTTGACATGTAAAAACCATTTTCATACATAAAACATAACATACATGTAACGCCCGCAGATTCGGGCTAGTCAGTTTTGAGACAATAAGCGTCAAAAAATGAATTTTTGATAGAAGATTATTTAGAATAAATAATCTTAACTAAGTTTTAGTTAATGTCACAAGGTTTCCGTACATATAAAGAACGCTGAAATCCGAGTTATAACGAAGAAGTTATGACTTGTCGAAGTTTCGCGACAAAACCGGCACGACACCGGGAATCATAAAAAGTGAGTTTATGATAGAATACTTTTTAGCCTTAGGATTCTAAATGAAAGTTGTAGAGTATGTCTCCACCTTCGCGTGGATATAAAGAACGTCAAAAACAGAGCTCGTATGTAAAAGTTATGGCCTTCCGAAGTTATAGCTGTCTGAGAGCATGACACGTGTCAGAAACCCTAATCTGACTGGGCTCACGACGTGAGCACGAATTCTCACGACGTAAGGAGTCAAAACGCCACTTTTCAAGGCTAGAATGCAGATGGCAAGTCTACGGAACGGGCTCACGACGTGAGGAGTGAAACGGACACTATGCAAGCCTAGAACGCAGGTGGTGAAGCTACGAGGTGATCAGGCATGGCTCACGACGTGATAAATGAATTCTCATGACGTGAGGGGCCAAAAATCACCCTATAAATAGCAAGTTCAGCCCTTGCTCTTCTTACACCAATTCCTTTCTCTCTCTCTCTCTCTCTCTCTCTCTCTCTCTCTCGTTTGCTGAAGCCGTTTCTGCATCCGAGCCCGACGATCACGAACCGCCGACTATTTCTAGTTAGATTCTATCAACTCACACTATTAAAGTGAATGCATATTATTTTCATCTTACACATAGATATGAAGTATTTTATATAAATTACGTGCTATGTGTGCATATTATCTGTATACTTGCTATATATGATGGATGAACCATTTTATACATGTTTTAATTGATTTAAACTATATATGTATTTTATATCTACAAATATGTTGGGTAAAACATGGGTAGATGAATTAGATGATGTGTGATGAAATAAAAATTGATGATAAGTCTCGATGTTTAAGATGATCTAGTCATCTAGCAGGGTATAGACATCGTTATTAGTTATTGTGTTGGATTAGTGTCTAAGTCCATAACTATATTTGGTATGTACTTGGCCCGACTCGGCATGGTCCGTTTGGGTTACATGGCATCATGCATTTGGATAGACTAAAATGAGAGAAATAACACTTAAGGTTTATTAATATATTATAAGTTCTAATATATTAATAAGATTATTTAATTAGTATTGATCAAGAATTAATTTGGAATTAATTAAGTGATCAAAAAGGAGACTAATTAAATATATGGGTTGATTGTGTAAATCATCCATACTTGTATAGTGGGCTAATGCTCCATGGATTATCAAGTTGGGCTAAAACCCATAGGATGCTCCATGGATGCTCCATGGTGTTTTTGTACCCATGGATCATGGAAATGAAAGGCCATGACAATTAGGGTTTACATGGTGTAACCCTAATTGTGACAAACTATATAAGCATCTTATTCTTGACAAAAATCGGCCACTATGTGTGTATGGTGAGTGCTAGCCGATTTCATGAAGTGTATCATTTCTCTCAAGTTATTCCAAGTGTATTTTGATGTTGTGTGAACCATTTGAGGTATCACACTTGGGGCACTCGGCTCTTAAGCATCAAGGAATCAAGCTACATAAAAAGCTATGTCTTCTAACTTGTTTTATTACCCAAGTATCAAAGATTGTATGCTAGATAGGGTAATACCTTGGAATATTAATATTTGCATGTATAATAGAGAAAACATAGATCCAAGGTATTTAGGGTTGCATGTACACTTAGGAGTGTTAGAATGCTCAAAATCCAACAGTGGTATCAGAGCCTAGGCTTGTTTTCTCTTATACTTGATGCAAACTTGTTTTTTCAAAGCTGAAACTGTCCAGACCATAAAACTCGACGAGTTTATGCAAAAAACTCGACGAGTTCAACATTTTGGGCATGAACTCGACGAGTTCCTCAAAGAACTCGACGAGTTTTGGGTGCTGACAGCTTGCTGTTTGATGTTTGTGGCTGGAATTGGACTAGGAACATTACCCTAAGCTTTTTTTCAACTTATAAACCTGTTTTTGATGTGGTAATGTTCATGTTAATCCAATTTCAAAGATAATTGTCAATAGATTCATGTTTTGTATTAGTTTTATGGTTAGGCTAATTACATGAAAAAGTTTAATTAAATTGTCTTGTTCTTATGAATTGCTTAGATTAATAGAAAAGTTATGTGAAATTGTAATTTTCAATCCAAATTAATCTAAAAGTTGATTCTAAAATGTGTTTTTGTAACTTGTCCTCAAGTTATGTGAAAAGTCATATTTAAGATTCATAAAACTCATAAAGTTTTCCATAAGTTATGAATAAAGGAAAAGTTACATTCTTTTAATAGTTTAAAGTCATCTATAACTTGTCCTCAAGTTATGGAACTTGAAGGGTTTTTTGTATTAAAACTACTTTAAACACATAAGTTATGGAATTGAATAGTTTTGAATAGTTTCAAAACTTTCCCTCAAGTTTTGGAATTTGAAAAGTTTTACCTTATGAATACTTTAATTCCAAGTTAAGCCCTTAGAATTTTAAAAGTTAAAATTCAACCCTTATACTTTATAATATTATAAGTTAATAATATATATATGTATAAGAGCAAGTCAGTCTTACCGTTAGTAGGCCTCATTCACGAAGCCGGTCTATAAGGCGGGGGGGGGGGGGGGTATAAGGTTACTGCCTATAAAATGGCAGTTTAATGGGTGTCCACTCTCACCCACCGCTTACTTGACTGGTGGAGGGTCGTTAGCCGAACGGGTAGGACAAAGACTATAATTCTCCCTTCATTAAAAGTATTAATGATAAATACTAAACACTTATAAATTCCCAATCTTAGTTACTTAGGAAAATGTGAATAAGGTGCTAACCCATGAAATTACACTTTGCACTTTGCTTAAGTCGGTTAGTGGAGCGCGTGTGGTTAACCGGCACACTAGCTTGATTTAACAAGGTAGGCAAAGGGTTTCTTAAAGTTTATCATAGGCCGGTGGAGCGTGTGTGGTTAACCGGTACATCGGTTGGGTGATAAACATTTAAGAGTACCAAGTAATTTGCATGGTTACTTCACATCTTGTTTTGTGATCCTCGGCATCCCAGTCACAAAACCTGAAGGGCACACTCGAGATTAAAACATGCCATTGAAAAGTTCAATGAATCTAAAAAAAAAATCTAGGAGTTTCAAAACCAATTAAAACCTAATAAATTATTTCGTTTTTCATGGTGGAAATTGGTGAATCGTCATTCACATACCTTCAAATATTTTATAGCCTGGATTACGGCATCCCTCTTCCAAGTTATAAAATATTGTGTTGGGTCCTAGCCTTAATATTTCATATTGGGTGTTATATTAAGTACTTTAGATCAACTATCTGATGGGTTATGAGCATTCTAACACTCCTAAGTGTACATGCAACCCTAAATACCTTGGATCTATGTTTTCTCTATTATACATGCAAATATGAACATCCAAGGTATTATCCTAATCTAGCATACAAAACAATGAATATAACAAGATAGAATACATACCTCTTTGACGTAGAAAGTCTTCATGAAGCTTGAGTGCCTAGTGCCCCAAGTGTGACACCTCAAATGGTTCACACAACACCAAATACACTTGGAATAACTTGAGAGAAACTTGAACACTCCTTGAAATCGTCTAGCCCTCACACTCACACATAGTCCATGATTTCTTGAGCCATGGGATTCTTTTATATGGTGGCTATTAGGGTTACTCCATGTAACTCATAACTTTTCCCATTCCTTAAGCTCCATGGATTTTAACCTCCATAGAGTATCCATGGGTCACCCCATGGACTTAGTCCAACATAAGGAATCTTGGATCACAAGCCCACATATATAAGAATGAATGATTTACACAATCAACCCATATATTTAATTAGTCTCATTTTGATCACTTAATTAATTCCAAATTAATTCTTGATCAATACTAATTAAATAACCTTATTAATATATTAGAACTTATAATATATTAATAAACTTTAAGTGTTATTTCTCTCATTTTAGTCTATCCAAATGCATGATGCCATGCAACCCAAATGGACCATGCCGGGTCGGGTCAAGTCTTACCAATTATAGTTATGGACTTAGACATTAATCCAACACTATCTTGAATATCTCCCAAAAGATGTCTAGTTCAGACATCTATGATCTTCCCAAATCTCTTGGAACTTCACTTCCTTCCCCTCCTCTAGCTATTCTCCCCAACCCACAAGTTTAAGGTCACTCAAGCCCTATTAGCAAGCAAGGTCTATGTGTGATCACATCTTGGAGATGAAGTCACATATTGACAAGCCGGGAGAGTTGGGTGTCAAAGTCTTAAGAAAGTTGGATGTTCAATCACTTTCTAAGTCACATAGTGAGTTTCCTTGGGACTACTATGAAACAGACTGTGACATGACCCTTAATGATCTTATCTATTTGCTAGGTGTTGCTGAATCAGCAATGATTTAGAGCACTAGTAAAGAAAATTTGATTAGAAGATCAACTTTCCAAACTTTCATGGACTTTGACAATGGTAACATTGAAAATCCAAAAAAAGCTTTCTCTTCCCAATGGAAAGGGATCGGCCATAGTCAACTCGGTTGACCAAATGGTAAAGAGAAAGTCTAAGTCTGTGATAGTCCCGTGTACCATTTCCATAGAGTCCATATGTTTATATTGCCAAAGGAAGGGGCATTGGTTACAAAACTGCCTATTTACCTGAAGGATCATAGGGTTGATCAAGTCAAGATGTTTGATTCTACTTCAGGTGAAGTCCACTATCTAACAATGTTAAGTTTCTATTCTGAGATTCTCATTACATGATGTGACTGGGTCACATGTTGTTGTTTTAAGAATCAAAGAAAAGTGAAGAAACTTAAAGGAAGTATATGCTGATTCTGATCGCGAAGATGGATTTCGATCGCATGGTTCAGTGATCAGAATTTTTGAGTTATTGCTTAGGAGTTATGATATATTGCTTAGGAATAGGTAACAACAAGTTTTTCATATGCATTTGCATTGTAAGGATAAGTTTTTTCCGCAAAGTTTTGAAATAAAATAAAAAAGTTTTAATTTTATATTTATTTTAAATATCCTTACAGTGACATTTGTGAAAAATGGTTGTTTATATGATTCCATTGATAGCAATATTGGAAAAATGGAATTTGATTCTGTCGTTTGTGGTAGTGTCATAATTTACCAAATAAGGAAAGATTCTCATCAACCAAGTTTCAGTTGGATAGAAACTTGGAAATCATGCAAGTTGTATAGTATGATGAATGAGAATTTTCATCTTTGGAAAATTAAGATTAATTCCTTGTTCACATGTATAAGTGAGTCAAGTGAAGGACTAAGGGATCGAGTACACATTCTGGTGCACTGATCAAGTCCACCACAAAAAATCGATAAGACTATTCGTCATGATTTACTAAAGTTTAGTAAATATGGTTATACTTACTAGTTTAAGTATAATTCTGTAGCATTGGAAAAGTTTCGATGTATGGCAGAACGAATGAGCAGAATCAAGTTAGGCAGAAAGATAAAAGTTTCTCAAATCTGAAAAAATGGGAGAGTACTTTAGTATCAGGTTTTGTGATCATCTTAATGATTTAGAAATCGTGTCACAATTAGTCCTCTAAGGACATCTTAATGCATTCCTATGGCTAAGAAGAGGAATCAAGAATTGCGGAAATGGTTAAATCAAGAAGATGATTCATACTTCGTTCCAAAACAAGTCTTAGAGTCATATTCCAAGACTGTAAGTTGAGTGATATATCTTAAAGAAAGGTTTATAACACTTGTCAAATGTAAGAGTAAAAGTGTCCTACTCTTGTACATTTGAAATTGGTAAGTTGTGATGTTTTGGATAAAACAAAGACCAACTAAGGCCAATTGTGTGAAGTGTGTGTCTTGATTAGAATCCACACTATCTCTTGAATATTTGACAAGAAAGTCTTATAGGTCAAGAAGACAGTGGGAGTCTTAGAGATCTTGGAAAAAAAAACTTCAAGATCTAATCAAGAATAAAACCTGTAGTTCATCACTAGCACACGACTTGAGGTCTATAACCTATCGTGTTGACATATTCCTATTTGTGTGCCCATTCCAGTCAAAGTTGGATTTGCATATGAGTTCTGAGAGTTCTCAATTGGTTGCATAACAACTTGGAAGCAATGACAGGCCCTTGTGCTGCCAGGTGGCAAGAAAGTAAGATTGAGTTCAGTCCATATGAGTTTGGATTTGTCATTATCCTTGTCTTGTGATTATGGTTTTGACAAATTCACATGGATAAGAACACATACACCATAAAATCTAAGTGTCATAAGGTTTCTCTCTGATTCATGAAGATGATGGTGAGGAAACAATTACACTAAGTAGATTTTAAGTAGATAACAGCTGTGATATTTGCATTCTCAAAGTCGTTAGTGGAGCATGTGTGGTTAACCGGAACACTAACATGGACTTGTGAGGAATGGCAAAGGTCTGAACAATTGAGACTATGATTACGGCACCCCTTTTCATAATCCTGAAATTGTTTAAACACACATGTGTGCTCTCTAAGGAAAGGTGTATGATCCTGATAAAGTTTTATCAAACCATCTCGAATCAGAAATTTGAACTTTGGTAAGGAAGTCAATACAATTTTGATTTCTAGAAGTCCAGCTGATTTATGATACATGTCAAAGCTAGTGGGAGCATAAGTGTTATGCTAATAATCATCATGTTAGTGGGAGCATGATAATTATGATAAGTGTTGCAAGTTAGCAATGTTAATTATAGAAAACAAAAGGTTTCAATTGGGAAAAGTTGTTTTGCTATAATTAAGGGAGAGGAAATAATACTTCATTTCAATTCTAAAAGCTTAGATTGAGGTTTTAATCATCTTTATATATGAATTTTGTGTTGGAATGGCTCAACATGAGGAAATTCTATATATGGGTCCATTATTTGCGTTCTAAAATTCGATTATGATTACGGCATCCCTTTTCATAATCTGAATTATGAGAACTTGGAAAATAGATACATAAATATTATAGTAGAAAGACGGGTCTAGTATCATGTCTTTATGTGAGACATCATGAATCGTGCCCCATATGCTTCGGATATCGGATCGATTGCATGTGCTATAATATTATTCATCCTTTCTAAATTTTCCAAATGCTCAGGGCATTAAGAGGGGAAAAGTCTAGAATTGGATGTGACTAATTTGATTAAGCAATTGTCGAGGACAATATAAGGTTTACCAAAGATTGGTTGCTCAGGGACAGTTGGAAGTATAGTGTTAATTTTGGAAGGACCATATTGATATATTCTGAAAAGAGGCAACTCTTGTTCAGAAGTGATAGTCAAAAATGGGAATATGGAAATGTTTCCACAGGTGGAAATTACTCAATCTGTGTAAGATTAGAAAAACTTAATGCAAGAAGGATATTTCCATGGAGTTGATCTCCATTGGAATACTCTGTAATGTATGTTGACAAGTCTTTGTGACTTTGTGCATAATCATTACAAGAGGATCAATGCATATAAGTTTATAATCTAACAAATTTTGGTAAATGGCAGGATTTGGAATTCTTGCATTTGCAGTAAGTAATTGGGATTGTGAAATGAGAATCATTGAAATTATGTTCAATCGATCTAGTTCACAAAGTAAAGATCATAGACAAACATAGAGTGCTTACTTGGTGTATGGCAAAGCTATTGTTTAGAAAAACATAGTGTACATGCTTGGAGCATGGGACAACTAGTGTTTTAATTCAAGTATAAAGTTGATAAAACCGAAACAATGAATAATGAGTAATCAGTATGGTGATAAATAAAAAGTGTTCTATTTATATTCATAGGTTTTGATACCATACTAGATTCAATTATTCTTGTGTTTCATTTTTGCATGTTTTGACTTCCAGAATAAACTAGATCATTCTTCCTGAATGACTAAGTTATTCAAACCATCCACAGTCGGTCATATGTTGGAAGTAGATATGAATCAAGACTGTCATGAGTTGGCTTGTAGATGTCTAAGATGTTGGACATAGCAAAGAGGTGCTACAACACTCATGAGTGCTCATAAGTTCTGAGTATTGGATTCAACCCGTGCTCATTTGAATCACTTCATGGATTTTATCACGAGTGATCATGAGATGATAATATCTTATATTCTTCAAACCTAAAGATATGAGTTGTTACTATGAGTTGGTTGTACATTGATTGCGCGAAAACGCATTGGTAACTCGATGTTATTAAACGTGCTTTTGTGTATGATTCAACAAGTAGTAGAACAAGCCATATGAGTCGAAGTTTATCCATTCCTTTTACCTTCGGGATAAAATCGATATCTGTGGGCCCCTCGAAGATTTAGTGATGACAAATGTAAGTGCTCGGCCGGGCCTGGACTGATTTCATTTGTTCAATTAGTCAGTCGTCATAAATCGGAAATCGGGAAACAACAAATGGACAGAGAGAATGATTTATAATCCATGTCTCAGTCCATATGATATCTAGAATGGAGGAATATATGATCCCTTATCTAATGGACAAGTCATTGACGAGATCAGAGTTCAGTTACAACGTCAGAGTTCGACAACGGCTTAAAGAGCTACGATTGCCAGTCGGTTCTTGAAGTCATACTCAATAATAGTTTTAGACTTATCCAAGTGGGAGACTGTTGGATTAGTGTCTAAGTCCATAACTATATTTGGTATGTACTTGACCCGACTCGGCATGGTCCATTTGGGTTGCATGGCATCATGCATTTGGATAGACTAAAATGAGAGAAATAACACTTAAGGTTTATTAATATATTATAAGTTCTAATATATTAATAAGATTATTTAATTAGTATTGATCAAGAGTTAATTTGGAATTAATTAAGTGATAAAAAAGGAGACTAATTAAATATATGGGTTGATTGTGTAAATCATCCATACTTGTATAGTGGGCTAATGCTCCATGGATTATCAAGTTGGGCTAAAACCCATAGGATGCTCCATGGATTCTCCATGGTGTTTTTGTACCCATGGATCATGGAAATGAAAGGCCATGACAATTAGGGTCTACATGGTGTAACCCTAATTGTGACAAACTATATAAGCATCTTATTCTTGACAAAAATCGGCCACTATGTGTGTATGGTGAGGGCTAGCCGATTTCATGAAGTGTATCATTTCTCTCAAGTTATTCCAAGTGTATTTTGATGTTGTGTGAACCATTTGAGGTGTCACACTTGGGGCACTCGGCTCTTAAGCATCAAGGAATCAAGCTACATAAAAAGGTATGTCTTCTAACTTGTTTTATTACCCAAGTATCAAAGATTGTATGCTAGATAGGGTAATACCTTGGAATATTCATATTTGCATGTATAATAGAGAAAACATAGATCCAAGGTATTTAGGGTTGTATGTACACTTAGGAGTGATAGAATGCTCAAAACCCAACATATTGATCCGGGAGTATGGATCATACGTACAAGATCCGGGAGTATGGATCAGGTAGAGAGGTTAGTTTTAGATCTGGGAGTATGGATTAGGTATTTTTGAATTACGTGTTCACCAGTTGTAATTTAAGAACCCTGGCAGCTATGGACTTAGTGCCTATTAGATAAACGTTGGCAGCTATGGACTTAGTGCCTATTGTATAAACCCTGGCGACTATGCAGACTTAGTGCCTAAACCATGGCGACGATGCAGACTTGGTGCCTAAACCCTGACGACGATGTGACTTCGTTCCTATTAGATAAACCCTGGCGACGATGTGACTTCGTGCCTATTAGATAAACCCTGGCAGCTATGGACTTAGTGCCTGTTGTATAAACCTTGGCGACGATGTGACTTCGTGCCTATTAGATAAACCCTGGCGACGATGTGACTTCGTGCCTATTCCTTAGGATGAATCCTTAGGAATGAGTGATAGATAATTCTTAGGGAAAATCCTTAAGAGATAAAGAAGATAATGGGGATAGGTAATTGGGTTGATTGTTTGATGTTTAAACATAATAATTATATTATTGTGGGTTGAAAACCCTATGTGCTCACCAGGTTTCCCAACCTGACCCACTCAGTCTATTTGTATCATAGGTATCGATACGAAGCTACTTTACACTGAGAGATTAAAGGGCATGTAGATCACTAGTGTAAATAAATGTAAGGTCTGTTTATGCTTATGTTTCAGTATTGACGATGACATCCCAAAGTTTTAATATGAATAATATACATTTCTTCGGAAATGCTTTGATAATATATTTATCATGTTTTTCTGGGAACAAATTCCGCAATATATTTATTTAAAAATATACTCTGATTTTCAAATAAAGCATAAACAAATCGATCTTTTCGGACCGTGAAATTGGGGATGTCACAATACATTTAACATAAAATAAACATCACAAACATGCATTATAATGTGTATAAACCAAGTCATGTCTAGTAATAATTGTTGTGAGCCATCACAATAATTATTAAGTCTTTCCTAAATGACTTAAGGGACACTTCAAAAGGTCTTCAAGGTGGTAATTTCTTCATCTTGTTACATTTAAAGTAAATACAACTAGTCTAACTAATTTATTACGTCAAATCAACAAATGAAAAATATCTATTTATCAATTACATCTTATGAATAAATAAATAAATATCAACCAAACACAACACAAAGGTCCTAATGGCTTGTTTATACACAACAACATATCAAATATTATAACAAACAACTCTTTGTTTTTTTTCTAAGACAACTTTTATATAACCAAATTGCATGAAAAATAGTTATATATAAAAATAAACAATTTTAACCAAGAAGTTGCCAAAGAAGACAAATATGAATTTTATTTAATAAAAGGAAATCCATGTTTGTTTTCCAAAAACCAAATATTATCAAACATAAAAAATCATTCTAACATATAAAAGATGGCGCTGATACCACAATTGGGTTTTGATACAAAATAAAAGTTTTTTTCATAAAAACCGGCAACGGAAGACTTTAAAAATAACAAGTTTATTTTTAGATCATAACAAAATCGAACCATCATGGATCCATTTATAGAGGTTAGAATTAAATAAAAACAACCATAGGATGTTTTAGAGATAACCTTTGAAGCCTTTGAACCCACTTGGTTTTGGGGTGTTAATGAAGATAGCAAAAGATCAACGTGTATGATCTTCTCTACAAGTATCCACCATCAAGAGTAAGGCACTTGGAATGCTAGTTCCTTCTTATATTCTTGAGTTTCTAAAGCCTTTAAGTGATTGACTCAATTAAGAACTAAAGGGAACAACTCAAGAGGTCTTCTAAATCACCAAACTAACTTCAAAAGAGAGAGAGAGAGAGAGTGAAAGGAGTAGAAAACCCACGGTTTTAGAGAAAAAGAAAGGAAGAAGAAGAGCTTCACTGTTGAAAAAATGCAAGGCTCATGCTGAAAGATCTAGTATGCCCAAGAGTCATTACAGAATTATATTGCTAATAATATATGATCCTATAGGGTCACACCATATAGCAAGTTACCGTCAATTGATTATTTATTAGTATAATTTGATTATTAACAAATATATCAACACTTGTATTTAATTGGAAGATTATTATTTCATGGAAATAATATTTTACTAATTGAGAATTTATTATTTGTGGAAATAATATTTATTGGAGAAATAACAACTTATGAAATATATCATAAAGTATGATTATTTATAAGTTATATTTATATCTTAATAAACTAGTTCAATTTATATAAAATATAGTTTTATATAAAATAAGATATTAATATATGACTAGTTATATATATATATATATGTATATATGTATATATATATATATATATATATATATATATATATGTAGGGAATTCTTTATAAAAATACTTGATTTTTATAAAGATAACAAGTATGTGTATAAAAACTAGCCATGAGACAACTTTTGTCTTCTTTTGGACGTGCCTTTCTTTGAAAATTATAAGGAGACCAAGCATGGTCTTCTTTTGTCATGCTTGGGACAAAGTTGTCCCTCTTTTACTTTATGGTCTCCCCTCACTTTTGGCCTATATATATGGAAGGGCATGGAGGCATTAAAAAGTACTTCTTGCAAACTTCTTGCAAGCTTCTTCTTCTTCTTCTTTTGGCCTTAAAACCGAGAGCAACAAGTGCTCTATGGGGCTGCCAAATTTTCGAGATTTATGCCCTCTTATTCTCCTCAATTCTCTTGCATTTTGATGCTAGAAAAAGTCCCTTTGTTGCTTCACCTTTGAACATATATTTGGTATATATTTCAAAGGTTTATGAACAACAAATTACAAGTGAATACTAGCATGTTTTGATGGTTCTACTCTTGCTTGGTGGATACTTGTAGAGAACTCTTGCTTTAGAGTTTCATGCCACACTTCATCAACTTCCAACCTCCCATGATGATCAAAGTTTTCAAAGGTTGTTATGTTTTTCCTTCTATGGTTGTTTTAATCTTTCTAACTCTTGCAAAATGATCCTTGGTGGGTAAAATAGTTTTAGTTTTATTCAACATTTTTAAAGCTTCCGTTGTCAATTTTGCCGGTTGTGAAAGTAGATTTTAGAATAAAAACCCAACAATTGGTATCAGAGCCATTTTTGCAAGTTTAGTTAGTTATTTGTTTAGTTGATGAAATCTTTGTTTTTGGAAAACATGGATGGTTTTCTCTTTGCAAGAAAAATTCATACATATTTTCTTTGACAAATTTAAAATGTTTATAATTGTTATTTTTTGACCAAAAGTTTACATGCATATTTTTTGGTCATAAAAGTTGTCTTAGAAAAACAAAGAGTTGTTTTATATATTTTTGAGTATATAAATATGTATGATGTGCATAAACTAGTCATGGACCTTTGTGTTGTTGCATGTGTTGATTTATTTAAAATGGTTGTAACTATTTATTTATTCATATGGTATGTAATAATTAAATAGGTAGTTTTCTTTTGTTAATTTTTGTAAGTAATAGATTAGTTTTAGAAATAGTTTATTTTTGTAAAAATGTAACATGAATGAAGATGGTGGCCATTTTGAAGATCAAAAGTTTATAAAGTTGATTTTATTAAAGTTTCTCAAACTTTATAAAATTATTTTTATAAACTTGCTACAAGGTGTTGAAGCAAGTGGGAGCACATGAAGACTTTACAAGATAAAGGTCCCTTATGTCCCTTTAGGAATGGACTTGATAATTTTGTGATGGCTCACAAAATTATTACTAGTTAATGGCTTGGTTTATGCACATATATTATAATTATTACGCATGCTTGTGATGTTTGATGTTTATGTTATTATTATTATGTGATGGTTGATAAATTACTTTTTCAAATGCAAAATAATATTTGAACATAAGTAAACATCACAAAGAGTTTGGTTTTAATGAAATTTACCTTTTTACATAAGATGCTAAAATAGTTTTACAATAAAACAAGCTTTATCGTTAAAACTAGTAACCGGTAAAATTTCGGGATTAAAATTGTATAAGTTTAAAATAGAGATTTGTAAACTTATCAAACTCCAAACCTTATTTTATAAAAGGAAGTTTTATTAAAAGGTTTCCAAATGTTCTAAAGTGCTCAAACGATATAACTTAATACTAGTTATTAATTTAAAACTTTGATCGCGTCAATGATATAAAACCGGGTTTTATATATAGAACATTGTTAAAAATGAGATTTTACATGAAATAAGATTTTTTAAAGTATACCATGGTTTATTGAATGCATGCAATAACCATGATATAACATGTTTTTTAAACTAGAATTATAAAAAAACATCAAAGACCCCTTACAAACCTCAAATCTATGCAATCCTTTTTTAAAGAACACTCGCACGTATCTTGTATGCACTAGTGGGATAAAGGATACCTAAACACTTAGTGTTATCTTTTGATGGCCGAGGTGTCTTCGCGATTTCTATAACCAAGCTATAGGCCGATTACACAAGTTTTTCAAATTGGATGATTTGATCGGAAATCTCTTGTGATAAAGGATACCTAAGCAAGAGAGTTCTGAGGCATAGATGAGATCAAACATGTCTAATTAAATTTGTTATTAGCGATCCCATAAATCTAGGAATTATATGGTAAGATATAATCGATAATCGATATCTACCGGGTTGAATTCGGATGGATGAGATAAAGGATACCTAACCATTTATCTGTTTTGCAACTTGGATCCTAGACTTTGATAATTAATGTTTTTAGAAACTAAAAGGGTATTAATTATTATAGATTAAATATTGAAAATACTAAATGAATTTTGTTAAAATTTTTGCAGATATATAATCCACTCTCATAACCATGAAATGTCATTTCTCTTTAAATGACTTAGTGAAACAATAACATTCAATAGATACAACTTCAATGAATGGGTTCGTGTCTTAAGAGACAATCTCGTGAGAGATATGAAATTGTATACACTTGAAGGTCCTAATCCTAAACAAATTACTTTGAGTAATAGACCTAAATATGTTACCTAGTAAATGAATCACTGTGATGCTCAAGATGCTTCTAACATCAAGCTATGAATAGTTATTCATGACTTCTAGGAAGTCTTGGATAATTTAAGCATATATCTAATGATATAATAGGTCAAACAATATTCCAATAAATACAGTGATATTTTATTTAAAGCTAGTTTAAACAATGGAATAATGCAAGGCTAAAAGGGTCACCTTGTGTGATCTAAAAGGCCCATGTTTTATGGACTAAACACCTTTAAGCCCAATAAATTCAATAAGGCCCACATAGATAGATCTTGTTTCTTTTGTGAAGAAACTGGACACTGGTAGAGGAACTGCTCCTCTTATCTAGAAAGAAAGTCTGGAAGAGACTAGTACTTCATGTATCTGCGGGATAGAACTTATACTTTTTGTGTAACACTCAAGTACTTGGTACTTAAATGTTAATCTAATATTTGTAACTTGATTGCAAATATTTACAGAAGAGTAACTAGCTGAGCACAAGCAAGTTGGAACTACACTCTCGAAGTTTAGTTTATAATTTATGCTTAGAACTTAAATTGCTTGCAATATAAAACAATATTTGTTTTGGAACAATGTATGTTTTAAATTTAGCATGTCTAAATATTTATGTCTCAGTTATTTATTTAAATTATTGATCATTTACTAGATCGTTTTTCATGACGATAATACTCATATTCTGAAATTATTGAATTCTATTTCTGAGACCAAATCTCTTAATAGGATTACAAAGTAAATATCAACATTCTATAAATAAAATTAAGTTCTATATGCAAGCACTTTTGACTTAAACTTGTTTTAAATCAAACTTATCCATGACATTGTTATCTTTATTGTATAAATGAAATCCACATATTCCAACTTCAAGAAATGGATATTTGAAGGCAAATAATGTAGATTATTTGACATATGTGAATCTTATTTATATATAGCCTTCATGGATATTTCCTTTCTAATGAATGCATATGATTAAGCACAAGATACAACCCACTAGTACCATCTAAAGCCTTCATGATGATAAAGGGTAAATTAAACTTTACTTGATATAGTTTACTTTCTAATCAGTAGAAATGTCCTCCTTTTAACTTTTTTGGGATTATACTTCAATCACTATTAATTGTATCTAGAATACAAACTCCAACTAATTACATAATTGTAGAATATTCTAAAAGGGCATTTAGATTATTATATACAAACCCACCAAGAATAAGTTCATTTATTCCTCTAAAAGCTGAGTTACCAGAAAGCAAGCTTCTAATGACAAAGCAAGTGGGAGGCACATGGAAGTTGAAGTAGTTTAAGAACCATAGCCTGATGTAACAATTGTTGGCACTAGAAAATGTTAAACATGAATAATAGCTATTCATAAACACAAATTATTCACAATAATGGTAGAAATTATCTATGACTTGAGAACTGTGGAATCTCTCATTGATGAGTTCTTGATGGTTTCTAGTTAAACCATCAACTACCAAAATATTATATCAGATCTTGAATCTGACAAATGAATTAGAGTCATGAACATTGAGATGTAATCCATGTTTAATAATCAAGTATGGGCTTGATTAATCCTCCTATCTATAGCAAGGCTAGAAGGAGTAAGAGATTCTTCTAGAAAGAATATATACATGGATGTATATACACATTTAGTAATACTTGTTATATAAGGATTTTTTCATACTCATGTCATTGACTATGGTCCTTATCATACTCATGACATTGACTATGATCAAACCTTTTCACAAGTAGCTATGATTAGATCTACAAGGATATTATTTACTATAACTTCATATTCTTAATATGAGATATAGCAAATAGATTTCAAGAAAAACCGCTTTTCTTAATAGACATCTACTACAAGATAT
Organism: Lactuca virosa; assembly: GCF_052849685.1. Lineage (NCBI taxonomy): Eukaryota > Viridiplantae > Streptophyta > Magnoliopsida > Asterales > Asteraceae > Lactuca > Lactuca virosa. The sequence continues at coordinate 39,114,509 of NC_136434.1, forward strand.
ATATATATATAGCTTAGCCTGGAGCTTTTCTTAATCCATGTTATCCTAACCAAATGTGTAAGGCTTAAGATCCACCTATGGATATAAAGCAACATCTTAAGATTGGAATAGTCATTTTAATATAAAGATACAAGGTATGCTTTTATATCAAAAAAAGGAACATGTGTGTTTACTAAGAAATAGTGGGAGGATAGTGATATTCCTAGTCTTGTATGAAGGAGACATACTTAATCATTTGAAATGACATTCCGACTATGCAAGGTGGTTTTCACCTTGACTCGGAAAGTATTTCTAAAATGAAAGACTTAGGAATGACAAGATACATTCTTGGAATGTAAAATCTATAAGGAATAGATAAATATGAATGTTAAAGGTTTTAAAATTCTTTTTGCATGAAATGACAATATCTTGAAAGAGGTCAAGATACAAGATTCCTTTGGAAGGTTCTTGACATTGTCACATGACACCATTTTGAGTTTGGCTCAAATGGACCTAGCACATAGGTTGAGCTAGATGAAATGATTTATATTCTATTTGATTGGCAAATGAATCCATCATGTCATATCATGAGATACAAATTGAATGCATGGTTAAGTCATTAGATGACTGTGAGAACATTCTAAGATTACTTAAGAAAAGATAAGAGAATGTATATAAGATAATTAGTTTAGAATAAAATCTTAATGTAAAGAGCTACATATGATTTTGATTTATAATAAATATTGATAATTATGAATTATAATTGGATTATGACTTCATTATGGAATGAAGAGTAAGTTTAGTTGGAATGAGATCCAAGAAAAAACAAAATAGCTCTATCTACTAAATAAGAATAAACTACTTTTCAGAAGTTGAAATCAAATATAATTGGATGAACTAGATCATTGAAAAACTAGGTTGAATCCTTCCATTCAGGGATAACCTAGAAATCTTTTGTGAGTAATAGAGTGTACTTAATCAAGCTAAGAAACTCTATGTCACATAAGAGCACCAATTATATTCTCCAAAATATTTTACTATACTTAGAGTAATGTCAAATATGGAGATGATTGTATTCGCAGAATTCGCACAAATTAAATTTAGTCGAACTCATTAATAAAGTCTTTCCTTTTAAGCTAAGTATGAGTGGTCACACTTCAGCCATAAGACTTTTATTATTCTAGTAATGGGATTTTGATTTGAATTTAGTATTTGGATATTGGAACATTGTAACAACAACTATTAAATAATGTTTTGATATACTGGGATATGATCATTACATTAATACTTGTTGTGTTCTATATTAACATGTTTAATCCATGAATAATCTTATTATTCTAAAGGTTCATAGTCGGTCATGATTGTGGGAGCATTTATGAAGTAAGACTAATATGAAATGGATTGGTTGACTCTCACCAGATGAAAGTAGGCAAGAAGTTGTAACCAAGTTTCATAGGTACTTGTTAGAGAACTAGTATTGAACAGACCCGCATCAAGATCAACTCATAGATCGCAGTCGTGAGTAACACTTGATTAAAAGGTACTATCTTTGTATCCTTAACACCTGAGATACATAGTGGGACTTAAGTATAGGAAGAACTATGCTTTGACATGACCAAATGTTGTTTCTTGACCGGGCAGTTATAAAAGTCATATTCGGGTATGGTGTGAACTATGCAAGAGGCTTATGTAGTCAAGATGGGATTTGTTCCTCTTATTCGTTGAGAGTTAGACATCTAACGCGCGTTACCCAAAATTGAATTACAAATGAGATTGATTGCGATCCAAGGCTCATTTTTCAACAGGATGTCTGTAACAAAGGGATAATTGATAAACTTACCTTAATACATCAATTGGAGCTTAGAGCTTTTTGGAATTGAATGTTGATGAATGACATTCTTTGTCATATATTATTGGGGGCAGTGAAATGTTGCTAGACATTCACCACTGTCTATATCAATCTATGATGAGTCTTGTGCAAGTAGGAGATTGAAATATCTAGTATGCCCAAGAGTCATTACAGAATGATATTACTAATAATATATGATCCTATAGGGTCACACCATATAGCAAGTTACCGTCAATTGATTATTTATTAGTATAATTTGATTATTAATAAATATATCAACACTTGTATTTAACTAGAAGATTATTATTTCATGGAAATAATATTTTACTAATTGAGAATTTATTATTTGTGGAAATAATATTTATTAGAATAAAAACCCAACAATTGGTATCAGAGCCATTTTTGCAAGATTAGTTAGATTATTTGTTTAGTTGATGAAATCTTTGTTTTTGGAAAACATGGATGGTTTTCTCTTTGCAAGAAAAATTCATACATATTTTCTTTGACAACTTTAAAATGTTTATAATTGTTATTTTTTGACCAAAAGTTTACATGCATATTTTTTGGTCATAAAAGTTGTCTTAGAAAAACAAAGAGTTGTTTTATATATTTTTGAGTATATAAATATGTATGATGTGCATAAACTAGCCATGGACCTTTGTGTTGTTGCATGTGTTGATTTATTTAAAATGATTGTAACTATTTATTTATTCATATGGTATGTAATAATTAAATAGGTAGTTTTCTTTTGTTAATTTTTGTAAGTAATAGATTAGTTTTAGAAATAGTTTATTTTTATAAAAATGTAACATGAATGAAGATGGTGGCCATTTTGAAGATCAAAAGTTTATAAAGTTGATTTTATTAAAGTTTCTCAAACTTTAAAAATTATTTTTATAAACTTGCTACAAGGTGTTGAAGCAAGTGGGAGCACATGAAGACTTTACAAGATAAAGATCTCTTATGTCCCTTTAGGAATGGACTTGATAATTTTGTGATGGCTCACAAAATTATTACTAGTTAATGGCTTGGTTTATGCACATATATTATAATTGTTATGCATGCTTGTGATGTTTTATGTTTATGTTATTATTATTATGTGATGGTTGATAAATTACCTTTTCAAATGCAAAATAATATTTGAACATAAATAAACATCAGAAAGAGTTTGGTTTTAATGAAATTTACCTTTTTACATAACTCTTGCAAAATGATCCTTGGTGGGTAAAATAGTTTTAGTTTTATTCAACATATTTAAAGCTTCCGTTGTCAATTTTGCCGGTTGTGAAACCGGATTTTAGAATAAAAACCCAACACATGCATCTCTTATATATCCCATGAAAAGTAAGGCCTAACCATTAAAATAATCTAAAGTAATGGTAGCTTTTAGAAGCATGGGAGACAAACTATAAACTTTGTCTTTAGGTAAAAGACAAAATAATTCAACTAGTCCAAAATATTGTGCGTGACTGATTAATTCATACCATATGAAATAATAACTAGTAATACTCTCTTATAATTATTATTTTCATAAAACAATAATTATTCCCTAATTAAAATACAAGAATCGATATTATTTATTAATAATCATATTAATAATAAACATACAAAATGTGCCAACTTGATAAAGGTGTGACCCTATAGGATCATATATTATTAGCAATATCACTCCATAATGATTCTTGGACATATAGTTCCAACATCCCCAACATCCTTGCTCAAATGCTTCATCTTAGGGTTGAAACCTCACATACGCGGAGATGTAATTTTGCTGTAACACCCTGTTTTGAACCATTTCATAATATGGGTCGTGACCCGATGATAAATTATCATAAGGGTTTGGGCCATGGGAAAAGAGAGGTATATACCCATTTGGTTGTGGATAATGTAGGTTGTGGGTACTGAGAGTTGGTTTGTGCTTTGGAGCCCAAGGGTATAATTGTAAAAGTAATGGTCCGGGCCTTTCATGAATTAAGGATTTTAGTTCAAGACGTTTTAAGTCAAAAGTAATTAGATATATTGGTTGGGCGCTTGCTGAGTACGTTGGGTGTACAAGGGATGTATGTTAGGCGTACATGGCTGGAGTAATCACAAAGGCTCCTTCGCGTACGCTGGACATACACGACTCAGTCTCAAACCCAAAATTAGGGTCTTGACCCTATTTAAATTCCTTAACTTATCCTCAAACCTTCTTATCTTCAGCCTCCATCCCATTTAACCATAAACTCGAAACCCCATCCTCTCTTGTGTGAATTTCAAGCCTTGGTATGATTTTTTGTGTGCTTTAGAGAAGAAGTAGATCTTGTAAGAAGCATTGCTTGGCTTGGAACTTGTGGATCCAAGCTCTAATCATCTTCATCAGCTTCCACGAGGTATAAAGCTTCTAACTTGATGACTCTATGTGTTAGATCTAGTATAGGGCTTGTTTTGGGTTTATTATGGTCCCTTGAGTCACCCTTGTGAGTATGAGCTACTCCAGGAGCTCAAAATGTTAGATCTTAGCATTTCTGATGATGTTAGTGCATAAAAATGTCATCTAGATGGGTTTGGATGAACCATGTAAGAGTTGGTGTTCATATTGTGGACTTAGATGGATAAAAATGGGTATTGGGTCCCATTAAGACACATAAAGGAATAAAGTTGACAACTTTATGGATTAAGACCTTATTTAGAGGTTAGATCTGAGTTTGGACGTTTTGGTCTTAAGAATTAAGTGCTTAATGTGAGTTTTTGCCCTCTGATGAGTATGCTGGGCATACGTATGCGTACACTCAGTGTAATGCATGGATTCCCCGTTTTCACGCTTTGGCGAGTTGTACGTTATGCAACAGCATGTTGTATGCAGGGCGTACCCAAGTGGTACGCCGAGCGTACTCAACCAGGAGTCATTTGGGCTTTTTGATTTTGGGCCACTTTTGGACTCTAGGGTGTTGGGCTCTTGTTGGGCCACCAGTATTGTTGAGATGGGCCATTATTAGGCCTTATGACTTTATGGGATTGGGCCCATATTGGTCCTTAAGTGTCTTTTGGATTTGGGTCATCATTGGGCTATATGTGCCATTGAGTTTGGGTCACATTTAATTAGGCCAATTGAGGGGAAGGGTAAAATGGTCTTTTACCCTATGAGTCGGTTTAGTAAATTAAAGTCTTGAATATGGGTTATGACTCAATTCTTGATTTTGGTTGTATTTGATTGGTTAGCACGGGGTTCTCCGGTCCAGTTGCCCGAGCATTTGTTGGATTTTTAGCCTGAGGTGAGTTTGCTCACTATACTGTAGGACACTAGGGATTGTATGTGCTTATAGTATTTGTGTCTCTTGTTGTATATGTTGTATGCATGTGGGGTGAAATAGACCCGGGGGTGAAATATACCCGGTACAGCCTTGTGCTGACATATGAGTTGATATAGACTTGGGGGTGAAATAGACCCAGGGTGAAATACACCTGGTACAGCCTTGAGCTGTAACATCCCGACTCCCAGGTATGAAGTTTTAAGGATTTTTGTACATCACATAAGACCTACTTGACGAGTTGGAGGCCCCAACTCGTCGCGTAGAAACTAATAAGGCCGCGTTGATTATGGAACCTAGTCGACGAGTTGGAGGACCCCAACTCGACGAGTTGAGGTTGTGCATGAAAACCCTAATTTTTAGGGTTTGCACCCTATTTAAAGGACCTTAAGTTCACTCACCGGCCTCCCTTACCACTTTATTGTCCATGGAGAAACCCTAGCTGTGCTTTATTACTTTCTTGAGTGTGTGAGCTTTGGAGAGTAAATCTTGTGTTCTTTTGGATGAAACTAGAAGCTTGAAGAGGTTGGATTGCGTGGAAGGCCTTAGATCCGGGAGCTTCACTGTTTTTGCAACCATTTGGAGGTAAAAAGTCGCCATCTTGATCACTCCTTTGTTAGATCTCTCCATTAGAGATTTTATGGTCATTTCTAGCTTATTCTTGATCCATTCTTGGTTTTGAGCATGCTTTGAAGCTAGGACTTCAGATCTGAGCATCTTAGGGCCTCATTGGACTTAAAGTTGCCAACTTTATTAAGTATTGGCCCTCCTTCATGCTCTAAAACCCATAATAAGCTTCATATGAGTGTTTTAATCCCTTTGATGCCTTGCATGCACGTAAAGTTAGCAAATTTACGTGGTATCTCAGTCCTAAGGGGCTAGATCTGTAGTTTGGGGCCTTGGATTCGACTGGAAAGGGTTGAGTATGTTCAAACAGGAAAACTCGACAACTTGCTTAGCCAACTCGACGAGTTGATAGGGTATTCCCGCTTTCAGGATACTGAGTGAAATCGGCGAGTTGATAAGACAACTCGATGAGTTGTCTAGGGTTTTCCCCAGTTTTCTGAACACTGAAGAACTCGACGAGTTACTCTGGTAACTCGGCGAGTTGTCTCAAGCTTTTCATGATCTTCTGAGATATGAAGGAACTCGACGAGTCAGTAGATGCACTCAACGAGTTGGGTTAACATGGACTGTTGACCTTGACTGTTGACTTTGACTTTGACCATGGTAAACTAGGTTTCACTTCTGAGGGTATTTTGGTAATTTGGGATTTTAATGGAATTAGTCATATGGTGGTTACAGGAAGTTGAGTACGGAGCTGTGAGTTGGGATTCGATTTTATCGGTTCAGCACTACTTGTGAGGTGAGTTTTCCTCACTATACTAACAGGGTCAAAGGCACCAAGGCCGACCCTTTTTGGATTGTATCCTGGTTATAGGATGATGTTATGTTTAGTGATCTGTTAGATCGACATCCTGGTTATAGGATGATGCTATGTTTAGTGATCGGTTAGATCAATATCTTGGTATATAGGATGATGCTATGATTAGTGATCCATTAGATTTGTATGACTGTTTGTACATGCTAACTAGCGTTTGATATTTATGTGTTGATTGTGGGTATGTGGGTGGGTTGAGGCGGTCCTGGTTTGTGCTCTAGGCCAACAGACCTAGGGTGGCCCAGATAGACTGAATGCCCATCGGGTTTTCCTTATATGGAATTGATATTTATATGCATGATGTTTGTTATGATATTGTTCTGGTTTGTATAGCATTGGTATTTTGGGGGAACTCACTAAGCTTCGGGCTTACGATTTTGGATTTTTGTAAGGGTGCAAAGTCACTATTGGATGTTATGAGGGATTACTCATTTGTGTGTGCATAATGAGTTGTCTTTCCTTTATAAGGAAGTGAGTGACACTCATTTTATCTAATGAACATTTTGAGAGATTAGTTTAGAGAGAGAATTTGCAAAACCCATTTTGTACTCTTTCTATGAAACTAATGAGAGCTTAAAAGAATTATTTAGATCTTGTGTTCATGTTCTTGATTTTACTTGATGATTCACTAAATCATTCTTAATTCCGCACATGCCATCATAATTAACACCACTACAATTGGTATCCGAGCAGGTGTTCTTGATTGGATCAAGAATTGATCCTTGATGGCTATCTTGATTTGGTGATTCTTCATGTTCTTATTGATCTTCGTGTTTAGAGAGTGTTTTGTGTTCTAGAAGTCGAATTTTTCTTTGATTTGATCCATAATTCGACTTTCTCTCTCTAGAATACTTGTTTGTACCACTTTCTCTCACTAGAATTTGGTTCATATTCATTTTCTCTCTCTAGAAATCTTCAAGTTTTTGTGATCATGGTGAATTTGCCTTACAATTCTTGGATTGTGATCGTTGAAGATATCAAATACAAAGTCAATAAAGATCAATATTATGGGTTGGTGTTAAACAAGTTGATATATTGGGGAACTATGGTTTCTTATGGAGGATTGAAGGATGATCACGGAAGCTTGATATTTCAACCACTTTGTGAGATCAAATGGTTGGCTGATATTACATGGTGTATATCAACACGTAGTAGTGATAAGATTGGAGAAGAAAAATATTTTTTCAAAAAGAAATATGTTTATCTTATTGAAGACCCAAATGATCTTCGTGCTCTTAAGTTTGTTGAAGTTCAAGACAATGGAGTTCAATGTGATGTTCTTGATGTTCTTGAAGTTCATGATAAGAAGATTCAAGTTGATTCTCATGATGAAAAAGTTTTTTGCTCGATTGGAGTTCAAACTGATGATATTTTGTGTTCTTGTGATTCGTTTGAAGGAATGATTCATTATCGGAAGCCGGTGATCCAATAAATTCACAAGTATCAAACTCCAAAAGAGTTGATTCAAACTCAAGAAGTTGTGGAAAGTGGGTTTGTTCATGAAATCAAGTCTTCAATATGCAAAAAGATGAGAAAGAAAAAGAAGAAGAAGATTAAAAGGAAGAACAAGCGGGTTTATTCACAAAAATCATTAAATGTTGTTGTGAATCCGAAATCCGTGAAGCAAATTTGGGTTCCAAAGCAACAATCTCCAAAGGTTGCATTGAATTTGAAGTCAAAACCCAAAAGTGTTGGTGGTTCTTTTGAAGATGTTCTTGGTTTGATGAAGAACACGAAGAACACGAAGAACGAGTTGTACATCTCGCATAGTGGGTGGTACAATGTTCAAATTAGAGATTTTCTCGTTCCAACTAAAGAACCAAGATCTTCCAAATTTTATTCGTTCATTGAAAACGGAACTCGATTCATCAAAAAGGTATCTCAAATTCTCAAATTGATTCCAAAACGTCCATGATTTTGATTCATATTTTGCGTTTTTTTTTCTCATTTTTGATCGACTTGCCTCATTGGATCTAATCCGTTTCAACCCCATAGTTGATCCAATTATTTTTTATTAGATCAAAATTCCAAAAATCATTCTCAAATTCAAAATTCACTGTTCATCCAGATTTTTAATTGAATCCACAAGAAATTAAAAGCATTGTTCATTTACTGTGCATTTGGTTTCGAAGCCTAAATCTGTTCAGTGTTCTTTCGATCCAAAAGTCCAATTCACGTGATTCATTTACTTGAGCCCACTTTAAAAAATCAGATAATATTTGTTTACTTAGCCCAATTTGAATCAAATGAATACACTCGTTGTTAATTGAGTTCCGACTTCCGACGATGAACAGTTAACACAAAAGTCAAAATTGACTCATGTTTGTGTTTGATTTCGAATGAACCATTTATCTTTGAAATCGTTTTTGATTTTAGTATTGCTTTCAAGTTGTTTTGGATTTGAGAATTGAAAGTATATTGTGTTACCGGTTATTAAAGTCGTATTGTAGGAGTTCGAATGATTGAGTCGATGATGAGTCAAAATTGAAAGTATATTGTGTTACCATTTATCTTGGAATCGTTTTTTTTAACTCGATTTTTGATTGATTTCCGAATGATTGAGTCGATGATGAGTCAAAAGATGTTTTGTGGAGTCCAACTGATTATGTTTGGAAGTCGAAACTGGTTCTTGGTCGCTGAAATTGAAAGCTTCATACAATTTTTAATTTCGATTCATGAAGACTGATTTGATTTCAGTTTCGATTTGATATCGATTAGTAACTTTGATAATGGATGGAAGTTTTTGAGAAGTTAATTGAGAAGTGGAATCTATTTTGGGGATCGATTTCGATGGTGTACGTGTATTTGTTCGTGTCTACAGGGAAGGTAGATTTGGAGTCGATTACTCATGGTCGATAATTGGTGATTCTTGTTCATAACGAATGGATAGAAAGCAAAATCGCAGTTTGGAGTTTTTGTAACGTCCAAAAATACAGGCCAAAAAATTTCATTTTTAAATCACTACTTTGGAAAACATTTGTGAATAAACATCATCCGGTCATATGATCTCATAAAACATATCTCGTGTCTGAAATCCAATCATATAAAAACAACCATAATGTCAGAGTACAAAATCCCAGAATAACTCATGATGCGGAAAACAGTGTGTGTGTGTGTATGATGTGCCGCTACCGCGCCAGCTCCTTCCCCTTCGATGAAGAGGTACTTGAAAACAAAACTGTAAACTGTAAGCACAAAGCTTAGTGAGTTCCCCCATCGTCCACATACCATACAATCATATAGCATACATACTGCCAGGCATTTCTGGGGTGCCCGACCTACCCGGTACGACCATTCTGGGGTGCCGACCTACCCGTACGGCCATTCTGGGGTGCCGACCTACCCATGCAGCCATTCTGGGGTGCCGTCCTACCCGTGTCAAGCCATTCTGGGGCGCTGACCTACCCATGTCGAGCCATTTTGGGGTGCTGACTACCCTTCGGTCCTAACAACCGAACCTCGGGGACTATTTCACCCCCTACTACTACTATCACATATATCATAGCATAATCTATTGTCAGACATATCTGGGGTGTCCGACCTACCCTTCGGTCCTAACAACCGAATCTCGGGGACTATTCCCCCTCCTACTACCTCTATCTCATACAACGTATCATGCTAACAGCTAAACATATCATAACATACTGTTAGGCATATATGGGGTGCCTAACCTACCCTTCGGTCCTAACAACCGAACTCTATCACTATCACATATCATATCACGCTAGCATATAACATATCAGGTAGTAGCAACACAGATGAATATCACAAAGACAAACATCTATCATACGATCCCTACTGGTGGGCCGGCATTGTGGCCGTAGACCCACCGCTACTGGAAGGTAACTCACCTCGTAGTAGCTGCTGATCCGTGCGGGAACTCTCTATCTGCTGCTGCTGCTGCTCCGGAAATTCTCCGGCTATAAATCCCACAAAACACACCATCAGAGTCTGATATCTACTCATTGGGTAAAATGACCATTTTACCCCTGATCAAGTCAAGTCAAAGTCAAAGTCAACTTCCAGTTGACCTGACTCGCCGAGTTGGCTTGCCAACTCGCCGAGTCCCTATCCTTCCATTTGTCCTTATACTCGCTTCTACTCGTCGATTTGGGCCGACAACTCGACGAGTTCCTCTCTCATATGATCGTCACATGAAAACTCATACGACTCGCCGAGTTGAAGAACAACTCGTCGAGTTCACCTTCATCTGATGAACAAGTTCTGTCCTCGACTCGCCGAGTTGATGAACAACTCGTCGAGTTCTAAGAAGATTGCCTTGGACTCGCCGAGTCTGTTCATGCACTCGCCGAGTCCCATGAACTTCCAAAACAATGGCTTAGTCCAGAATGTTGGGTCACTCCCCGGGACCTTCCTGAAACCTTTCCACACTCAACTGGGTCCTTAAGACCCTCAACTGATACGGGACAGAACCTTGGACTCGCCGAGTCCAAGAACGGACTCGTCGAGTTGGTCACATCCACTCACTGAATCTTCGATTTCTGATGTACAACCTTTGATCAAAAGATAGATCTAAGCTTCTACAATCGATCTAGCACGTAAAGTTACAACCTTTATGTGCTTGCATGGGACTTTGAGCTTAAAAGGTCCTAAAACAAGCCCTTATAATGCATGGGGCCTTCTTTGAGTGCAAAAGCCACTCCTTTCTGCCTTGTAACCCCTCTAAGGACCTATATCCGAAACATCAACCCCAAACCATGCTTGCAATCATGGTTGGTGACCAAAATGGCTTAGAAAAGCCCTAAAACTCCATGAAATGGGATCCATCAAAAGAACAAGCAAGGTATAGACTTTATACCTTCTGTAGACTGCAAATGATGCTCAAAACCGGATCCTTCTAGCCTCCTTCTGATCCTTCAAGCTTTTCCTTCCTTCCTTGGGTCACAAAAGCACCAAAATCACTTCAAATGCCTTAGATTGCTTCAATAACGGCTAGGGTTTCAATGAGAGGTGTTTGGGAGAATAAAGGGGCGATGGAGGCTGCATAAGGTCGTTTAAATAGGGTGCAAACCCTTGGATTAGGGTTTTTGTCCAGACAGTGTCTACTCGCCGAGTCCGGTCTCCGACTCGCCGAGTAGCTCATTAAACTCCCGTGTCCCCTCTCGCTTCTACTCGGCGAGTTGGTCCTTCAACTCGCCGAGTCCAAGGCCAAAATGCAAAATATTTAAGAAAAGAATACGTACCAAAAACCAGGTGCTACAAATCTCTCCCACTTATTTTAGACTTCGTCCTCGAAGTTTGCTGCTCGTTCCTGAAACAGCTCGGGGTAATGCTCCATCATCTCGTCCACCGGCTCCCAAGTCCACTCCGACCCCTTCCAGTGGTGCCATTGCACCTTCACGAGTTCCACTCTTTTGTTCCTCAGATCCTTCGACTTCCAGTCAAGGATCGCTACAGGCCACTCGATGTAATTCAGGTTGTCATCAAACTGAATGTCCTCTAAAGGCACCACTGCGGTGTCGTCCACCAGGCACTTCCGCAGCTGGGAGACGTGGAAGGTGCTGTGGATCTGACTGAGCTCGACTGGCAGATCCAGCCTGTACGCTACCTTGCCCACCCGGGCCAGAACCCTAAAGGGTCCAATGTACCTGGGGCCCAACTTGCCTCGTTTCCTAAATCGGATGACACGCTTCCATGACGACACCTTCAGGAGAACCATATCCCCGACCTGGAACTCCAGGTCTGATCGGCGCTTGTCGGCATAACTTTTCTGCCGACTCTGTGCAGTCTGAAGCCTGCTCCGAACCTGCTGAATCCTCTCGGTCGTCTTGAGCACCACTTCGGTGCTCCCCATGACCCTCTGGCCTACCTCACCCCAACATATCGGGGTCCTGCACCTCCTCCCGTACAACATCTCGAAGGGAGGACGGTCAATACTCGCGTGGTAGCTGTTGTTGTACGAAAACTCAGCTAGAGGAAGATAGGTATCCCAGCTACCACCGAAGTCTAGCACGCACGCCCGCAACATATCCTCCAGAGTCTGGATGGTCCGCTCACTTTGACCATTGGTCTGCGGGTGAAAAGCGGTGCTAAAATGCAGACGAGTACCCAGCTCATCATGAAACTTGTTCCAAAACCTGGAAGTGAACTGCACATCCCTATCCGAAATCACCGAAACTGGCACTCCGTGCCGCGCCACCACCTCCCTGATATAGATATCGGCCAATTTCTCGGCCGAGATGCTCTCCTGAATCGGGATAAAATGGGCGCTCTTGGTCAATCGATCGACGATGACCCAAATCGAATCCACCCCCCGCGCGGTCCTGGGAAGCTTTGTGATAAAATCCATCGTGATGTCTTCCCATTTCCACAGCGGGATATCCAACGGCTGCATCTTGCCGTGTGGTCTCTGATGCTCGGCCTTGACCTTCCTGCAGGTCAAGCACCGCTCCACGTACCATGCCACATCCCGCTTCATGCAGGGCCACCAATAGTCCAGACGAAGATCCCTATACATCTTCGTCGCCCCGGGATGAATGGAGAATCGGGATTTGTGCGCTTCCTCCATCAGGACCTGACGCACACCTCCAAGGTATGGAACCCACACCCTGCGGTGTAATGTCAATAATCCCCTGCTGTCATAGTCGAAGGAGGAAACCTGACCCACTATACGCTCACTCTTCCGATGTTCCTCCTTCATGGCCTCCTGCTGGGCCTCCCGAATGCGCTCCAATGGCGGAGTCACCACTGTCATCCTCAGACAGATATCTCTGATCGGCGCCGCCTTTCGGCTAAGCGCATCGGCCACCACATTGGCCTTCCCCGGATGGTAAAGGATCTCGCAATCGTAATCCTTCACCACGTCCAACCACCTATGCTGTCTCATGTTCAGATTTGGCTGATCCATGAGGTACCTCAAGCTCTTGTGGTCCGTGTAAATCGTACAACGAACCCCATAGAGGTAATGACGCCAAATCTTGAGGGCGAACACAACAGCCCCCAAATCCAAATCATGCGTCGGGTAGTTTGCCTCGTGAGGCTTCAGCTGCGTCGACGCGTAGGCGATGACGTGTCCTCTCTCCCAAACCCGAAATGGACGCGTCACAGTATACTACCAAATCCTCTACGCCCTCTGGCAGGGCTAAGATTGGCACTTCGCACAATCTCTGTCTCAGAGTCTCAAACGCTGCCTGCTGCTCAGGCCCCCAACGAAAGACCATGGCCTTCCTCGTTAGCCTGCTCAGGGGTAATGTTATCTTGGAGAAATCCTGGATGAATCTCCAATAGTAGCCAGCTAATCCCAGGAAACTCCGAATCTCAGATGGAGACTTCGGAACCTCCCATCTCATCACGGCCTCTACCTTGGCCGGGTCTACCGAAATCCCGTTCTGGTTGACAAGGTGCCCAAGAAACTGCACCTCGCGCAACCAGAACTCACACTTGGAGAACTTGGCATACAAGTTCTCCCTCCTCAAAGTCTCTAGAACCTCTCGCAGATGCTCCTCGTGCTCCTCCTGTGTCTTGGAGTAAACCAAGATATCATCAATAAACACTATCACAGACCGGTCTAACATCGGTCTACACACGCGGTTCATGAGGTCCATGAACGCGACAGGAGCATTGGTGAGCCCGAAAGGCATCACCACGAACTCATAGTGGCCATAACGCGTCTGAAACGCCGTCTTCTACACATCCTCCTCTCTGACCCTCATCTGATGATACCCTGAACGCAAATCAATCTTGGAGAACCAAGATGCTCCCTGTAGCTGGTCAAAGAGGTCGTCAATCCTCGGGAGTGGGTAACGGTTCTTCACCGTTACCTTATTCAGCACCCTATAGTCTATACACATCCGATGCGACCCGTCCTTCTTCTTCACAAACAGAATCGGGGCTCCCCAGGGTGAACTGCTCGGTCTAATAAAACCCTTGTCTAACAGCTCCTGCAGCTGCGTAGACAACTCCTGCATCTTAGGAGGAGCGAGCCGATACGGTGCCTTGGCTATCGGGGCCGAACCAGGAACTAGGTCGATCCTGAACTCTACCTGTCGCTCCGGAGGTATCCCAGGCAGCTCCTCGGGGAATACGTCCGCGAACTCTCGTACTACGGGCACATCGTCCACTGTAGCCCTACCCGCCTCCCGGGTATCCATAACATAAGCGACATACCCTGCTGGAGGTAACGTCTAGCTCTCGCTGCTGAACATAAAGCTGGTCCTCGCTGTGGTCTCTCGCCCTGAATCACCAGCTCTCCCCCACCTGGGGTCCGGACTCGCACTAGCTGTTGTGCGCAATCTATCACCGCCGCATTGGGGCTGAGCCAATCCATGCCTATAATCACCTTGTTCCCACGCAACGGAATGGGAACCAAGTGTACCAAGTAACGCTCCTCAAATAATCTCATCACACAATCTCTGAAGACCTCAGATGCTCGCACTGATCGGTCGTCCGCAATCTCGACCTCTAGAGGGCAATCCAACGTGCCCAAAGACTCAGAAAACTTCTTGCTAAGCGCAAGAGAAACAAATGATCGGGTAGCACCCGAATCAAACAATACCTGAACTGGGATACCGTTCACATGGAACGATCCTAAACAGAGCACATATCAATATCATAATCATCACATAAATAAATCAGAGGGAAAGAATCATACCCGTCACCACATCGGGTGCGGCGCGTGCCTCCTCGGTCGTCAACTGAAAAGCCTGACTCCTCACCACTGGAGCCTCTGCCTTGCCCTGCCGGCCATCTGTAATCCGCAGGGTCGCTGGGGCTGGCGCCTTCACTGGCGCTGCTGCTGTCAACTGGGGGCAATTGGCCTTCTTGTGGCCCCTCTGGTTGCAGTGGAAACACAGCAACTCTGACGTCTGTAACACAGGTGCAGGGGTGGTACAATCCCTGCTGAAGTGCCCCGTCTTGCCGCACTTATAGCAGCCCGACGATCCCAACCTACACGCCCCCTCATGTGGCCTGCCGCATTTCCTGCAGCGGCCTGATCCTGACTGGCCTTTCGGCCTACCATCTGATCCCTTGGGCTTCTTCCCCGAAGCCCCAGTCACATGTCCCTCCTCTACCTTCCTCTTCCGGATGTGCTCCAGATCTATCTCCCTCTCCCTCGCCCTGGCAATCATAGAATCCAGGGTAGGGCAAGCTGAAAAACTAACATGCTCCCGAATGTCGGCTCGCAGCATGTCGTGGTAGCGGGTCCTCCTCATATCCTCATCACCCGCATACTGGGGCACCAGTAACGCCCTCTCCCGGAACTTGGCGGTGATCTCCGCCACAGTCTCCGTCGTCTGTCTCATGTCCAAAAACTCTCTGGCTAACTGCTGGACCTCCACCGCAGGTGCGAACTCCGATCTGAACCGGGTCACAAAGTCCGGCCATGTCATAGCCTCAATAGCCGAGGCTCCCAATGAGTCACCAACAGACTCCCACCAGTCTCTAGCTCTGTCTCTCAAACACCCTACTGCATATCTCACCTTCGACCCCTCGGGGCAGAAGCTGGTCAGCTGCGCAGACTCAATGTCTGCGATCCATCGTCAAGCCACAATGGGGTCCTTCGCCCCATGGAAATCCGTCGCACCACTGCTCCTGAAGTCCTTGAAGGACAGTGTGCGAGATCCTGACTGGCCAGATGCCATGTCACTCCTGAACGCCCTGAGGCGGTCCTCCATCAGCTCAACTATCCCTTCCTTGATCGACCCGAAAATGATGGGGGTCGACTCAAGGATGCCTCTGGTGATCTCTGACGCGATGAACTCGCGTAGCCTCTCATCCACTGGTTCGGAACCTGAACCCGAACCCGATCCCTCTCCCGAACTGCCAACTGCTGGCCTCGAACGTAGTACCAACATTCTGCAATACATAACGACAACTGTCAGTGGTACTGATACATCTAGAGGGATCACATCTACTGCAAGGTCCCTGGTCTCGCCTCAGCCTTCCTCAATTCAAGTACGGATCCTCTGCTTTCAGTAGTACGGGCCCATACTACCTTCCATATCTATCCGTACTTTCCTTAAGGACTGTCTCGACTCCACCAAGTCCCTTCTACTACTACTGCTGATCTCATGCTACTCGCGTCCTGGGCTTGCCCTAGGAAATCGCCATCCCACTCTCTGCCATCAGCTGCGTAAGAAGCCCCTGCTTTCTTCCCCTAACTAGCTCGCGGATACTATTACATATTACTCAGACTAGATAATTCTTCGAATGAGAGGTCCTACCCTACAACGGTTGGACTCAAACAAGAGCTGCGAAATAAGGCTAGACCCAACCTTCTGAAATTATTTAGTCCTTGCAATATGTAACTTAACATATCCGTTTACTAGTTAGTGAAAGACAACTAGAACTCCTAAAAGCACTTAGCAAGCAGCATTCGGGCATTGACTACACATAATCAAGTATATATACTACTCTGGCTATCATACTGACTGATCTGTACTAGCATACAATGCTAAGCTCATACTATCAGGCATAACCTAAACAGGCTATCCTACTACTGTCTACTCAATACTAGCATGCAATTCTCATAAAGCTTAAACACATAAAGCAGGCACATAAGGCATCATTCCTAGATCCTTAGTCCTATTCTAGCATGCTGTTATACTGAAACTGGTAAAACATAACATAAACTTGTATGGGTACTCTGGGGAAAACTTACTTGAGCTCGGCCGGTCGCGCACATCACACACTTCGTTCTTTCTCAAAACTCTTTTACTTATCCTTTAGAAATTCATTTCTTTATAAAAAAATCTTTTAATCCCTCGATTTGAGTCCAGACACCCCCGAAGGTGTGTCCGAATCCCTCAAACCAGGGCTCTGATACCAACTTGTAACGTCCAAAAATACAGGCCAAAAATTTCATTTTTAAATCACTACTTTGGAAAACATTTGTGAATAAACATCATCCGGTCATATCATCTCATAAAACATATCTCGTGTCTGAAATCCAATCATATAAAAACAACCATAATGTCAGAGTACAAAATCCCAGAATAACTCATGATGCGGAAAACAGTGTGTGTGTATGATGTGCCGCTACCGCGCCAGCTCCTTCCCCATTCGATGAAGAGGTACCTGAAAACAAAACTGTAAACTGTAAGCACAAAGCTTAGTGAGTTCCCCCATCGTACACATACCATATAATCATATAGCATACATACTGCCAGACATTTCTGGGGTGCCCGACCTACCCGGTACTGCCATTCTGGGGTGCCGACCTACCCGTACGGCCATTCTGGGGTGCCGACCTACCCATGCGGCCATTCTGGGATGCCGTCCTACCTGTGTCAAGCCATTCTGGGGTGCTGACCTACCCATGTCGAGCCATTCTGGGGTGCTGACTACCCTTCGGTCCTAACAATCGAACCTCGGGGACTATTTCACCCCTACTACTACTATCACATATATCATAGCATAATCTATTGTCAGACATATCTGGGGTTTCCGACCTACCCTTCGGTCCTAACAACCGAATCTCGGGGACTATTCCCCCTCCTACTACCTCTATATCATACAACGTATCATGCTAACAACCAAACATATCATAACATACTGTTAGACATATCTGGGGTGCCTAACCTACCCTTCGGTCCTAACAACCGAACTCTATCACTATCACATATCATATCACGCTAGCATATAACATATCAGGTAGTAGCAACACAGATGAATATCACAAAGACAAACATTTATCATACGATCCCTACTGGTGGGCCGGCATTGTGGCCGTAGACCCACCGCTACTGGAAGGTAACTCACCTCGTAGTAGCTGCTGATCCGTGCGGGAACTCTCTATCTGCTGCTGCTGCTGCTCCGGAAATTCTCCGGCTATAAATCCCACAAAACACACCATCAGAGTCTGATATCTACTCATTGGGTAAAATGACCATTTTACCCCTGATCAAGTCAAGTCAAAGTCAAAGTCAACTTCCAGTTGACCTGACTCGCCGAGTTGGCTTGCCAACTCGCCGAGTCCTATCCTTCCATTTGTCCTTATACTCGCTTCTACTCGTCGAGTTGGGCCGACAACTCGACGAGTTCCTCTCTCATATGATCGTCACATGAAAACTCATACGACTCGCCGAGTTGAAGAACAACTCGTCGAGTTCACCTTCATCTGATGAACAAGTTCTGTCCTCGACTCGCCGAGTTGATGAACAACTCGTCGAGTTCTAAGAAGATTGCCTTGGACTCGCCGAGTCTGTTCATGCACTCGCCGAGTCCCATGAACTTCCAGAACAATGGCTTAGTCCAGAATGTTGGGTCACTCCCCGGGACCTTCCTGAAACCTTTCCACACTCAACTGGGTCCTTAAGACCCTCAACTGATACGGGACAGAACCTTGGACTCGCCGAGTCCAAGAACGGACTCGTCGAGTTGGTCACATCCACTCACTGAATCTTCGATTTCTGATGTACAACCTTTGATCAAAAGATAGATCTAAGCTTCCACAATCGATCTAGCACATAAAGTTACAACCTTTACGTGCTTGCATGGGACTTTGAGCTTAAAAGGACCTAAAACAAGCCCTTATAATGCATGGGGCCTTCTTTGAGTGCAAAAGCCACTCCTTTCTGCCTTGTAACCCCTCTAAGGACCTAGATCCAAAACATCAACCCCAAACCATGCTTGCAATCATGGTTGGTGACCAAAATGGCTTAGAAAAGCCCTAAAACTCCATGAAATGGGATCCATCAAAAGAACAAGCAAGGTATAGACTTTATACCTTCTGTAGACTGCAAATGATGCTCAAAACCGGATCCTTCTAGCCTCCTTCTGATCCTTCAAGCTTTTCCTTCCTTCCTTGGGTCACAAAAGCACCAAAATCACTTCAAATGCCTTAGATTGCTTCAATAACGGCTAGGGTTTCAATGAGAGGTGTTTGGGAGCATAAAGGGGCGATGGAGGTTGCATAAGGTCGTTTAAATAGGGTGCAAACCCTTGGATTAGCGTTTTTGTCCAGACAGTGTCTACTCGCCGAGTCCGGTCTCCGACTCGCCGAGTAGCTCATTAAACTCCCGTGTCCCCTCTCGCTTCTACTCGGCGAGTTGGTCCTTCAACTCGCCGAGTCCAAGGCCAAAATGCAAAATATTTAAGAAAAGAATACGTACCAAAAACCAGGTGCTACAGTTTTGCTTTTGGTTATTCACCAGTCAAGAGGACGAATGATGGTCACGATCTGAAAATCGTTTTTGGGTTGAATGGTATCGAGTCCTTGTGTCGATGTCTAAATTGGAGTCGATTCGATGGGAAAACGTTTGAGGTTGATGAACTGGAAAACGAATTGGTTGATGTTGTGTTTGGATGAATGATAGAGAAGTGATGAAATCGACATGTTGTTGTCGATGTTGGTTTGGTGGTTGATAACGAATGGGAAGCCATGGATTTTGAATGCTAATGAATTGAAAAGGCGAAGGATTGGTTAGAAGGATAACCTGGGTTTGGAATCAAAGGTTTTTGTTAACGAAGACTTTGAAAGCGAATGGTTGTTTGGCAAAGACGAAATTGATAAACTGGAATGAAATTTCTAACGAAGGGTGTTATAGATTTCGTACGAAGGGTGATGTTTGTTTCTAACGAAGGGTGTGATTGAATCTAACGAAGGGGTGATTGAATCTAACGAAAGGGTGAATAAAACTAACGAAGGAAGAGATGCAGTTTCATACGAAGGGGAAAATTTTTCGTTAGTTCACGTCTTCGTCCTGTATAACGAAAATTGGGGAAGAAAACAAATATTTTCAGTTTGCACCCCTGCCCTTTTCACGAAATGACACAAATGGTCCAACTTCGACATTGGAGTAAAAATTTGTGAAGAATGGCAGAATTTCTCATTTAGCCCCTGCAGTTTCGAAAAGTTGGCAGCAGATACCCAACTTCGAAATTGGGCTAATTTTATGAGAAAATGAAGATTTTACAGTTCTGGTCCCTGTAGTTTGTGCAAATTTATGCTTTATGCCCAGTTTCGCAAATGGGGTAGAGTTTCGCATATTTGGCTGGTTTTGGCGCAATGGGTCCCTGCAAGTTTCAGAAAGTGACAATTTATACCCGATTTTTGAAACATCTTGCAACTTTCACCCAAAAAGTCAAAAATTTTCATAAATTGGAAATTTTTTGTGGCTATTTCGTGATTGTTTTTCCGTGCAAGATTTTTGGTGTTTCATTTTTGGCACACATCAAGGGGGAGTTTCGTAAAGTTCATTCCTCAAGCGCTTCTCACCCTTAATGGGTTTTATAATCATTTTTTTATTATAAAAAAGGGGAGAATGATGGGTATTCGAAGCGGATATTTCATTTGCGGATTTGAAGACCGGTGTTAACTTCGAGGGGGAGTTTGGTCTTGATCGAGCGTGCTCGTTGGAGATTGAAGCCGGACATCCAATCCTAACTTTGAGGGGGAGAATGTAAGGGTGCAAAGTCACTCTTGGATGTTATGAGGGCTTACTCCTTTGTGTGTGCATAATGAGTTGTCTTTCCTTTATAAGGAAGTGAGTGACATTCATTTTATCTAATAAACATTTTGAGAGATTAATTTAGAGAGAGAATTTGCAAAACCCATTTTGTACTCTTTATATGAAACTAATGAGAGCTTAAAAGAATTATTTAGATCTTGTGTTCATGTTCTTGATTTTACTTGATGATTCACTAAATCATTCTTAATTCCGCACATGCCATCATAATTAACACCACTACAATTTTTTTCAGGCACCTCCTCACATTTTATGATTTTGATTTTTGGGATTCTCTGATATGATACTATTTTGAAAACATTTTGTAATAAATAATTGTTTTTGTATGCTTGAAAAAGTTTTAAGTTTTTATGAATTTTATGGATATTACAAGTTGGTATCGGAGCCTTGGTTTGAGTGAATTGGAGAAACACTCGTGTGAATCCAGTCTCAAACTAAGGAAAAGGTTTTCAAAATGATTTTCAAATGGTTTTCAAAATACTAAAGGAGGATGTGAAGTATACGATCAGCCGGAGCCAGTAAGTAGACCCCAAAATACCACACTGTTATTTGATATTGTGATATGTTAGAACAACATGCTAGTGATAGGCTATGGATCTTTAGGAATAGCATGATAGAATTTCCTGATTATATGATGCCTGATAGCATAGGGTTTTCTGTATATGGAATTGATATCATTACTGTAGTTGCTTAGTGTATGCATCACGGTTATATATTGTAACGCCCGCAGATCCGGGCTAGTCAAATTAGAGACAATGAGCGTCAAAAATGAGTTTTTGATGGAAGATTATTTATAAGAATTAATCTTAACCAAGTTGTAGTATATGTTACAAGGATTCCGTACATATAAAGAACGCCGAAATCCGAGTTATAACGAAGAAACGTTATGGTCCGTCGAAGTTTTACGGCAAAACCGGCACGACACGGCGCGACGTAAATAATGAATTTACGATAGAAGACTTTTTGGCCTTATTTATCTAAACAAAAGTCGTAGTATACGTTAAACCAAGAGCGTGCGTAAAAAGAACGCCCAAATCTGACTTCGTATGAGGA
Source organism: Lactuca virosa (assembly GCF_052849685.1). NCBI lineage: Eukaryota > Viridiplantae > Streptophyta > Magnoliopsida > Asterales > Asteraceae > Lactuca > Lactuca virosa. Next base: position 39,136,550 of record NC_136434.1, read on the forward strand.
AGTTATAGTTTTTCTAAGATTTGGCATAACAGTGCACAACCCGGAATTCGAATTTTAGATCGAGCGGTTTTTGGCCAATGCGACCTAAATGAGAATTGAAAATCTCATTAATAGGAACTCAACGACAAAAATACAGATGAAAACAGAGTCCGTATGTAAAAGTTATGAATTTTACGCGGACATTTAACAGTGTAATCACCTCCTACTGTTAAATTTAAGATCGGTCGAGAATTAGCCGACGGAGTAAAAAGGAAAGTTGTAGATTTTATTTTTACCTATGCCCACATATAAATAACGTCAAATACGGAGCTCGTATGCGAAAGTTATGGACAAAGCTTAGTCTCTACTTTTCGAGCGCGGCGAATTCGATACAGTTTTGTAAATCCGAGATAGAATGAGAATTAGCCAACGGGCTGTAAATGAAAATTGTAGTACTCGTACATACCAACGCATGGATATAAATAACTTCGGACACGGAGCTCGTATGCGAAAGATATGGACGAAGCTTAGTCGCTACTCTTCGTGCGCGATAAATACGATACAGTTTTTGTAAATCTGATATAGAAGGAGAAATAGCCGACAAGGTCTAAATGAAAGTTGTAGTGCTCGTAAATACCAACTCGTGGATATAAAGAACGTAGAAAACAGAGCTCGTACGCGGAAGATACAGACGAAACTTAGGGGCTACTTTACTATAAAATCCCTATAAATAAAGGGTGAACTCTTCATATTTTCTTCACACCATAAGCCTTTCTTTCTCTCTCTAACTTCTCTCTAGCCTCCCTAAACCCCTCCCAAGTCTAGGGAACCTCCCTAGCACGAGAAGGAAGCTCCGGAGCGCCCGACGGCACCGAGAAGAAAAGCTTTCGGTTCGGAAACGCTGCTCCAAGCGAAGCCCGGTTTTCGAGAAAACCCGCTGTAAGTGAGCTACGCCTACGCTATTTTTAATATAGCTTCTAATTAATTATAGTAACATTATTAGGACCTTAAAATAATTATTTGGGCTATTATTATGAGTTATATAAGAGTGTTGCTTAACGCTTATATAATAGTAATAATAGCTAGACTATTAATTAGTCGCGGTTAACGTTAGACTAAAACCTAGTGGTATTGATACTAGGTTTTGTCAAGGGAAAATTGTTTTGAGATAACGAAGTGCTGCCCGAGTACCGAGTCACCACCTTATGAGGTGAGTGCATAGTTACTTTCATCTTACACATAGATATGAAGTATTTTATATAAATTACGTGCAATGTGTGCATATTATCTGTATACTTGCTATCTATGCTGGAGGAACGATTTTATACAAGTTTTATATGATTTAAAATGTATATGTATTTATATATACATAATATGTTGGGTAAAACATGGGTAGACGAAATATGAGTTGGATGATGAGTTGAGAGGTGATATAGACCATGAGGTAAGGGTGAGAGGTGGATGATGTGAGAAGCCTTTTTCCCAAATGATGTCCCCGTCATCTAGCAGAGTATGGATGACAACCACGGACTATTCTAGACAGTTCAGTGGAACACTAGCAGGCTCGCAACCTGTAGGTGTTGTGAACGATGTGTTCACCCGGTGTACTCTAAACCCTGGCGATCATGCAGACTTGGTGCCTAAACCTCGGCGATCATGCAGACTTGGTGCCAAAACCCTGGCGACTATGCGGACTTAGTGCCTGTTGTATAAACCTTGGCGATCATGCAGACTTGGTGCCAAAACCCCGACGACTATGCGGACTTAGTGCCTGTTGTATAAACCCTGGTGACTATGCAGACTTAGTGCCTAAACCCTGGCGACTATTCAGACTTAGTGCTTGTTGTATAAACCCTGGCGACTATGCAGACTTAGTGCCTAAACCCCCGTTGACGATGGACTTCGTGTCGATTCCTTAGGATGATCCTTAGGAATGAATGAACGAGGAATAGTTGATTCTTAGGGTAGATCCTTAAGAGTAAAGAAGATAATAGGGATGGGTAATTGGGTTGATTATTTGATGTTTAAACATAATAATTATATTATTGTGGGTTGAAAACCCTATGTACTCACCAGGTTTCCCAACCTGACCCACTCAAGCTTATTTGAATCACATGTGCCGATACGAAGCCACTTTACACTGAGAGATTTAAAAGAGATGTAGATCACTTGTGTAAATGAATGTAAGTTCTGTTTATGCTTATGCTTCTGTATTGACAATGACATCCCAAGGTTTTGAAAAATGAATAAAAATACATTTCTTCGGAAATGCTTTGATAACGTATTTATCATGTTTTACTGGGAACAAATTCCGCAACACTTTTATTAAAAGAGATACTCTGATTTTTATAAAGCATAAAAAAAATCGGTCTTTTCTGGCCGTGAAAATGGGGATGTCACAGTTGGTATCAGAGCATTAATTTAAGCGAACTAGGAGTAAGGATTTATTTCTAGACTTAAACTTAGAATGCTAAGTGATGATCGTGAGGAGTGTGTCTAATATATTTTAGGAAGTGCACCTGAATAGACACGAGCACTAGCTCATTTAGGGAAGATGCCTAAATTGCTTTTATGTGCTAAATGATTTGTGATGCTTTATGATGCTATCGTTTGATCGGATTTATGGTCCGTTGCCGACCGGATCTGGAAACTTTGTGTGTTTAGATTTCTAAACGTCTAATTACGATATTAGAACTCGCATGTAACTTTTCGAAGTAATAAGGAGGAATACGCGTCTAAATATTATCTATCTATATTCTCGTCTCGATACACTGAACGCATGCTTCCATGAACATAACATCCTGGTGAAGACTCATAGCGAATTGAATAAATGGAGGAAATGAGAAGGCTTAAGATAGTGAATGATACCTATCGGAAGATATCGTAAAAGTGGTATCTTGCTTTTAGAATACGTCTGATAAAATAACGTTACGTATAGATGAGTATGGTACGTACGAATGTATACATTTGATTGGCGGGATGATAGAACGATTGGTGTAATTCCTAAAGTTATCCTATCGTCTGGTGTTTCCACCACCAACCGAGTTGAAGCATAATTGTTGTTGAAGATATGCATGGAAGAAGTCCTAGTAGAGTCTAGGGAAATATTAATGATTATTTGGATACATTTGTATGTGTTAAATTGTTTTGTGCTTTTAAGAGATAAGAACTTGGGGGACTGCGAGACAATACTTGGGACGAGTATGAGTAGGTGTGAATGGTAGTAGAGGCCTATACTATCGGAAGCACATGACTCACACTTGGATTGGGAAAAGTCACAGGGTTACCAAGAAGCTAGTAATTGATTTCGTTTTGTTCAAGTATGTCGTTACCATCGTTTCGGTAATGACTAAGAAGATGATTGTTATTCCGACCCTAGTGGTCATATCAAATTGAGTCCGACTACGATGGGTATGTTACGTGGTTCAAAGAACCAAGTTCGATGTAGCATCTGACTTAAGCCGGAAGATTGAAATAAAAGATAATCAAAGCGATCAGTAGAGGTATCGCGATAGTTGCTTGTAGCTAGAAATGCTACCTTTTAAGATTTGATTAGAACATGAAGGAAGGTATATTCTGTTCTGGAATTTGACTCTAAAAGACCTGAGTCCAAGCAATGCATCATACGATGAGAGGTCATTAGAACATGACTCATCGTTCTATTATGATAATCGAAGGAAGGAACTTATCTCAAGTTTGTTAAAGAGGGAGTATCCAATAAAGATTGAGATCGTGATTGGAAGTCTAACATGAGATAGAGAGCGAGTCCAAGATCGGGCACCACCTGCAGTAAGGAAGTCTTAGAGTTAGATACACGTTCGAAGAAACATCAAAGTTACGGGTATTACTTAGGATGAAGAGATAACGTACAGAGTCATTATACAGCCCTATTTCGTTGATGATTCCGGGACGTAATCATCCTAAGGGGGAGATAATTATAACGCCCGCAGATCCAGGCTAGTCAAATTAGAGACAATGAGCGTCAAAAATGAGTTTTTGATGGAAGATTATTTATAAGAATTAATCTTAACTAAGTTTTAGTATATGTTACAAGGATTCTGCACATATAAAGAACGCCGAAATCCGATTTATAACGAAGAAGTTATGGTCTGTCGAAGTTTTACGGCAAAACCGACACGACACGACGCGACGTAAATAGTGAATTTACGATAGAATACTTTTTGGCCTTAGTGATCTAAACAAAAGTCTTATTATACGTTAAACCAAGAGCGTGCATAAAAAGAACGCCCAAATCTGACTTCGTATGAGGAAGTTATAGTTTTTCTAAGATTTGGCATAACAGTGCACAACCCGGAATTCGAATTTTAGATCGAGCGGTTTTTGGCCAACGCGACCTAAATGAGAATTGAAAATCTCATTAATAGGAACTCAACGACAAAAATACAGATGAAAACGGAGTCTGTATGTAAAAGTTATGAATTTTACGCGGACATTTAACAGTGTAATCACCTCCTACTGTTAAATTTAAGATCGGTCGAGAATTAGCCGACGGAGTAAAAAGGAAAGTTGTAGATTTTATTTTTACCTGCGCGTGGATATAAATAACATCAAATACGGAGCTCGTATGCGAAAGTTATGGACGAAGCTTAGTCTCTACTTTTCGAGCGCGGCGAATTCGATACAGTTTTGTAAATCCGAGATAGAATGAGAATTAGTCAACGGGCTGTAGCACCTGGTTCTTGGTACGTATTCTCTTATTAAATCTTTAATTATTTTGCACTTTTGGTCTTGAACTCGGCGAGTTGAAGGACCAACTCGCCGAGTAGAAGCGGGATGAGGCGCGGATTTTTAGTCATGGACTCGCCGAGTCGGATCCCGGACTCGGCGAGTAGCTGCTCTCTGGACTAAAACCCTAATCCAGGGGTTTGCACCCTATTTAAACAACCTTATGCAGCCTCCATTCCCCCTTTATGCTCCCAAACACTTCTCATCGAAACCCTAGCCGTTTGTGCTTTGTTGAGGCCATTTTTGGGTGTTCTTGTGTGATAGTAAAGCTTGGAAGGAAGAAAGGAGCTTGGAACTTGAGTTGGGGACAGTAGATCCAGGAAGTTTACTTCATTTTCAGCAACTTCAAGGTATAATGCCCCTGTCTTGACTCATCTATGTGTTTATTCATCTTTAGCTTGGGATTTCTTTGGATTGCTAAGTCATGTTTCGTTATTGGAAGTGTGGGGGTGGGTTTTGACTTCAGATCTGGGCCTTAAGAGGGGTTTCATGGCATAAAGGTGCCAACTTTAGGGCCATGAAAGCCCCATGCACATTGTAGGACACTTTATGTGGATTTTTGAGCTAAAAACCCCATGCATGTGCATCAAGTTTGGAACTTTACGTATGAAGTGGACATTAGGAGGCCATATCTATGGTTTTGGTGTGTTAGATCCCATTTAAATCAACTGTATGGAATTGGTCAAGACTGGACTCGGCGAGTCCAAGGCAATCTCCTTAGAACTCGGCGAGTTGTTCATCAACTCGGCGAGTTGAGGACAGATCTGGTTCATCAGATGAAGGCCAACTCGACGAGTTGTTCATCAACTCGGCGACTCGGACGAGTTTTCATGGGGCGTTCGAATGAGAGAAGAACTCGTCGAGTTGACGACCCAACTCGACGAGTAGGGTCACGGATGAGGGCGAGTAGAGAGTAAGGGACTCGGTGAGTTGATGGCCCAACTCGGCGAGTCGGGTCAACTGGAAGTTGACTTTGACTTTGACTTGACTTGGTTGGGGGTAAAATGGTCATTTTACCCTAAGAGTATAGAATTCAGTTCTCACTGAGTGTTTGTGGGGTTTGTAGCCGGAGGATTTCCGGAGCAGCAGCGGACGGAGGTTTCCCGCACTAATTATCAGCAGCTACTTGTTCAAGGTGAGTTACCTTCCAGTAGGGGTGGGTCTAAGGCCACAATGACGGCCCACCAATGAGGAGTATTTAGAAGGTGATTGTCTTTGTGATAATTATATTGGTCTGGTATGTGTTTGATTATGGATTATATATGTATGATATGTTACGTGCATGATAGGGATAGTTTCCCTGATAGTGGTCCTTAGGACCGAGGGGTAGGTCAGTACCCGGATATGCCTGACTGTATGCTTATATCTTGTTATTGTATGCTAGTGGTAGGGGGTGAAATAGTCCCCAGTTACCGGTTGAAAGATACCGATGATGATTACCGGTTGAAAGATACCGATGACGATTACCAGTTGAAAGATACCGATGATGATTACCGGTTGAAAGATACCGATGGTATTGTATGGTATGTGGTATGATGGGGGAACTCACTAAGCTTTGTGCTTACGGTTTCAGTTTTTGGTTTCTGGTACCTCTTCATCTAAGGGGAAGGAGCCGGCGGCGTAACATGGCATCACACACACATATGATTTTCCGCATGGTGTTTTTGGGATTGTACTCTGATATGATATTGGTTTATGTTGTGGGTTTTCAAACAAGATACTTGATTTTATAAGATGATGTGTTTTTACAATGTTTACTAGTGAATGTTTTACGAGTTAATTAATTAAAAATGAAATTTTTGGACTTGAATTTTGGGATGTTACAAGTTGGTATCAGAGCCCTGGTTTGAGGGATTCGGACACACCCTCGGGGGTGTCTGGACTCAAACTGAGGGACTAAGAGATTTTTGCAATAAAATGGTTTTCTAAAAATCTAAACGGAAGGATTTTAAGAAAGACAAGGTGTGTGATGCATGCGACCGGCCGGGCTCAAGTAAGTTTTTCCCCAAGATACCCATACATGTTATGTTATGCTATATGGCTTTGATTCAGAACTACATGCTAGAATAGGACTAAGGATCTAGGAAGATGCCTTGTGTGCCTGATATATGATTCTGATAATTGCATGCTAGTTAGGGCCAAGGATCTAAGAGGATGCCTTATATGCCAGTTGTATGAGCTGTATGCTAGGACTGTTTAGTCAGCAGTAGGATGGCCTGTATAGGTTATGCCTGATTTGGTTACTCGATGCACGAATGTTGTTTGCTTTGTGCTATGGGGGTTCTGGCTAATTCCAACTAACTAAGGAGCGGATATGTAGCAGTACCTGCAAGTTAGTTAGGGGGAAATAGTAGGGGCTCCTAGTGCAGCTGATGACGGAGAGTAGGTAGGAGAGTGCCCTAGGGGAGCCTAGGATGAGGTCAGTGGAAAGGGTATCGGTAAAAGGGACTTGGTGAAGTCAAAGCAATCCTTGAGGAAAGTACGGGTAGATGTGGAAGGTAGTATGGGCCGTACTACTGAAAGCAGAGGACCCGTACTCGAATCAAGGAGGGCCAAGATGGAACCAGGGACCTTGGAAAGTGTGTTAGATCTCTCGAGTATGTGTATGATCCTGACGTTTATGCATGTATTTTCAGCATGGTGACCACGCGACATGGAGCGGGAGGTTCCGGATCAGGATCAGGATCGGGCTCGGGTGCAGGATCCGAGCAGGTTGATGACGGGTTACGCGAGTTCATCACGTCTGAGATCACGAGAGGCATCCTTGAGTCGACCCCTATCATTTTCGGGTCGATCAAGGAAGGGATTGTTGAGCTGATGGAGGATCGCCTCCGAGCATTCAGGAGTGATATGGCGTCTAGCCAGGTGGGTACGCGCACACTGTCCTTCAAGGACTTTCGTGGGAGTGGTGCGTCGGATTTCCATGGGGTGAAAGACCCCATTGCTGCGAGGAGATGGATCGCAGACATTGAGTCTGCGCAGCTGACGAGCTTCTGCCCAGAGGGGTCGAAGGTGAGATATGCAGCAGGATGCCTGCGAGACAGGGCTAGAGATTGGTGGGAGTCTGTTGGTGACTCATTGGGAGCCTCGGCTGTTGAGGCTATGACCTGGTCAGACTTTGTGACCAGATTCAGGGCGGAGTTTGCGCCAGCTGTGGAGCTTCAGCGGCTGGCCAAGGAGTTCTTGGATATGAGGCAGACTACGGAGACTGTGGCGGAGATCACCGCCAAGTTCCGGGAGAGGGCATTGCTGGTGCCCCAGTATGCGGGAGATGAGGATATGAGGAGGACCCGCTACCACGACATGCTACGAGATGACATTCGGGAGCATGTTAGTTTTTCAGCTTGCCCTACCTTGGATTCCATGATTGCCAGGGCTAGGGAGAGGGAGATTGATCTGGAGCACGTCCAGAAGAGGAAGGCAGTGGAGGGGCTGACGACTGGGGCTTCGGGGAAGAAGCCCAAGGGATCTGATGGTAGGCCGAAAGGCCAGGCAGGACGGGACCACTGTGGGAAATGCGGTCGGTCACACGAGGGATCTTGTCGCACTGGGTCGGGTTCAGGCTGCTATAAGTGTGGCAAGGTGGGGCATTTTGGCAGGGATTGTACTGCCCCCGCCCCTGCGGTACAGATGACATACCTGATTTGCTTCCATTGCATTCAGAGGGGCCACAAAAGGGCCAATTGCCCGAGGTTGACAGCAGCGTCAGCGGCAGCGCCAGCAGCGGCGCCGGTCTCAGGGACGACGCGGGTCACAGATGGCCGGAAGGTCAAGGCAGAGGCTCCAGTGGTGCGGAGCCGAGCATTTCAGCTGACAGCCGAGGAGGCACGCGTTGCACCTGATGTGGTGACGGGTATGATTTTTCCCTCTGATTTATTTTTATGATGTTTATGTTATTGATATGTGCTCTGTTTAGGATCGTTCCATGTGAACGGCATCCCAATTCAGATGTTGTTTGATTCGGGCGCTACCCGATCGTTTGTTTCTCTTGCGCTCAGCAAGAGATTTTCCGAGTCTTCGGGCATGTTGGATTGCCCTCTAGAGGTAGAGATTGTAGACGACCGATCGGTACGAGCATCGACGGTGTTCCGAGATTGTGTGCTGAGATTATTCGAGGAGCGCTACCTGGTGGATCTAGTTCCCATACCTTTGCGAGGGAACAAGGTTATTATTGGTATGGATTGGCTAAGCCCCAATGGGGCAGTCATCGACTGCGCGCAGCAGTTGGTGCGGGTCAGGACCCCAAGTGGGAGAGAGCTGGTAATTTCGGGCGAGAGGCCGCAGCGAGGACCAGCTTTATGTTCAGCAGCGAGAGCTAGACGTTATCTGCAGCAGGGTTGCGCAGGATATGTTGCGTATGTTACGGATACCCGGGAAACAGGTAGGGCGACGGTGGGCGATGTGCCCGTAGTATGATAGTTCGCGGATGTATTCCCCGAGGAGTTGCCTGGGATACCTCCGGAGCGACAGGTGGAGTTCAGGATTGACCTAGTCCCTGGTGCGGCTTTGATAGCCAAGGCACCGTACCGGTTGGCTCGTCCTGAGATGCAGGAGTTGTCTACACAGCTGCAGGATCTGTTAGACAAGGGTTTCATTAGACCAAGCAGTTCACCCTGGGGAGCCCCGATTCTGTTTGTGAAGAAGAAGGACGGGTCGCATCGGATGTGTATAGATTATCGGGAGCTGAATAAGGTAACGGTGAAGAACCGCTACCCACTCCCAAGGATTAACGACCTCTTTGACCAGCTACAGGGAGCATCTTGGTTCTCCAAGATTGATTTGCGTTCAGGGTATCACCAGATGAGGGTCAGAGAGGAGGATGTGCAGAAGACTGCGTTTCGGACGCGTTATGGCCACTATGAGTTTGTGGTGATGCCTTTCGGGCTCACCAATGCTCCTGCCTCGTTCATGGACCTTATGAACCGCATATGTAGACCGATGTTAGACCGGTCTGTGATAGTGTTTATCGACGATATCTTGGTTTACTCCAAGACGCGAGAGCAACATGAGGAGCATCTGCGGGAGGTTCTGGAGACTTTGAGGAGGGAGAACTTGTATGCTAAGTTCTCCAAGTGTGAGTTCTGGTTGCGCGAGGTGCAGTTTCTTGGGCACCTTGTCAACCAGAACAGGATTTCGGTAGATCCGGCCAAAGTGGAGGCCGTGATGAGTTGGGAGGTTCTGAGGTCTCCATCTGAGATTCAGAGCTTTCTGGGATTGGCAGGCTACTATCGGAGGTTCATTCAGGACTTCTCCAAGATAGCAGTTCCGCTCACCCGACTGACTAAGAAGTCGGTGGTGTATCGCTGGGGGACTGAGCAGCAGGCCGCGTTCGAGGCACTGAGACAAAGATTGTGCGAGGCGCCAATCTTAGCCCTGCCAGAGGGCATGGAGGATTGTGTTGTGTACTGCGATGCATCCATCGCAGGTTTGGGCGCGGTATTGATGCAGAGGGGGCATGTCATCGCCTATGCATCGAGGTAGCTGAAGCCTCACGAGGCGAATTACCCAACGCATGATTTGGAGTTGGGGGATGTTGTATTCGCCCTCAAGATTCGGCGTCATTACCTCTATGGGGTTCGTTGTACGATTTACACGGACCACAAGAGTTTGAGGTATCTCATGGATCAGCCAAATCTGAATATGAGACAGCGTCGGTGGCTTGATGTGGTAAAGGATTATGATTGTGAGATCCTCTACCACCCGGGGAAGGCCAATGCCGTGGCCGATGCGCTTAGCCGCAAGGCAGCGCCGATCAGGGATATCTGTATGAGGATGACAGTGGTGACTCCGCTTCTGGAGCGGATCCGGGAGGCTCAGCAGGAGGCTATGAAGGAGGAACATCGGAAGAGTGAGCAGATTGTGGGGCAGGTTTCCTCCTTCGACTATGATAGCCGAGGGTTATTGACTCTTCACCATAGGGTGTGGGTCCCTTATCATGGAGGCGTGCGCCAGGTCCTGATGGAGGAGGCGCACAAATCCCGGTTCTCCATTCATCCCGGGGCGACGAAGATGTATAGGGATCTTCGTCTGGACTATTGGTGGCCCTGCATGAAGCGGGATGTGGCATGGTACGTGGAGCAGTGCTTGACCTGCAGGAAGGTCAAGGCCGAGCATCAGAGACCACACGACAAGATGCAGCCGTTGGACATTCCGCTGTGGAAATGGGAAGACATCGCGATGGATTTTATCACCAAGCTTCCCAGGACCGCGCGGGGAGTGGATTCGATCTGGGTCATTGTCGATCGATTGACCAAGAGCGCCCACTTTATCCCAATTCAGGAGAGCATCTCGGCCGAGAAATTGGCCGATATCTATATCAGGGAGGTGGTGGCGCGGCACGGAGTGCCAGTTTCGGTGATTTCAGACAGAGATGTGCGGTTTACTTCCAGGTTTTGGAAGAAGTTTCACGACGAGTTAGGTACTCGTCTGCATTTCAACACCGCTTTTCACCCGCAGACGGATGGCCAGAGCGAGCGGACCATCCAGACTCTGGAGGATATGCTGCGGGCATGTGTCTTAGACTTCGGAGGTAGCTGGGATACCTACCTTCCATTGGCGGAGTTCTAGTATAATAATAGCTATCATGCGAGTATCGACCATCCTCCTTTCGAGATGTTGTATGGGAGGAGGTGCAGGACCCCGATATGCTGGGCGAAGTTGGCCAGATGGTCATGGGGAGCACCGAAGTAGTGATCAAGACGACAGAGAAGATTCAGCAGGTCTGGAGCAGGCTTCAGACTGCTCAGAGTCGGCAGAAAAGTTATGCCGAAAAGCGTCGATCAGACCTGGAGTTCCAGGTCGGGGATATGGTTCTCCTGAAAGTGTCGCCTTGGAAGGGCGTCATCCGATTCAGGAAGCGGGGCAAGTTGGGTCCCAGGTATATTGGACGTTTAGGGTTGTAGCCCGGGTGGGCAAGGTGGCATACCGGCTGGATCTGCCAGCCGAACTCAGTCAGATCCACAACACTTTCCACGTCTCCCAGCTGCGGAAGTGCTTGGTGGACGACTCAGCAGTGGTACCCTTGGAGGACATTCAGGTTGATGACAGCCTGAATTACATCGAGCGGCCTGTAGCGATCCTCGACCGGAAGTCGAAGGATCTGAGGAACAAGAGGGTTGAGCTGGTAAAGGTGCAATGGCAGCACCGGAAGGGCTCGGAATGGACATGGGAGCCGATGGATGAGATGATGGAGCATTACCCGGAGTTGTTCCAGGATCGAGTAGCAGACTTCGAGGGCGAAGTCTAAAATAAGTGGGGGAGATTTGTAGCACCTGGTTCTTGGTACGTATTCTCTTATTAAATCTTTAATTATTTTGCACTTTTGGTCTTGAACTCGGCGAGTTGAAGGACCAACTCGCCGAGTAGAAGCGGGATGAGGCGCGGATTTTAAGTCATGGACTCGCCGAGTCGGATCCCGGACTCGGCGAGTAGCTGCTCTCTGGACTAAAACCCTAATCCAGGGGTTTGCACCCTATTTAAACAACCTTATGCAGCCTCCATTCCCCCTTTATGCTCCCAAACACTTCTCATCGAAACCCTAGCTGTTTGTGCTTTGTTGAGGCCAGTTTTGGGTGTTCTTGTGTGATAGTAAAGCTTGGAAGGAAGAAAGGAGCTTGGAACTTGAGTTGGGGACAGTAGATCCAGGAAGTTTACTTTATTTTCAGCAACTTCAAGGTATAATGCCCATGTCTTGACTCATCTATGTGTTTATTCATCTTTAGCTTGGGATTTCTTTGGATTGCTAAGTCATGTTTCGTTATTGGAAGTGTGGGGGTGGGTTTTGACTTTAGATTTGGGCCTTAAGAAGGGTTTCATGGCATAAAGGTGCCAATTTAGGGCCATGAAAGCCCCATGCACATTGTAGGACACTTTATGTGGATTTTTGAGCTACAAACCCCATGCATGTGCATCAAGTTTGGAACTTTACGTATGAAGTGGACATTAGGAGGCCAGATCTATGGTTTTGGTGTGTTAGATCCCATTTAAATCAACTATATGGTATTGGTCAAGACTGGACTCAGCGAGTGCATTCTTGGACTCGGCGAGTCCAAGGCATTCTCCTTAGAACCCGGCGAGTTGTTCATCAACTCGGCGAGTTGAGGACAGATCTGGTTCATCAGATGAAGGCCAACTCGACGAGTTGTTCATCAACTCGGCGAGTCGGACGAGTTTTCATGGGGCGTTCGAATGAGAGAAGAACTCGTCGAGTTGACGACCCAACTCGACGAGTAGGGTCACGGATGAGGGCGAGTAGAGAGTAAGGGACTCGGCGAGTTGATGGCCCAACTCGGCGAGTCGGGTCAACTGGAAGTTGACTTTGACTTTGACTTGACTTGGTTGGGGGTAAAATGGTCATTTTACCCTAAGAGTATAGAATTCAGTTCTAACTGAGTGTTTGTGGGGTTTGTAGCCGGAGGATTTCTGGAGCAGCAGCGGACGGAGGTTTCCCGCACTAATTATCAGCAGCTACTTGTTCAAGGTGAGTTACCTTCCAGTAGGGGTGGGTCTAAGGCCACAATGCCGGCCCACCAATGAGGAGTATTTAGAAGGTGATTGTCTTTGTGATAATTATCTTGGTCTGGTATGTGTTTGATTATGGATTATATCTGTATGATATGTTACGTGCATGATAGGGATAGTTTCCCTGATAGTGGTCCTTAGGACCGAGGGGTAGGTCAGTACCCGGATATGCCTGACTGTATGCTTATATCTTGTTATTATATGCTAGTGGTAGGGGGTGGAATAGTCCCCAATTACCGATTGAAAGATACCGATGATGATTACCGGTTGAAAGATACCGATGGTATTGTATGGTATGTGGTATTATGGGGGAACTCACTAAACTTTGTGCTTACGGTTTCAGTTTTTGGCTTCAGGTACCTCTTCATCTAAGGGGAAGGAGCCGGCGCCGTAGGATGGCATCACACACACATATGATTTTCCGCATGGTGTTTCTGGGATTGTACTCTGATATGATATTGGTTTATGTTGTGGCTTTTCAAACAAGATACTTGATTTTATGAGATGACGTGTTTTTACAATGTTTACTAGTGAATGTTTTACGAGTTAATTAATTAAAAATGAAATTTTTGGACTTGAATTTTGGGATGTTACACGGGCTCTAAATGAAAGTTGTAGTACTCGTAAATACCAACGCATGGATATAAATAACTTCGGACACGGAGCTCGTATGCGAAAGATATGGACGAAGCTTAGTCGCTACTCTTCGTGCGCGATAAATACGATACAGTTTTTGTAAATCTGAGATAGAAGGAGAATTAGCCGACGAGGTCTAAATGAAAGTTGTAGTGCTCGTAAATACCAACTCGTGGATATAAAGAACGTAGAAAACGGAGCTCGTATGCGGAAGATACGGACGAAACTTTGGGGCTACTTTACTATAAAATCCCTATAAATAAAGGGTGAACTCTTCATATTTTCTTCACACCATAAGCCTTTCTTTCTCTCTCTAATTTCTCTCTAGCCTCCCTAAACCCCTCCCAAGTCTAGGGAACCTCCCTAACATGAGAAGGAAGCCCCGGAGCGCCCGACGGCTCCGAGAAGAAAAGCTTTCGGTTCGGAAACGCTGCTCCAAGCGAAGCCCGGTTTTCGAGAAAACCCGTTGTAAGTGAGCTACGCCTATGTTATTTTTAATATAGCTTCTAATTAATTATAGTAACATTATTAGGACCTTAAAATAATTATTTGGGCTATTATTATGAGTTATATAAGAGTGTTGCTTAACGCTTATATAATAGTAATAATAGCTAGACTATTAATTAGTCGCGGTTAACGTTAGACTAAAACCTAGTGGTATTGATACTAGGTTTTGTCAAGGGAAAATTGTTTTAAGATAACGAAGTGCTGCCCGAGTAACGAGTCACCACCTTATCAGGTGAGTGCATAGTTACTTTCATCTTACACATAGATATGAAGTATTTTATATAAATTACGTGCTATGTGTGCATATTATTTGTATACTTGCTATCTATGCTGGAGGAACGATTTTATACAAGTTTTATATGATTTAAAATGTATACGTATTTATATCTACATAATATGTTGGGTAAAACATGGGTAGATGAAATATGAGTTGGATGATGAGTTGAGAGGTGATATAGACCATGAGGTAAGGGTGAGAGGTGGACGATGTGAGAAGCCTTTTTCCCAAATGATGTCCCCGTCATCTAGCAGAGTATGGATGACAACCACGGACTATTCTAGACAGTCCAGTGGAACACTAGCAGGCTCGCAACATGTAGGTGTTGTGAACGATGTGTTCACCCGGTGTACTCTAAACCCTGGCGATCATGCAGACTTGGTGCCTAAACCTTGGTGATCATGCAGATTTGGTGCCAAAACCCTGGCGACTATGCGGACTTAGTGCCTGTTGTATAAACCTTGGCGATCATGCAGACTTGGTGCCAAAACCCCGGCGACTATGCGGACTTAGTGCCTGTTGTATAAACCCTCGCGACTATGCAGACTTAGTGCCTAAACCCTGGCGACTATTCGGACTTACTGCCTGTTGTATAAACCCTGGCGACTATGCAGACTTAGTGCCTAAACCCCCGGTGACGATGTACTTCGTGCCGATTCCTTAGGATGATCCTTAGGAATGAATGAACGAGGAATAGTTGATTCTTAGGGTAGATCGTTAAGAGTAAAGAAGATAATAGGGATGGGTAATTGGGTTGATTGTTTGATGTTTAAACATAATAATTATATTATTGTGGGTTGAAAACCCTATGTACTCACCAGGTTTCCCAACCTGACCCACTCAAGCTTATTTGAATCACAGGTGCCGATACGAAGCCACTTTACACTGAGAGATTTAAAAGAGATGTAGATCACTAGTGTAAATGAATGTAAGTTCTGTTTATGCTTATGTTTCTGTATTGACAATGACATCCCAAGGTTTTGAAAATGAATAAAAATACATTTCTTCGGAAATGCTTTGATAACGTATTTATCATTTTTAATGGGAACAAATTCTGCAACACTTTTATTAAAAGAGATACTCTGATTTTTACAAAGCATAAAAAAAATCGGTCTTTTCGGGCCGTGAAAATGGGGATGTCACATATATGACTAAGATCTTATAGCTTGTGAATGTTTGGTTTGGCCTTATTTTTTGTTCTTGTTTGATGAAGGGCTTAGGTTAGGATCAAATATATTCGAATGTGTACAGGGTCCAGTGTGATGTATGGCTAGCATACACGAGTGTTGCAGGGTTGGTGGAAGTTTCATGGATGAGTCGTGCAGGGTCAGTTGGCCAGTTGTGAGATGTTTAGCCTTCCTCTTGGAGTGAAGATTGAGTGCCCGTCTATGCTTATGTATATTGTTAGGACATTTGATGATCCTTGAGACAAATATGGGTCGGTGTGGAAGGTAGTAGGGGCCCGTACTACTAAAAGCACAGGACACATACGCGTAGCAAGGAAGTCACAACCCCTAAGGCTTGGTTGGGAGTTGGATCCCCGTTATTATATGGAATGTCTGATATCTTCCTGGTATATTTTCAGTATGGTGACAACGAGGCGATTGGAGATCGAATCCGGGTCGGGATCAGGAGCTGGCAGTCATGGCGGGCCAACATAGTCAGGGACCATTGGTCATATGAGATCAGATGAATTGGATGCCACGATTCGGGAGATCCTGCATGATGAGGTTGCTACACTTTTCCAAGCTCAGTTTCCGGAGATGTTTGGGTCTATTAAGACCGCCATGGTAGAGTACTTTGATGAGCGCTATGCAACCATTGCTGAGACGGCTGCCATTGCAGCCGTAGCAGCTGCTGGTACGGGGACAGGTCGGGCTTTCCAGTACCGGGACTTCTATAACACGAATCCCCTGACTTTCGATGGGATTCATGACTCGATCATAGCAATGAGGTAGCTATCTGACGTTGAGGGATGCTTTTTCACATGCTCATGTCCTACTGACCAGAAGGTCACGTGTGCTCTGAACCTACCGAGGTCCGGAGCGAAGGACTTGGGGAGATTGATGACGGGGTCGTATTCTGATAAGCAGAGAGTTGCGATTACTTGGGATCAGTTCAAGGAGATGTTCCGCACTCGCTACATTCCACGGGTTGAGGGAGAGCGGCTGGCATAAGAGTTTTTAAATTTGAGACAGGGATTGGAGCCAGTGACGGAGATCACCCGTATGTTTACTGAGAGGGTGATGTTTTGCCTGGAGTTTGCTTATGAGTAGGCTCAGATGACTCGTTATTCGAGCATGATCAACACTGGCATCGGACAGTTTGTTGCTACCCAGCGTTGTGATACATTACTGGAGTTGCAGGAGGCCGCTAGGCGGCGTGAGCTTGAGATTGAGCTGCAGTTGAGAGAGCAGAGGCAAGCCGCGACGCTGTCATAGCCTGCGCTGAAGCGGTCCAAGACCGCTGATTCTAGGTCTGGAGGCCAGCGCTACCGCACTTGTGGGAAGTGCGGGAAGGGTCATTCTGGAGTTTGTCGATCCAGTAGTGTGTGCCGAAAGTGCGGTAAGGAGGGGCACTTTGCGAGGGATTGCCGCCAGTTAGACCTGGTTCGGGATATAAGGATTTGTTACCACTGCGATCAGGTTGGTCACGTGAAGACCAACTGTCCATTGCTCGTTGCCAGGCCGGTGCAGGCTCCGGCGCCGGCTACACTAAGGATTACTGATGGGAGTCAGGGTAGAGCAGAGCCCCCGAGGGCTCGGGGACATGCTTTTCAGCTTACAGCCGAGGAGGCTAGGACATCACCGGATGTGGTGGCTGGTATGTTTATATCATTTATCTTATTGATTATATATGTTTTATGCTTATGTGTTTGTACCTATGTTAGGTACGTTCTTAGTGAACTCCGTACCTGCGCTGGTATTGTTTGACTCGGGGGCGAGTCGGTCTTTTGTCTCTCGATCTTTTAGTAGGGAGTTCGGTTTGCCCTTAAGAGAGCTAGAGTGTCCGTTGTGAGTCTCTATCGCCAACAAACACGATATTTCTGCTTCTTCAGTTTATCGGGGTTGCGTTGTGGAGATCTTCGGGGTATCCTTCCCGATTGACTTGATTCTGATTTCTATGGGGGATGTTTGTGTGATAGTGGGTATGGATTGGCTGAGTCGTTTTGGTGCCATGATCGACTACGAGGGTCAGCGTGTGGTAGTTTGAACCCCAAGTGGGGGAGAGCTGGTTATCTATGGTGAGGGAACCAGGTTGGGTTCAGAGTTTTGTTCAGCCACCAGGGCTCGACAATATATTCAGCATGGGTGTGCGGGTTATCTGGCGTATGTGGTGGATACACGGGTCGGGGATCAGGTTTCACTTTCAGATGTTCCAGTTGTTAGAGAATTTGCTGATGTATTTTCGGAGGATTTACCCGGAGTGCCTCCGGAGAGGCAGGTCGAGTTCAGGATCGACCTTGTGCTAGATGTGGCCCTTATTGCCAAGGCGTCGTACCGATTGGCACCGCCTGAGATGCAGGAGTTGTCATCTCAGCTGCAGGAGCTGCTAGGCAAGCAGTTCATCCGTCCGAGCAGTTCTCCGTGGGGAGCACCGATTCTCTTCATCAAGAAGAAGGATGGTTCACACCGGATGTGCATTGATTACCAGGAGATGAACAAGTTGATGGTGAAGAATCGTTATCTACTACCACAGGTTGATGATCTATTTGATCAGTTGTAGGGAGCATCTTAGTTCTCCAAGATATAATTGAGGTCCAGGTACCATCAGGTCAGGTTGAGAGAGGAGGATGTGGAGAAGACCGTGTTCCGGACTCGTTATGGATATTACGAGTTCGTGGTGATGTCGTTTGGGCTCACCAATGCGCCGACAGTGTTTATGGACCTGATGAATCGGGTATGCAGACCGATGCCCCATCGCTCGGTCATTGTGTTTATAGATGACATCTTGGTGTATTCCAAGACCAGAGAGCAGCATGAGGAGCATCTCCACGGGCTTTTGGGAGTTTTGAGGCGAGAATGGATTTATGCCAAGTTCTCGAAATGTGAGTTCTGGTTGCGAGCGGTTCAATTACTTGGACATCTTGTTAACCATGAGGGGATTTTGGTCGATCCGGACAAGATCGAAGCGGTTATGCAGTGGGAGGTTCCAAAATCTCCCTCGGATATTAGGAGTTTTCTGGGATTGGCAAGGTACTACCATAGATTCATTCAGGATTTCTATAAGATTTTAGTACCCCTCATTCGTCTGACAAGGAAGGGGGTGGATTTCCGGTGGGGCCTCGAGCAGCAAACGACATTTGAGACCCTCCGACAATGACTTTGTGAGGCTCTAGTCTTGACTCTCCAGGAGGGAGTTGAGGATTTCATGGTGTTCTGTGATGCATCCATCACCAGACTGGGAGCAGCCCTGATGCAGAGAGGACGGGTGATAGCAGATGCGTCATGGCAGTTGAAGCCACATGAGACGAGATACCCCACGTACGATCTTGAGTTGGGAGCGGTGGTGTTCACTCTCAAGATCTGGATGCATTACCTTTACGGGGTCCGCTGTACCATTTACACGAACCACAAGAGCTTGAGACACATTATGGATCAGCTGAACCTGAAGATGAAGCAGCACAGGTGACTGGACGTGGTCAAGGATTATAACCGCGAGATCCTTTACCATCCTGGTAAAGCGAACGTTGTGGCAGACGCCCTGAGCCGTAGTTCGGCCGGATCTTCAGTTACGGCGTCGTGGATGAGGATATCAGTGGATTCTCCACTGGTGAGCTCGATCAGCGAAGCTCGGGCTGAGGGTGTGCGGCAGGAGAACTGGAAGCTTGAGAAGATTAGGGGTGAGATCACCAGATTCGTGCAAGATAGTCGGGGATTGTTGACCCGTTGTGGTCGGGTATGGGTTCCGATGTCTGGTGGGGTCAGACATATTGTACTGGAGGCCACCAAGATGTACCGAGATCTGAGACCGAGTTACTGGTGGCCGTGTATGAAGAGGGAGATCGTCTGGTACGTCGAGAGGTGCTTGACCTGCAGGATGGTCAAGGCCGAGAACGGGAGCATTGAAACATATGCCTCAAGCATTCATGTTGGTGTTGTACTTATGCAGACCAATCAACCTATTTCGTATTTTAGCAAACGTCTATATCCATGCATGCAACATGCCTCTTCTTACCTGCACGGTTAAGAAATGGTGCCAATATTTACTACGCAATTGTTTCACCATTATTACAGATCATAAAAATTTGCATCAACTGGTTTCATAAACAATTCACATGCCTGAACAACAAAAATGGCTCACCAAACTCCTTGGATTTGAGTTTACTATTGTGTATGCAACACCTAGGTTTTCACACCAGGTACACCCCAAAGATAACAAATTTTTAAATAATAATTTTTTCAACATTTTAACATTTTGGTGTAAAAGTAGAAGATCCGACATGGGCGCTACTATCTATAACATGCAAAACAACCATAAACAAACACCGTAAGCCTCACGACTTAGTGAACAACGACTACAATAATGTAAATCACATAATCATATAAATATCACACATATATCAAGCAATTCATCAACAAATATATTCACAGACATCCCTTAGGAGATCTAACAAACATCTCCTCAAATTCGCAGAAAAACCTAAAACTACTGGTCAATAATTACCATAAAGATCATTGTGTCAGCCCGTGACACTTCTCTTGGATTAGGTGTCTAATCCTATAACTATAATTGGTATGTACTTGAATTGATAGTAGCAATGTCCTTTTGGGATGCCTTCAAACCTGACAATTGAATAGGATAACTGTTAGAGAGAGAATAATGATTTATTAATTTATTACTTAGTTAATAAATCAATTTGAAATCAAGATAACTGATTTATTAATGTATTATTGATATAATATATTAATTAGAAATCATATTGTTTAATTAATATATAATCAGAAATTAATTTGGAATTAATTTTGGGATTAAAGGAATTAATTGAAACTACAGGGACTAAAGGTAGCAATGTTAAATAGTTGAACATTGAGCATTCTAGAACCTTCCTAAATGGGGGAACGAATTCTAGGATGTTCCTAGGGTTTCCTTGGGCTCTAAGGGTGCCTTGGATGCCTGAAGGAGGAAGTTAAGGGATTAAGGTTATCTTGGATACACCTGCCTAATCCAATACCTTCCTAGCACCTATATAAACCCTCTTAGGGTTAAATTTCGGCCTAGGGACACCAAAAAGAACCTAAGGGCCGAAATTCTACTCTACTTCTCTCTCTCTAAAGTATTCCTTGGTTGCTAGGTTTGTTTGTGAGCCATTAGAGGCGCGACACTTGTGGCGCTTGCTACCAAAGTTCAAGATCTTCAAGGATTTGATTGTTATTACAATATAACAATCAAGGTCTGTATCCTAACCCTAATTATATGTTAATTTAGAAAATTACAAGTTCCTCCTAGGGTTTCTAGTTTTTGTGTTCAATGCTTGTATGTATAATAGTGAAAACATAGATCCTAAAATCTAGGGTTGCATGCACACATAGGATTGTTTGCTATGTATAAAACCAATCAGTGGTATCACAGCGTATGGTTCTTGTTTTCAGTTAGATTTGGTACAATTCATTGAACTAGAAAAAATTAGGGTTTATGGCTATTAAACCCTAAGGCCTTTAAATTTTCGCAAATTAGGGTTTAAGAACACTGTTTTTCAAAAATCCCTAGGGGTTTGCAAACCCTTTCCTTTGGCCACCTTGGAGTCGAAATCTAGGGTTTCCTAACCCTAGGGTTTTTGATTTTTAGGCAAAGTTGAAAGCCTTGCCTTCCACTCCAAGCAGAAGATTTCGAAATCTATGGAATAAATTAGTGGGTTGTTATTTTGGTAATTATCTTGCTAATTGTTTGATTGGATAATTAAAGATATCCTTACCCTAAATTTCGAAATCCATGGATAAAGGATTAAATTAAGTTAATCTGTTTAATTTAATTTGGTAATCCTTGTTTGATTTAATAATTTAATTAATTGTTTAATCTTTGGATAATTATTAAATCAAAGGTTTTTTAAAATTTAAAATTTTAAATTAAATGGTTTTAATTTTCGAAAATTTTAATAAAATTAAAAAAAAACCTAGTTTTTTAAAAGTTTAAAATACTCCCTTATATTATATGTAACATTAAAGGTTTAATATTACTATATATGTAAGACGAGTCAGTCGAACAGCTAGTACGCCTCATTCACGAAGCCATACTATAAGGGGAGTTTAAGGAAACGACCTGTAAAATAACCGTCATTGGGTATCCATTCTTACCCACCGCTCTCTTGTATGGTGGAGGGTCGTTAGCCGAACGGGTTCGATATGACACTTGCTCCTCATTAAAAGTATAATGAATTTTAAAGTAACTAAACTATTTTCTAAAATCCCATTCTTAGTTACTTTAGGAAAAATGTGAATTTGATGCTAACCCATGAAATTGTACATTGCACCTTATTGGCCGTTAGTGGAGCGTGTGTGGTTAACCGACACACTAATATGGGACTAATATTGTTGGCAATGGGTGTCTCATAAATTATCATTGATTAATGGAGCGTGTGTGGTTAACCGACACATTAATTAGATGGTAAATGACATCGAGAGTACCAAGCTAATTTGCATGGTTATTCACATCTCATTTGTGATCCTCGGCATCCCAGTCACAAAAGTGTGAGCATAATCGAGATTAAACATGCCATTGAATAGTTCAATGAATCTCAAAGATCTAGGAGTTTCATTAGATTGAAACTGGTAAATGCTTACTGTAACGCCCGCAGATCCGGGCTAGTCAATTTAGAGACAATAAGTATCAAAAATGAGTTTTTGATGGAAGATTATTTAGAAGGATTAATCTTTTCCAAGTGTTATTATATGTTACAAGGGTTCCGTACATATAAAGAACGCCGAAATCCGAGTTATAACGAAGAAGTTATGACCCGTCGAAGTTTTTCGGCAAAACCGGCACGACACCGAGAGACATAAATAGTGAATTTATGATAGCGGACTTTTTGGACTTGGTGATCTAAACAAAATTTGTAGTATACGTTAAACCGAGAGCGTGCATAAAAAGAACGCCCAAATCTGACTTCGTATGAGGAAGTTATGAATTTTCTAAGATTTGGCAAAGCAGTGCACGGCCCGAAACTCAAATTTTAGATCGAGCGGTTTTTGGCCTACGCGACCTAAATGAGAGTTGAAGATCTCATTAATAGGAAGTCAACGATAAAAAGACAGACGAAAACGGAGTCCGTATGAAAGAGTTACGAATTTTACATGGACATTTAACAGTATAATCTCCTCGTACTGTTAAATTTAAGATCGGTCGAGAATTAGCCAACGGAGTTAAGAAGAGAGTTTTAGATCTTATTTTTACCTACGCGTGCATAAAGAACGTTGAAAACGGAGCTCGTATGCGAAAGTTATGAATTTTTGAAAATCGGCTGATTTCCACCCTGTGTGCGATGCCACGTGTCAGCACCAGGCTGTGCCTGGGTGTCTCCAGCTGGCCACAACGTAAATTTATGGTTCACGACATGAATTGACCTCCAGCCCCCTATAAATAGAGGTGCCGGATGAAACCAATTCCTCACACCTTCCAACTTTTTTTTCTCTCTCTCTAGAACTTATCTCTAGCTCCCCTTAAGCCCCCTAAAGTCTAGGTAAACCCCCTAGCACCCGAACGAAGCCCCAAGGCTCCCGAAGCCCCGAGAAAAGAGCCTTTCGGCTCAGAAACTCTGCTCCGGCGGAGCCCAGTTTCGATAAAACCCGCTGTAAGTGAGCTATGCCTACCCTATCTTTAGTATAGCTTATGTTTCAATATAGTAATGTTATTAGGACCTCATAATGAGTATTTAGGCTATTATTATGAGTTATATAAGTGTCATTATAATATCTTTTTAACCACTCGCGGTTCGGGGAATCCGGTTTGAAGGGCCGCTTGGGTTGTTGGATTCAGAAGTGTTATACGCCAAAATGATCCTGCCCTCCGGTGTTCCATGTCTGGCCCCTGTCTGTACATAGTGGGTGAAGAGTATTGTGTTAACGCTTATATAATAGTAATAATAGCTAGACTATTAATTAGTCTTGTCAAACATTAGACTAAAATCTAGTGGCAATGATACTAGGTTCTGTCAAAGGAGTTGTTTTAAAGTAAACGAAGCGATGTCCGAGTACCGAGTCACCACCTTATCAAGTGAGTGCATAGTTACTTTCATCTTACACATAGATATGAAGTATTTAATATAAATTACATGCTATGTGTGCATATTGTCTGTATACTTGCCGTCTATGCTGGGTGAAATATTTTTATACATGTTTTAAATGATTTAAACTGTATATGTATTTTATATCTACAAAATGTGTTGGGTAAAACATGGGTAGATGAAATAGTTGTTGTGTGACAAAAACAAAATGATGAGAGGTGATATAGACCATGAGATAAGGGTGAGAGGTGAACCATGAGAGAAGCCTTTTACCCAAGTGTTGGCCCCGTCATCTAGAAGAGTATGGATGACAACCACAGACTATTCTAGATAGTCCAGTAGAACACTAGCAGGCTCGCAACCTGTAGGTGTATTTGAACTGTGTATTCACCAGCTGTACTCTAAAAACCCATTGACATGTATTGCGAGTGGATTCTCGGAAACGATACTGTCGATAAACGAGATAACCCTGGCGACTTTGAGACTTAGTGTCTGTTGTTTAAACTTTGGCAACTATGAGACTTAGTGCCTAAACCCTGACGACTTTAAAATCTGGTGACTATGCGACTTAGTGCCTGTTGAGTAAACCCTGGCAACGATGGATTTCGTGTCGTTTCCTTAGGATGATCCTTAGGAATGAATTAACGAGGAATAGTCGATTCTTAGGGTAGATCCTTGAGAGTAAAAAAGATAATGGGGATGGGTAATTGGGTTGATTGTTTGATGTTTAATCATAATAATTATATTATTGTGGGTTGAAAACCCTATGTACTCACCAGGTTTCCCAACCTGACCCACTCAGTTTATTTGTATCACAAGTGTCGATATGAAGTTACATTACACTGAGAGATTAAGGAGATATAAATCACTAGTGATAAGGAATGTAAGTTCTGTTTATGCTTATGTTTCTGTATTGACGATGACATCCCAATATTTTTAAATGAATAAAATACATTTCTTCGAAAATGCTTTGATAACACATTTATCATGTTTTTCTGGGAACAAATTCCGCAACATTTTTATTAAAAGAACTACTCTGATTTTTTTTTTATAAAGCATAAACAAAATCGGTCTTTTCTGGCCGTGAAAATGGGGATGTCACACTTACCTACCTAAAATAGATTCAAATTTGATTACGACATCCCTCTTCAGAATTCGAATCGAAAATATGGATCCTAGCCTTAATTTAAATTTTGGGTTAATAATTAAGGATAAAAATCAACTAACTTGAATTCTCTTTTCTCCCTTTATAGATGTCGGGTTCAGACATCAATGGTCTTCCTCGTTCTTCTGGAAATGTTTTTCCTTCTGAAGATGATCTTCCACATGTTGATCAAGGTGAAAGCATGTTCCCTTCTTCAAATGGTGGAACTGAAAATCATGCTTCTCCAACTCTTCCTCCACTTCCTCCAGTGATTGTCCCTGACCCACGTTTTCTTCAACTTGAAAAGTTCAATATTACTCAGGTCCTGTTGGCATGCAAACACCTAGATGGAAATTCTGTGTGTGCACATGTTCTAAGCATGAAGTCGCACATTGACAGATTAGGAATGTTGGGTGTCGTTTTCCTGCTTCCTGATTCGTATAGTCAGTTTGTTAAGGAGCTGGCTGTTGACTTGGATCTTCACCTGCTTCCTGATTCGTATAGTCAGTTTGTTAAGGACTACTATATGAATGAAAAGGATGTGACCCTAATTGATCTGACATATTTTCTAATTGCTTCTGAAGCATCAATACTTTGGCACACTGTTCGAGCAAATTTTTTTGGAGGATTAGTTTCCCAAAGTTCCATGAACATTGGTGATGGCAACGGTGATAGTCCAGAAATGGTTTCCCCTCCTAAGGGGGAGAAATCGGCCAAGGTCAAAAGGTTTGACCATAAGAGATAGGCCACTTCTAAGATAGTTCCATGTGCCAATGCTAAAGAGTCCACATGTTTCTATTGCCAATCGAAGGGGCATTGGAAGCGAAGCTACCCACACTACTTGAGAGATCTAAGAGATGGTAAAGTCAAATTGTATGACTCTACCTCAGGTACGTCCACTATCTAACTCTTTATTAAGTTCCTGTTCATAGATTCTTAATACATGATGTGATAATTTGCATTTTGATGTTTTGTAGAATCTAAGAAAATGAAGGAAGCTTAAGAGAAAGTAAAGGCTGATTCCGATCTGAAGAATGGATTTCGGACACAGGTTCAATGATCAGGATCTGGAGCTGTTACTTAAGATTTATGATAGATTGCTTAGGAATATATAGAAACATAGTTTTCAAGTGTATTTGCATTGTAAGGACAAGTTTTCCGCACATTATCGATAAAGTAAATTTTGGTTTTATCTTATTTGCTTTATGATTACCTATAATGGCATTTATGAAAATTGGTGTTTATATTTCTATTGTTAGCAATGTTAAATGGATTTGATTCTTAGTTATATCGCTTGTGGTAGTGTCATAATTTACCAAGTGAAGAAAGACTCTCATCACCCAAGTTTCAATTGGACAGAAACTTGAAGTCATACGATTTGAATTGTGTGATGTATGAGAATCTTGATCTTTGGAAAATTAAAACCTAATTCCTTGTTCACATGTATATGTGAGTCAAATGAATGATTAAAGGATCTAGTACACATTGATGTGAACTGGTCAGATCCACCACAAAGGAAAATAAGTCTATTCGTCATGATTTACTGATAGTTCAGTGAATGTGGTTATGCTCATATGATTAAGTGTAATTCTGATACCTTGAAAAGTTCAAGGTGTAGCCGAACGAATAAGAAGAATCCATTGGGCAGAAATATAAAGGTTTCTCCAATCTCAAAGGAAAGCAGAGTACTTTAGTATCATGTGTTATGATCATCCTAATGATTATGGAACCATGTCACAATTTGTTACACCCCCGAACCAGACGGCAGAAACTTCCAAGGGCTCGTGTGACTATCAATTGAAATATCATCACAATGAATATACATGAAACATAACACAATCATCACCAACATTACATATTACAACTGGTATTGTTCACATCAAGTACATTGTCTTAGGTTACATATTCCAAATATAAATTGTACGATGATTGATATTACACAAAATAAGTCCACACACTTGAAGGTTCTTTGGCTTAACGGTTACCTGAGAATACAAGTTATTTTGAATACGGTTAACATATATAATGTTGGTGAGTTCATAAGCATATTTGAATGAAAGATTTTGTATTGTTTGTAAAACCCAGAAAATCCGATATTTTCTGTAAAAAGTCTGAAAAATGATGTGAAAATCTAGTACAGATGCATGCGTGAATTTCATAGTAAAAATATGTATAAGTAAACGATCCAAAATTCCCTTGTATTATATATGTTGTAAATAGAAGGTAACGAGTAATAGTATTTCCCCAGAAAATCCGATATTTTCTGATTTATGAAAATGTTGTAGTCCTTTCATTATAGTATGATTTGTTTTGTATCAATGTGATTTACAAACTTTTGATTTCCGTAAAGTCGTGATGGTATTGGATCTCTATATGAGTCGTTATAACCATGCATGATAGTGACTGAATTGCCTGTCTTGGAATTTTTCCAAACGTCGGACTTTAATCAAGGTTTTGTCACCCTAGACTGGCCTAGTCTAACTGTAGCGAACAACTCAGGTGTGGGGGAGTCACCCCCGTATAGATCTATACACAAACTCTTGCTCTCCCTCCAGGAGACTCTGATTATAACTATAGGCTACGACCATACACTCAATGGAGTCAACCGACAAGTCTCACTAGATCCCAATTATTGCCACATGAATATGTATAACGTTATATGTATTTAGAATTACGAACACCAGATGATACATGAATGTGAAAGGATAAGGCCCAACAAACATGAAATAAGACAATTGTGGCTCATTAGACATGTAAGTTATTTCCAGGCTTGTTAAGTATGCAAATGGACCCGTTAAAGCCCATTAAGCACATGATGAATTATTCCAAGCTAAATTAGCATGTAAATGGGCCACTAGGGCCCAATAACATATAAAGGATAATTTAGGCCCATTAAGCACGTAATTGGGTCACTGAGGCCCAATAGATATGAAATGAATATATTGGGCCCAATAAACATGCAAATGGGCCTAAATTATCCTTTACATGTTATTGGTCCCTAGTGGCCCATTTACATGCTAATTTAGCCTGGAATAATTCATCATGTGCTTAATGGGCTTTAACGAGTCCATTTGCATACTTAACAAGCCTGGAAATAACTTACATGTCTAATGGGCCACAGTTGTCTTATTTCATGTTTGTTGGGCCTTATCCTTTCACATTCATGTATCATCTGGTGTTCATAATTCTAAATACATATAACGTTATACATATTCATGTGGCAATAATTGGGATCTAGTGAGACTTGTCGGTTGACTCCATTGAGTGTATGGTCGTAGCCTATAGTTATAATCAGAGTCTCCTGGAGGGAGAGCAAGAGTTTGTGTATAGATCTATACGGGGGTGACTCCCCCACACCTAAGCTGTTCGCTACAGTTAGACTAGGCCAGTCTAGGGTGACAAAACCTTGATCAAAGTCCGACGTTTGGAAAGATTCCAAGACAGGCAATTCAGTCACTATCATGCATGGTTATAACGACTCATATAGAGATCCAATACCATCACGACTTTACGGAAATCAAAAGTTTGTAAATCACATTGATACAAAACAAATCATACTATAATGAAAGGACTACAACATTTTCATAAATCAGAAAATATCGGATTTTCTGGGGAAATACTATTACTCGTTACCTTCTATTTACAACATATATAATACAAGGGAATTTTGGATCGTTTACTTATACATATTTTTACTATGAAATTCACGCATGCATCTGTACTAGATTTTCACATCATTTTTCAGACTTTTTACAGAAAATATCGGATTTTCTGGGTTTTACAAACAATACAAAATCTTTCATTCAAATATGCTTATGAACTCACCAACATTATATATGTTAACCGTTTTCAAAATAACTTGTATTCTCAGGTAACCGTTAAGCCGAAGAACCTTCAAGTGTGTGGACTTATTTTGTGTAATATCAATCATCATACAATTTATATTTGGAATATGTAACCTAAGACAATGTACTTGATGTGAACAATACCAGTTGTAATATGTAATGTTGGTGATGATTGTGTTATGTTTCATGTATATTCATTGTGATGATATTTCAATTGATAGTCACACGAGCCCTCGGACGTTTCCGCCGTCTGGTTCGGGGGTGTGACAGGTTGGTATCAGAGCATTGTTTATAGTGAACTGGCATGTCTAACCATACATGATATGCAACTATAAACACAAAGGGACTAAAATAACTCTGAACAAAACAAATAAAATACACATTTATCTGTGCATTTTAGAAAATCAGCATAAAAATAACCTACATAAGTCTTTGGAGAAATTTGATGTTGCAATTAAACCCGGACAGCATGTCATCATATTAGGGATGAGTGTAGCCTGATCAACTACGTTCCTTAAGAATACGACCGACATATGTCCAAGAATAATTACGGTGATCAATGGACCAAGAGTTTAATCTTTTAATATCCAAAAAGGAGAATATCAAATCAAACTTAAAAATGATTAAAATACTATAGGAATAATCTAAATATGATTTAATTATACGCTTTCGTGCAGACATCATGGCTGGTTTTCACCACCCCGGAGATCCTTATTTTCCCAATCAGGGAAATAACGGGTGGCTGGAAGAACCGGAAGAGGAACCTAAAGAAGAACCAGAATAAGAGGAAGAACAGGAAGAAGAAATCGAAGGTGGACCTGCAGAACCCGTTGCATATTTTGGAGGAGAAGAGTCTAGTGACGACAGCGATGGTGACTCGGAAGCAGAGCCCGTAGTCATCAATCCACCATTCCCAGTGAGAGTGTCAGCTCACCGAATGGGCCCTAATGGCCCTACACCTCCATAGGGTGTCGATATTTGGAGGTGGAGCAGACAGCAGGGACAGCGACCCCCGTTTGGTATGGCGAGAAAATTCTATGACATGAGGGATGAAGGGACAACTGATAGAGCACTTCCGGTCATGGTAAGACGATTGAGGGATACTGGTCATTTGGCTCAGAATACTGCTGACCAAATGCACCAAATGCGAGCTGCGGTTGCGAGAGCGGAGCAGGAACCGCAGGAGGTTATCAGGGATTTTCACATGAGACATGAGATGTGGGAGGCCTGACTACGGGACGCCGAGCGACAGGCGGCTCGACTTCAGGGTGCATCCACTTCTTCAGCACCACATCCTTTCGCATCTCATCACGACTAGGATCCGCTCGCTCACCTACTAGTATCTTCATGATTTTCTTTTTATATGTATGCTACATTATGTACTATCGACCTTATGTTTAAGTAATTACACTACTCATAGGGTCGTCATGCTGCCGGATTATATGTTTCCCCATGTACTGTATGCCTTCTGGCAAATTTTCATGTATTAAAAACAATTAGTATTAATGGAAATGCTTTATGTTTTTATCGTGATGTTGTTATCTGCTATGTGTTTTATTTCCTTGTTTTATGTTAATGCATGGAATCACTTAAATGCACACTCGATACGCCGAGTCTATGGAATTCTAAACTCGGAATACGATATGTACTCAACATCTTTCCGTTCATTGACAGAATAATGCCTCAAAGACCCAACCGTGGAAACAACGCAACACCGACCCCGCCGGAAATAAACTCAGTTGCATTCCAAGCAGCAGTATCCGTTGCGGTCACCGCAGCACTTGCGCAGATTCGCAATGGAAACAACGGAGAAGGCAACGGACAGGGAACCAGAAGCACAAATCAAGGAACAAACCATGGAGCCACACGAACCTGCACTTACAAGGATTTCACCAACGCCAAACCTCGAACCTTTAATGGAACAGGAGGCGTAATAGCCCTGAAGCGATGGATTGAGAAGGTGGAATTAGTTTTTGAAATTTGCGGCGTGTCCGGATGGATGCAAGGTCAAGTTTGTTGCCTGCACATTCATTGATCAAGCTCTCTCCTGGTGGAATGGCCACGTAGAGGCCATGACACTCCCGGTAGCGAACGCGATGCGATGGGAAGAACTTAAGGAAATGATGTTGACTGAATACTGTCCAAGAGGCGAAATTCAGAAGATGGAACAAGAACCGTGGAACCTCACGGTTCAAAACTCCGATATCGACGCATAAATATCCAGGTTTAGTGAGCTATCTCTCCTGTGTCCCGGAATGATCGCCTCCGAAGGGAAAAAGATTGAGAGGTTTATCTGGGGATTGACCGCGCCTTTCCAAGGGAATGTCATTGCGGCAAACCTTGAGATGTACGATAGTGCAAAGAGACTGGCCAAAAATTATACGATCATGGCAACAAAAAGGGTGCCAAAACAGGAGAAGCAAAAGTTAAGAAAGAAGGTGAGAACAAGAAAGGGAAAAACAACAAGCGGAAGGGAAAGAAAAACCCTGAATCATCAAAGAAACAACAAACTGTGATTGTCCATGCTGTAACTCAAGCTACCACCACACCACATGCTCCAACCTCATCCACACCAAATAATCCAAAGCAGTACTCAGGAGATCTCCCCAAATGTAACAAATGCAACTTCCATCATCATGGGGAATGCAGAGAGATGATTTGTACAAGGTGCAACCGGAAAGGCCATACAGCAAAGTACTGTAGGACTCAGCTTCAACAAAACCAGACGCCAAACAACAACAACAACAACAATAACAACCACAACAACAACAACAACACCAATGACGGGGCCAGTCATACCTGTTACGGATGTGGGAGAACCGGGCATTTCAGGCGCAATTGCCCCAATGTTAACAATCAAGGAACTGGGGGATCGGAAAGAGTTTTGACTTTGGGACAAGGTGAAGTAGTCCAGGACCCTACCGTCGTCACCGGTACATTCCTACTTAACAACACATATGCATGCATCTTATTCGATAGTGGAGCAGAGCGAAGTTTCGTTAGTAACAAGTTTAAACATGTACTAAAACAACGACCCCAGAAGCTCAATGAAAACTTCACAGTGGAAATGGCTAATGGGAAGGCTGAATCAACTAAAGATATCTATATAGGATGCACGTTAACACTAAACAACCACTCTTTCCAAATAGATTTGATGCCTGTAAATGTTAGGAGTTTTGATGTGATAATTGGCATGGATTGGTTAAGCCCCCATCATGCTGATATTATGTGTCACGAGAAGGCCGTTCACCTTCATCTTCCCAATCACGAAACCCTAATAATCTATGGAGATAAACCCGGCATAAATCTTCACCTTATCTCGTGTATCAAGGCACAAAATTGTCTACACAAGAAGAACTACGCATTCCTCGCTCACGTCGTAGATAAAACCAAGGAAGAGATAAACATTCATAACATCCCAGTGGCGTGCGACTTTCCAGATGTATTTCCTGAAGATCTTCCAGGAATACCCCCAGAAAGGCAAGTCGAATTTTGAATCGACCTCGTTTCTGGAGCCACTCCGATCGCCAAATCACCCTATAGGTTGGCTCCCGCTGAAATGCAAGAAATATCAAGCCAACTGAGTGAAATCCTGGATAAAGGATTCATAAGACCAAGCTTCTCTCCATGGGGAGCTCCGGTTCTTTTCGTTAAAAAGAAAGACGGATCCTTCAGGATGTGCATTCACTATAGGGAACTGAATAAGCTCACCATCAAAAACCGGTATCCACTTCCATGAATCGATGATCTATTTGACCAGCTTCAAGGGGCTAGTTACTTTTCGAAGATAGATCTGAGATCCGGTTATCATCAACTCAAAGTCCGAGATGAGGACATTCCTAAGACTGCTTTCTGAACTCGCTACGGTCATTACAAATTTGTCGTGATGCCCTTCGATCTAACAAATGCCCCGCTGCATTTATGGACCTCATGAATCGAGTCTGCCACCCATTCCTTGACAATTTCGTGATCGTTTTCATCGATGATATTCTCGTATACTCTCGAAGCGAAGAAGAGCATAGCCAACATCTCCGACAGATCTTAGAGACCCTACGGGCTGAAAAGTTGTATGCGAAGCTCTCCAAATGTGAGTTTTGGCTCCGCAGTGTAAATTTCTTGGGTCATGTTGTCAGCAAGGACGGGATTCATGTAGATCCTTCCAAGGTCAAAGCCATTGAATGCTGGGAAATTCCGACAACACCAACAGAAATTCACCAATTCTTGGGTCTTGCAGGCTACTACTGAAGGTTCATTCAGAACTTCTCCAAGATTGCCAAACCTCTCACCACATTGACACAAAAAGGCGTACCTTTCAACTGGACCGAGAATCAAGAGATTGCCTTCCAAACCTTGAAGCAAGCCCTCTGTAGTGCACCAGTGCTATCCTTACCGAAGGAACTGAAGACTTCGTAGTCTACTGTGATGCTTCGAATCAAGGTTTAGGTTGTGTCCTTATACAACACGAGAAGGTAATTGGGTATGCGTCCATGAAACTAAAAACTCATGAAGTAAATTACACCACCCATGATCTCGAGCTGGGAGTTGTGGTCTTCGCCTTGAAAATTTGGAGGCACTACCTTTATGGTACCAAGTGCACCATTTTCACCGATCATAAAAGCCTCCAGCACATTTTAATCAAAAGGAACTAAACATGAGGCAGCGGAGATGGGTTGAGCTGCTAAATGATTATGAGTGTGAGATCAAGTACCACCTAGGCAAGGCTAACGTGGTAGCCGATGCCATGAGCCGAAAGGAGTATTCAAGTCGTCGCGTGAAAACTCTATCAATCACCATTCAATCTCACCTAACCTCACAGATCAAGGAAGCCCAATTGGACGCATTGAAACCGGAGAATGTCGCTAGTGAATCACTGCGGGGAATGGATAAGGGATTTGAAATTAAAGAGGACGGAACTCACTACTTCATGAACAGAATCTGGGTTCCTAAGATTGGGGGATTCAGAGAAGTAGTCATGCATGAAGCCCACAAGACACGATACTCTATTCATCCTGGGTCAGATAAGATGTATCTGGATATCAGACAACATTATTGGTGGCCAAATATGAAGGCAGAGATAGCCACTTACGTGGGCAAGTGTCTTACTTTCGCCAAGGTGAAAGTGGAATACCAAAAGCCCTCGTGTTTATTGCAACAGCCAGTGATACCCGAGTGGAAATGGGAAAGGATTACTACGGACTTCGTGACCAAATTACAAAAGACATCAGACAGATTGGATGCTATCTGAGTAATCGTGGATAGGTTAACAAAATCCACTCATTTCCTGCCAATAAAAGAATCCTACAAGATGGAAAAGCTTACCCGAATCTACATCAAGGAGATCGTGAGAATCCATGGAGTGCCAATGTCTATTATCTCGGACCGAGATAGTAGGTTCACTTCAAGATTTTGGCAATCAATTCAGAAGGCAATGGGAACACAGCTAGATATAAGCACTGCCTACCACCCACAGACGGATGGTGTCACACCCCCAAACCAGACGCCGGAAACGTCCGGGGGGTGGAGGACTTCAATTGTAGTATCACAACACATGCATCATAGTAATCAAAGTACAAACAACCATTGTATTTAAAAGGTATATGTATTTACATGTGTTCAATCATTGTATATTGAACCAAAATATAGTTATACAAAAGAAGATATGACCATAGCTCCATCTTCTCAAAAGCTCAGGGAGTACCTGTGTATTATTTCCCTGAGAATACAAGTAATTTGAAAAGAGAGTATCAACATAAAGTTGAGTGAGTGCATAAGTGTTTATGTTTAAACGATGTCTCTGTATCTTGTATATGTAAATTGTTCCAGAAAATCCTATATTTTCTGTTGTATATGAAAAGTAGTTTTATTCCCATAAAACCGTTCACTTTGTATCAATGTTTTGTATTTGTATTCCTTTATGAAAAACTTGTACTGAAAGTGTGCCTGGCTCCACCAGCTGTTATTGAAAACTGTATTGAACCATTGTATTTTGTATTCTGTAAACTGGTACTTTGAAGGTGTGCTTTCGTTTAGTTGTTTATACACTAACGTATTGTTAATATCTTTTTAATGAGTTATTATAACCATACTATGACGGATGGCCTGAAACAAACGCTTTGGGGGCATTTAAACTGTTGATAACAATTGCCACTCATCGGCGTGTATGCCTGACTGTAGCTAGCAGCCTATGTGTGGGGTTGTTACTCCCGATATAGATCTACACACACTTGTTTCGATCCCCGGCTGAAGATTCTGGTGATAATGTCAGGGCTTTTCCTATGTTGTCTAAAATGAATTAAACAACCTGAATTGAATGTCTCATAAAAAGCATATAAATGTTACATGTATATTCGTTATGAAAACCCAATCATTCTGAAATAAATGATTGACAGTATGTTCTTGAATCAAAACCCAATCATTCTAAAATAAATGATTGACAGTATGTTCTTGAATTAGAATTTCTAACATGTAGTTGATAAGTGTAAACCCTTGATTTGTTTTGTATCAAAACCCTTGTTTCTTGTAAGACTGTGTATTCTAGTATACTTGAATCATGAATTATTGTTCTATGTATAAGTTATACCTATTATAATTTATATGTACTTTCTGAATGTGTATTTAACCATGTTTGCATGTAATCCCTTGCTCAGCATGTTACAAAGGTAGTTAAACTGATGAAATAGCTATTATATTTATATACATATACAATTTTATATATAAGTAAAATTTAAACGACACTCGGACAAATAACCGGTACTATAAGCCCACACCCAAACAAGGAAAATGACCCGAAATGAGTTATCAGTCCTAAGCCTTTTAACTTATATATATATATATATATATATATATATATATATATATATATATATATATATATATATACAAACATGAATTTTGGGGAAAAATATAAGATGATAAAAGAGTTTAATGTTTTGATTATTTTTAATGATTTAATGTCGTTTTATCATGATTTGAAATCATGATTTTATAACACAAAGTTCTTGTGTTATGCTTGTATTCCCCCTTAAAACAGTAGAAATTATGAAAATACGGGGGTATGTACTCACTTGATAGGTGGTGAATCGGACAGAGTTTCGTTTCACGAAAAGGAGTTTATTTGTCGAGAAACCGGCTCAAATCGGGCAGAGTTTCGACAGGAGAGAGGTTACTTCTCGGGAATCTCGGGGCTTCGAGGCTTGCTTAGGGTTCAAGACTTGATACCGGGGCCTTAGGGGTTGTGTATAAGTTTATGGAAGTGGAAAATGTGAAAAAGTGAGAATTTTAGGGTAAAAAGTGTAAATAAATCGGGAGCCCTCACATGCCTTATATAGGCCGAAGCCTCGGATCCGAGGCTATGCGAGGCTGACACGCGTCGGACAGGTGGCGAAGGATTGGCTTACTTCGGACCGCAGGCTCGCAAGGTGGGAGGCTCGAATTGGACCAGACCTCAGTCCAATGGGAAGAAGACATATGCGAAGGGGGCATCCGAGGGGCATCTCCGGGGTGTCTCATGCGAGGCTGTCCAAGGATGACTGGACCGCGGAGTTGGTCGAATCAGAAGGTGCCACGCAAGGCTTCGGTCCAATCAGCAGCCGACACGTGCGAGGGTGACGTGTCCTGCGAAATTGCCCGGTTTTTCCTATTTTTCTTTATTTTTGTGCCAAAACTTGCGAAAACCATAACTTTCGCATACGAGCTCCGTTTTTGGCGTACTTTATATGTACGCGTAGGTAAAATCATACTCTACGACTTTCGTTTAGACTTCGTTGGCTAATTTTGAATTTATTTTTAATATTATTATTTTAAACAGACCGAGACGGGAATCCGTTAAAAATTCATAACTTCTTCATCCGACGTCCGTTTTTGTCTGTCTTTTTACCGTTGTACTACTACCGACGAGACCTTCAATTCTCGTTTAGGTTGTGTCGGCTAAAAATCGCTCGATCTTTATTTCGAGTTTTTAGCTGTACACTGCTATACTGAAACTTAGAAAAATCGTAACTTCCTCATACGAAGTCAGATTTTGCCGTTCTTTTTATGAAAGTTCTCGGTTTAACATAACCTTCAACTTTCATTTAGATTGTTAAGGCTAAAAGGCCTTTTATTGAAAATTCAGTTTTTACATTGAACAGTGTTTTGCCGGTTTTGTCGCGGATTTTCGATTGGTCATAAGTTCTTCGTTATAACTCGGATTTTAGTGTTCTTTATGTTTTTGGATACCTTGTTACAACCTCTATCACTTGGTTCATCCCAATCGAGATTGTTAAATAATTTATTTTTGAGGGTCAATTATGTAAATATACACATTATGCTAAAATTTCTCTTTTTTATTATAAAAAGAAATACACATTGACCTATACTATTATATAGGTTTGAAATAACGATTTGTTACATTATCCCCCCGTTAGAGAGAATTTCGTCCCAAAATTAGTATTTCAGATAGACTAGGTAAAAAGATGTGGATATTTCTGTTTCATTTGATCCTCCCGTTCCCAAGTGAATTCAGGTCCCCGTTTTGCATTCCAGCGAACCTTCACTATCGGGATACGACTTTGTTTGGTTTTCTTAACTTCCCTGTCTAGAATCTCTACGGGTTCTTCCACAAAGTTGAGGCTCTCGTTTAACTCGATTTCCTCGAGTGGGATCACAAGAGTCTCGTCAGATAGACACTTTTTCAAGTTCGAAACGTGGAAGGTAGGATGAATGTTATTTAGGTCTTGGGGTAGTCGAAGTTTGTAAGCTACAGGACCAATTCTAGCAAGAATTTCGAAGGGTCCTATGTACCTTGGACTCAATTTGTCACGCTTTCCAAAGCGTATCATGCCCTTCCAGGGTGAGACCTTTAACAAGACGCGGTCACCAACCTGGAATTCCAAGGGTTTTCTTCGTTTTTCAGCGTAGCTTTTCTGTCTATCTCTGGAAGCTTTAAGTCGCTCCCGAATTTGTACGATTTTGGCGGTGGTTTCTCGAATGATTTCCGGACCAGTGAGAGCACTGTCAGGAGTTTGACCTCTTCCTAGCTGCGTGTCACCCACTTTAGCCCAGCACAGAGGGGATCTGCACTTGCGGCCATAGAGGGCTTCGAATGGAGCAGCCTTAATGCTAGTGTGATAACTATTGTTATAATAGAATTCAACAAGGGGTAAATGAATATCCCATGCTTTTCCAAAGTCTATCACGCAAGCTCGCAACATGTCTTCTAGTGTTTGAATCGTCCTCTCACTTTGTCCGTCGGTTTGTGGATG
The DNA here is from genome assembly GCF_052849685.1 of Lactuca virosa. Lineage (NCBI taxonomy): Eukaryota > Viridiplantae > Streptophyta > Magnoliopsida > Asterales > Asteraceae > Lactuca > Lactuca virosa. The sequence goes on from NC_136434.1 coordinate 39,174,666, forward strand.
GTAGGCTGTACTCATGTCCAGCCTAGTTCCCAAAGAGTTTTGTAAAGACTGCCAGAAACGAGAGGTGAATCTACTATCTTGGTCCGAAATAATAGATATTGGTACACCATGCAGTCTAACAATATCCCTGAGGTAAGTTCGGGTTAGTTTCTCCATCTTGTCGGTTTCTTTTATTGGCAAGAAGTGTGCGGATTTGGTTAATCTGTCGACGATTACCCAAATAGTATCATAACCACCCGAAGTCTTGGGTAATTTGGTTATGAAATCCATTGTAATCCGCTCCCACTTCCATTCAGGGATTTCAGGTTGTTGTAATAAACCTGAAGGTTTCTGGTACTCTACCTTGACTTTGGCACAAGTAAGGCACTTGCCCACAAAGGTAGCGATTTCGGCCTTCATGTTAGGCCACCAGTATAGTTTCTTAAGGTCCAGATACATCTTGTCTGAACCTGGATGAATGGAGTATCGGGTTTTGTGTGCTTCATTCATAACCACGTCTCTGTAACCACCGAACTTTGGTGTCCAGATCCGGTTCATGAAATAGTAGACTCCATCATTCCTGACTTCGAAGTTCTTATCCATTCCTTTCAAGGTTTCACCTGCCACGTTTTCGGGTTTCAAGGCTTCAAGTTGAGCTTCTTTGATCTGTGTGGACAGATGTGAATGGATTTTCATGGTCAACGACTTTACTCGACGACCCGAGTATTCTTTTCTACTAAGGGAATCAGCTACTACGTTTGCTTTACCAGGGTGATAAAGAATTTCACATTCGTAGTCGTTCAGTAGCTCCACCCATCGTCGTTGTCTCATGTTCAGCTCTTTCTGATCGAAGATGTGCTGGAGACTTTTATGGTCCATGAATATTGTACATTTCGTGCCATATAAGTAATGTCTCCAGATCTTCAGAGCAAATATCACCGCTCCTAGTTCAAGGTCGTGTGCTGTATAGTTGACTTCATGCGTCTTAAGTTGTCGTGAGGCGTAGGAGATAACCTTTCCTCTTTGCATAAGTACACACCCAAGCCCTTGATTTGAAGCATCGCAGTACACTACAAAGTCTTCTGTCCCTTCGGGTAGAGACAAGATTGGTGCACTGCACAAGGCTAGTTTGAGCTTTTGAAATGCTGCTTCTTGCTTCTCTTCCCAACTGAAAGTTACACCTTTTTACGTCAGGGTGGTAAGCGGTTTAGTGATTCGGGAGAAAATTTGGATGAATCTGCAATAGTAGCCAGCAAGACCTAAGAATTGACGGATTTCTGTAGGTGTTTTGGGTGCTGGCCAGTTTTCAATTGCTTTGATTTTGGAAGGGTCCACGTGTATTCCTTCTGAACTGACCATGTGACCTAGAAATTCAACCTTCCTAATCCAAAACTCGTACTTTGAAAACTTCGCATAGAGTTTTTCTGTCCTAAGGGTTTGTAATATTTGACGAAGATGTAGGCCATGTTCCTCCTTGCTCTTTGAGTAGATAAGGATGTCGTCGATGAAGACTATGACGAATTTTTCCAATAATGGACGACACACTCTATTCATTAGATCCATGAACACAGCAGGTGCATTCGTCAATCTGAATGGCATCACTATAAACTCGTAATGACCATAACGAGTTCTGAACGCGGTCTTGGGAATGTCTTCCTCCAAAATCCGTAACTGGTGATACCCGGATCTTAAGTCTATTTTCGAGAAGTAGTTCACACCTTGAAGTTGGTGGAACAGATCGTCAATGCGAGGTAAAGGATATCGATTCTTGATGGTAAGTTTATTTAGCTCGCGGTAGTCTATGCACATGCGGAATGATCCATCCTTCTTCTTTACGAACAAAACCAGTGATCCCCATGGTGAGAAGCTTGGTCTTATGAAACCTTTACTAAGGAGTTTGTTAAGTTGGCTGGATGATTCTTGCATTTCAGAAGGTGCAAGACGATAGGGGGATTTGGCTACAGGGGTAGCTCCAGGGATTAAGTCGATTCGGAATTCGACTTGTCGTTTGGGAGGTACTCCTGGAAGATCATCAGGAAAGATATCGGGAAAGTTGCAAACCTCTGGAATGCTCGCGATATCTTTTACTTCTTGCTTTTTGTCTACGACGTGAGCTAAGAAAGCACAGTACTCTTTGCGAAGGTACTTATGTGCCTTGATGCAAGAAATGATCCGAAGGTTCGTTCCGGGTTTGTCGCCATAGATAACAAGAGTTTCATTAGTTGGCAAGTTCAAACGAATAGCTCTTTCATAACATAGGATGTCGGCATGGTTGGGGCACAACCAATCCATACCTATTATGATGTCAAAACTTTTGATAGAGACCGGCATAAGGTCTATTGGAAAAGACAAGTCATTCAAGGTAAGGATACATCCTATGTATATATCATTGGTGGATTCGGATTTCCCGTTAGCCATTTCTACTGTGAAAGTTTCGTTCAATGGTTGGGAGTTTTGATTTAGTAGATGTTTAAAATTATGGCTCACAAAGCTCCTCTTAGCACCACAATCAAATAGAATGCATGCATAAGTATTGTTGAGAAGGAACGTACATGTGACCACTGCAGGGTCTGCCACTGCTTCTTCATGACCCAGGGCTAGAATCCTCCCAACTCCACCGACATTTCCATCTTTTGGACAATCTTTCTCGAAATGCCCCACATCACCGCATTGGTAGCATGCTCGTCCTACACCAGCGGCAGGTACTTGGTTAAGTGGTTGGGGTGATATTCTATAGAATCGGGCAGTATGCCATTTCCTGTTGTAGTTTCGACACTGCATTTCTTGGCAATTTCCGTTGTGGTGAAAATTGCACTTGTTGCATTTAGGGAGGGTACCAGCATAGGGCTTTGTTGGTGTAAGGTTATTAGGGACAGCAGCAGGTATGGCAGTAAGTATGGTAGTAGGTACAGTAGTAGCATGGACTGCCACTACTTATTGCTTCTTTGCAGGTTCCAGAGGAGATTTGCCCTTCCTCTTGTTCCAACCTTTCTTCTTCTTGTTGTTGTTGTTCTCCTTGGGTTGTTCTGGAGCAAAAACCACAGAGTTTTGACGGGCTCCGCGGTCGATAAGAAATTGTGCCAGCTCTTTGGCACTGTCAAAAGTAATAGGCTTTGAAGCTAATACACTTGACTGAATTTGGGGCGACATTCCCTAAATATATCTCTCAATCTTTTTGCTCTCCATAGGGACCATATCTGGACAAAGAATTGCCAGATCACAGAACCTACTGGTATAGGTTGATATGTCAGAACCAACCATTGTAAGAGCCCATAGTTCTTGCTCCAGTTTCTGTATCTCCCCTCGCGGACAGTATTCCCGCATTAACATGGCCTTTAGGCTCTCCCAGCTGATGGAGTTAGCCACTACTAGAGTAAGTGACTTAATGTGGCCATTCCACCAAGTTAGAGCCCTATCAGAAAAGTACAGGCAGCAAATTTAACTTTGCTACCCTCAGGACGGGAGCAAATTTCAAAGATTGCTTCCGTCTTCTCAATCCATTGTCTTAGTGCCATAACTCCCCCAGTCACGTTAAAGGTCCTGGGTTTGGCATTAGAAAAATCCTTATAAGTGCATTCTCGCGAATGCCCATGACTTTCGCCATGGTTGGAAGGATGTGCACCGACTCCCGACCCACTAACACCAGGAGTATGGATATGAGACATGGCAGCCGCTACAGCCGCCAAGACCGCCGCTTGAAACATAGCGGGGTCGAATTGAGGAGGTGGTGGTGGGGGTGGCGTCGGTGCTTCATTGGTGTTGATATGTCTTGGATTTCTACGAGAAGGCATATCTTGCTATAAAAGTCCATAGATAAAAAGATAGTGAGATATCAAGAATGAATATGAATTTGATATCTCTGAACTAAACACTTAATTCAACATGAATTTCACAAAGAATTGGAAATAGAAATCCACTGCAAGTACAACTTGCAACAGGATAATATGAAATTAAATGGTTATTTTTCAAAGAGTATGAATGTACATGTCGACTGTATTGGTATATTAAGTGTATAAGGTCCAGAAAACTTGACCTTAAAGCAGGATTATAATATACCCCAACACTGAGAAAATGTCGACATCAAACCGACCTACCGTAAATAACATTTCCGCGGTCGTAGTGAAAGCATGAAAAATAACGCTGGAACATTTCTGTGATCCAAAACTTTGGAATAAGATGTTTATGAGAATTGTACTAACTCTTGTTGAAGTAAAGTGCTTATTGTTTTATTGATACTGGGTTTTGTACATATCGTGAAAAGTAGTATATGCATTCGATATAGAAGGTAGAAAGTAGAAGTAGTGTGAACACTACTTGCGACGACTTCTACGCCGGTTGCTAGGTTCCGCTTCGTCTTGCGCTTTCCAGCGCCTTTCTTGGGCAGCTTGATGCTCCCTCAGTTGTCTTATCTCTGATTCAGCAGCACTAAGTTGCCTTTGAAGGGCTTCAGTATGGTGCTGGGTATCATCTTGCATTTCGTCAAGACGAAGGATATCTGCAGTGTTCGCCTGCGCAACCGCATTCACCTCTAGGATGCGATTGATCGACATCCTTGATTGATCGAATTGCCGGGCTATTCGGTTTACTATAACTGGAAGAGATCTGTCAGCGGTTCCTCCTCCAGAGACGTTATAGAAACCTTGTGCCATTCCGTACGGAGGGCGTTGGCCGTCTTGTCGACTCCAATGGTTTATGTATTGGCCCCACTCGGGTATGGGTTCTGCTTCCTCTTGCCTCAGGGGGCGCTCCCCAGGGTTGCAGACTTGTGGATCAGTATCCATACCACTTGACTCGCTGTCCTCAAAGGGTTCTTCGTCTGAGTCTGTAATCCAGCCTGCATTCTGTGGATTGTAGGGGTCTCCCGGTAAATTGGGTTCAGCCATAAGTTATGTATTAGAAGTAAGGTTAGTAAAATACTCTCCGTAGTATTTTAATCAGTGTGTTCTGTTCTATACTTCTTCTGTATATGTATGGTAAGTTTTAGACATGTCGCAACACCACTATCACTCCTAAACACATGTTGGTCATATCTCAAATCAATATAGTTGATCAGGCTATATTAATTCCAGATATGATTACATAACTGCCCAGGTTTGACTATAGTGTTCAACATCCAAATACTTTTAAGTTCTTATGATTGTGATATTGTACTTGTAAGTATGAGTGTGTTCTTATAACTGTGATAATGTACTTGTAGGTATGAGTGTTAGTATACTTCTTATAAAAATACTTAAATCTTTAAAAGTATACTTGTAGTCAGAGCTCCTTGCTCCGATGTATTTATAGTTTGTATATCTTTTATGGATTGATATACTGAGTTCACTATAAACAATGCTCTGATACCAATCTGTCACACCCCCAAACCAGACGGCGGAAACGTCCGGGGGTGGAGGACTTCAATTGTAGTATCACAACACATGCATCATAGTAATCAAAGTACAAACAACCATTGTATTTAAAAGGTATATGTATTTACATGTGTTTAATCATTGTATATTGAACCAAAATATAGTTATACAAAAGAAGATATGACTCAACATAACTCCATCTTCTCAAAAGCTCGGGGAGTACCTGTGTATTATTTCCCTGAGAATACAAGTAATTTGAAAAGATAGTATCAACATAAAGTTGAGTGAGTGCATAAGTGTTTATGTTTAAAGGATGTCTCTGTATCTTGTATATGTAAATTGTTCCAGAAAATCCTATATTTTCTGTTGTATATAAAAAGTAGTTTTATTCCCATAAAATCGTTCACTTTGTATCAATGTTTTGTATTTGTATTCCTTTATGAAAAAATTGTACTGAGAGTGTGCCTGGCTCCACCAGCTGTTATTGAAAACTGTATTGAACCATTGTATTTTGTATTCTGTAAACTGGTACTTTGAAGGTGTACTTTCGTTTAGTTGTTTATACACTAACGTATTGTTAATATCTTTTTAATGAGTTATTATAACCATACTATGACGGATGGCCTGAAACAAACGCTTTGGGGGCGTTTAAACTATTGATAACAATTGCCACTCATCGGCGTGTATGCCTGACTGTAGCTAGCAGCCTAAGTGCGGGGTTGTCAATCCCGATATAGATCTACACACACTTGTTTCGATCCCCGGCTAGAGATTCTGGTTATAATGTCAGGGCTTTTCCTATGTTGTCTAAAATGAATTAAACAACCTGAATTGAATGTCTCATAAAAAGCATATAAACGTTACATGTATATTCGTTATGAAAACCCAATCATTCTGAAATAAATGATTGACAGTATGTTCTTGAATCAAAACCCAATCATTCTGAAATAAATGATTGACAGTATCTTCTTGAATTAGAATTTCTAACATGTAGTTGATAAGTGTAAACCCTAGATTTGTTTTGTATCAAAACCCTTGTTTCTTGTAAGACTGTGTATTCTAGTATACTTGAATCATAATTATTTATTCTATGTATAAATTATACCTATTATAATTTATATGTACTTTCTAAATGTGTATTTAACCATGTTTGCATGTAATCCCTTGCTCAGCATGTTACAAAGGTAGTTAAACTGATGAAATAACTATTATATTTATATACATATACAATTTTATATATAAGTAAAATTTAAACGACACTCGGACAAATAACCGGTACTATAAGCCCACATCCAAACAAGGAAAAGGACCCGGAATGAGTTATCAGCCCTAAGCCTTTTAACTCTTAGTTATATACATACATATATATATATATATATATATATATATATATATATATATATATATATATATATATATATATATATACAAACATGAATTTTGGGGAAAAATATAAGATGATAAAAGAGTTTAATGTTTTGAGTATTTTTAATGATTTAATGTCGTTTTATCATGATTTGAAATCATGATTTTATAACACAAAGTTCTTGTGTTATGCTTGTATTCCCCCCCCCCCCCTTAAAACAGTAGAAATTATGAGAATACGGGGGTATGTACTCACTTGATAGGTGGTGCATCGGACAGAGTTTCGTTTCACGAAAAGGAGTTTATTTGTCGAGAAACCGGCTCAAATCGGGCAGAGTTTCGACAGGAAAGAGGTTAATTCTCGGGAATCGCGGGGCTTCGAGGCTTGCTTAGGGTTCGAGACATGATACCGGGGCTTTAGGGGTTGTGTATAAGTTTATGGAAGTGGAAAATGTGAAAAAGTGTGAATTTTAGGGTAAAAACTGTAAATAAATCGGAAGCCCTCGCATGCCTTATATAGGCCGAAGCCTCGGATCCGAGGCTATGCGAGGCTGACGCGCGTCGGACAGGTGGCGAAGGATTGGCTTACTTCGGACCGCAGGCTCGCAAGGTGGGAGGCTCGAATTGGACCAGACCTCGGTCCAATAGGAAGAAGACACGTGCGAAGGGGGCATCCGAGGGGCATCTCCGGGGTGTCTCATGCGAGGCTGTCCGAGGATGAATGGACCGCGGAGTTGGTCGAATCAGAAGGTGCCACGCAAGGCTTCGGTCCAATCAGCAGCCGACACGTGCGAGGGTGACGTGTCATGCGAAATTGCCCGGTTTTTCCTATTTTTCTTTATTTTTGTGCCAAAACTTGCGAAAATCATAACTTTCGCATACGAGCTCCGTTTTGGCGTTCTTTATATGCACGCGTAGGTAAAATCATAATCTACGACTTTCGTTTAGACTTCTTCGGCTCATTTTGAATTTATTTTTAATATTATTATTTTAAACAGACCGGGACGGGAATCCGTTAAAAATTCATAACTTCTTCATCTGACGTCCGTTTTTTTCTGTCTTTTTACCGTTGTACTACTACCGACGAGACCTTCAATTCTCGTTTAGGTTGTCTTGGCTAAAAATCGCTCAATCTTTATTTCCAGGTTTTAGCTGTACACTGCTATACTGAAACTTAGAAAAATCGTAACTTCCTCATATGAAGTCAGATTTTGCCGTTCTTTTTATGAAAGTTATCGGTTTAACATAACCTTAAACTTTCATTTAGATTGTTAAGGCTAAAAGGCCTTTTATTGAAAATTCAGTTTTTACACTGAACAGTGTTTTGCCGGTTTTGTCGCGGATTTTCGATTGGTCATAAGTTCTTCGTTATAACTCGGATTTTAGTGTTCTTTATGTTTTTGGAAACCTTGTTACAACCTCTATCACTTGGTTCATCCCAATCGAGATTGTTAAATAATTTATTTTTGAGGGTCAATTATGTAAATATACACATTATGCTAAAATTTCACTTTATTATTATAAAAAGAAATACACATTGACCTATACTATTACATAGGTTTGAAATAACAATTTGTTACAGATGGTCAGAGCGAGCGTACCATCCAGACACTTGAGGACATGCTCCGAGCTTGCGTGCTTGACTTCGGGAAGTCATGGGATGCCCACTTGCCTCTGATTGAATTCTCATATAACAACAGTTATCACACGAGCATCAAGGTTGCTCCTTTCGAGGCTCTTTATGGTCGTAAATGCAGATCGCCTCTGTGCTTGGCCGAGGTGGGTGACACCCAACTAGCAAAAGGACACCAGCCAGTGCTCTCACAGGACCAGAAATCATCCGTGAAACGACCAAAAAGATAATCCAAATCAAAGCTCGACTTCAAGCATCGCGAGACCGACAGAAGAGCTATGCTGACAAGCGACGAAAGCCATTAGAATTTCAAGTCGGGGATCGAGTGTTATTGAATGTCTCTCCTTGGAAAGGAATGATCCGCTTTGGGAAACGGGGAAAACTGAACCCAGGATACATTGGACCGTTCGAGATTCTTGCCCGGATTGGTCCAGTGGCTTACAAGCTACAGCTCCCTGCCGAGCTCAGCAACATGCACCCCGTGTTCCATGTCTCGAATCTGAAGAAGTGCCTATCAGATGAAACTCTTCTCATTCCTCTAGAAGAGATCGAGATCAACGAGAATCTCCTGTTCTTCGAAGAACCAGTCGACATATTAGATAAGGAAGTGAAACGTACGAAACAGAGTCGCATTCCGATTGTGAAGGTTCGATGGAACGCCAAGCGTGGACCGGAATTCACATGGGAACGCGAAGATCAAATGAAGCATAAGTACCCTCACTTATTCTCTCCTTCATAATCCTAGTTTTCAAAAGAATTTCGGGAAGAAATTCCCTCTAATGGGGGGATGATGTCACAACTGGCATTTTTGCCAGGAAAGTCTGTGATCATGTAAACGTCATCTATGATAATATTTGTAACTCTAACTTGATATCATACACTATGTTCATTCTATGACCACAAACTTAGTCAAGATTTACAATTGAAATTCAAAACACTATGCAAAACATTTCAGAAAGTCAATTGGGAGTTGAAAACCCTTGAAATCCAGGTTCAAGTTCATTATGGACTAGGATTTCCTTATTGGGCCTAATGAACCAATAAGCATTCAATTCGACTATATTGGGCTTAGAAACCCTATTTGGATTCTAAATGGACCCAATTCATAAATCTTAATGAAGGATTATTTAACAATGACACCTAAGTATTATTTAGAGGTAATCCATGCATTACCTCTCATGTAATAACCAAAGATCTTATCTGTAACGCCCCATTTTCTGGTATGTAATTTAAGTAAGTATTTCCATTTCTTAAGGGGTACTCGACGAGTCTGTAGCCCGACTCGTCGAGTAAAGACGGGATGATCACGCAAATTGAGTCGGCTACTCGATGAGTCCATATGCTGGGACTCGGCGAGTCCGCCTGTCTGGATGAAGCCCTAATTTTAAGGGTCTGCACCCTATTTAAACACATTTATGCGCCCCAACCTCGCCTCTATCACCCTCAGAACATTTCTTATCAAACCCTAGCCTCCTTAAAGAGTGTGTGAGTGATTGTTGCCTTGTGAAGGAACTTTTGGTGCATTTTGGAGCAAGTAGAAGAAGGAGAAGGTTGAAGAGTTCAAGGAAGAAAAAGTAGATCCGGAACACACTCCTTTGTGGTCATCTTTTCTGGTAATAAAGTCTCCATCTTGCTTATTGATCTAATAGAACTAGTTTGTCCCCAAATTGTTGATATTAAGCTCAAAAACCCCAAATCCTTTGTAATAAAGCCTTATGATCGAGTTATACTTCAGATCTAGCCTCTCTTGAACCCCAGGAGCTCATTATAGCCACCTTTATGCAATCTTGGCCATGTTCCAAACCCTAAGTGCTTAGTATTTGATGGGTTTGGGTATTTTAGCCTCATACCCTTGTACATGCACGTAAAGTTGGAAACTTTACGTGTAAAACCAGTCCTAGAAGCTCAGATCTATGTTTTGGAAGCACTGAAATCGATTAGAATCGACTGTATAGTAATAGCATGCTTGGGACTCGACGAGTTGTTCTTCAACTCGGCGAGTTGTTCTTCAAACTCGACGAGTTGTTCATATGACTCGGCGAGTCACAGACTGGTCGTGTTCATATGTTGAAGGAGAACTCGCCGAGTTGTTCATACAACTCGGCGAGTCAGATGAAGTTAGACTTGATGTTAGCATCGAGGAAGAACTCGTCGAGTCTTTGCCAAACTCGACGAGTAGAAGCGGGTAGAGGTCTAGAATGGATTATAGGGACTCGGCGAGTTGACGGCCCAAATCGGCGAGTCCGGTCAACAAGAAGTTGACTTTGACCAGGAAAGTTGACTTTGACTTACCCAGGGGTAAATAGTCATTTTACCCTTAGATTAGTTATCAGTATTTGATTTAGTGTTTATGGGATTTGTAGCCGGGGAGTTCCGGAACAGCGGTCAGGCAGTTCAGATTTAGCATCTCAGCAGCCAGCATTACGAGGTGAGTTTCCTTCCAGTAGGAACGGGTCTACGGCCACAATGCCGACCCGTCTAGTTAGCAGTAGATCCGGACTTTGGTCCGATGCAGTAGTTCAGCGTGCTTGATGTCTTCGTGATTCAATCATGTCTTTGTGTTATGTGTTCCGGACTTCGGTCCGATGCAGTATGCAGCATATGTGCTTATGGTAGTTGATATGTTTATGCTATGTTATGGTCAGTCAGTTCCCGGACTTCGGTCTGATGCAGGGGACACGGTCCTGGTCAGTTCTGCATTTCGGTCCGATGCAGTTAGTTTCGGACTTCGGTCCGATGCAGGGGACACGATCCCAGTCAGTTCCGGACTTCGGTCTGATGCAGAGGGCAAGGCCCTGGTTAGTTCCGGACTTCGGTCCGATGCAGTTTTCGGACTTCGGTCCGATGCAGTGGGCAAGGCCCAATAGTTGTTTATGTGTTATTGTATGCTATGTGGTAGTTTGGGGAGCTCACTAAGCTTCGTGCTTACATTTTCAGTTTTGGTTTCAGGTACTTCCGCTAGCAAAGGGAAGAGCTCGGGTTGATGGCATCGCACCCACCACAGCTTCAGTTTTATCCTGGGAGTTTTATTCAGACATTTTGTTGTGACTAATACAGTTTTGGTTTGACACAGTTACTATGACTTTTGAGTACTCATTCCATGGTTCTTGTTATATATGACATTGGATGATGTGATTTTAGTAATGTTAAAACAAAAATTTTTGGGTCGTATTTTGGGTTATTTGAAGTTGGTATCAGAGCCTTGGTTTGAGGGATTCAGGCATACTTTCGAGTGTGTCTGAACTCAAACTAAGGAAATGGTAAAAGATTTAAAAAAAAAAAAGAGAAACGTTTTCTAAAAGAAATTTTGAAAAGAACTTAAAAAGAAAACGAGTTTTCTTAAAAAGGGGTGTGGTGCATGCGAACGGCCGAGCTCAAGTAAGTACTCCCAAATTACCCATACAAGCTTATGTTATGATTATCAGTTTCAGTTTCATTAGAACAGCATGCTAGAATAGGACTAAGGATCTAGGAGGATGCCTTATGTGCCTGCTATATGTGTTTCAGCTTTATGAGGATTGCATGCTAGTATTGAGTAGACAGCAGTAGGATAGCCTGGTTAGGTTATGCCTGATAGTATGAGCTCAGCATTGTATGCTACTGCAGATTATTCAGTATGATAGCCAAAGTGGTATATGCTTGATTATGTACTCAATGCCCGAATGCTGCTTGCTTTGTGCTTTTAGGAGTTCTAGTTGTCTTTAACTAACTAGTAGACGAAAATGTTAAGTTACATATTGCAAGGACTAAATAATTTCAGAAGGTTAGGTCTAGCTCTATTTCGCAGCTCTTGTTTGAGTCTAACCGTTATAGGGTAGGATCCCTCATTCGAAGAATTATCTAGTCTGAGTGATATGTAATAGTATTCGCGAGCTAGTTAGGGGAAGAGAGTGGGGACTTCTTATGCAGTTGATGGCGGAGAGTGGGTTGGTGATCATCCTAGGGCTAGCCTAGGATGATACTAGCATGAGATCAGCAGTAGTAGTAGAAGGGACTTGGTGGAGTCGAGGCAGATCTTGGAGAAGGTACAGATAGATGTGGAAGGTAGTAGGGGCACATACTACTGAAAGCAGAGGATCTGTACTTGAATCAAGGAAGGCCAAGGCGAAACCAGGAAACTTGTAGTAATAGTGATCCCTCGAGATATATCAGTATTTCTGACATTGTCGCTATGTGTTTCAGAATGGTGGTTTTACGCCCTAGACCAGTAGTCGGCAGTTCAGGTGCCGGTGAGGGATCAGGACTAGGCTCGGGAGCCGAGCATTTGGATGATCAGGCTAGGGAGTTTCTCTCTTCAGAGATTACTCGCATCATACTCGAGCAGACTCTTGTGATCTTTGGTTCGATCAAGGAGGGTATTTTGGAGCTGATGGATGAGAGGTTGAGCGCCTTTCGCGCTGAGGTGGCGACCATGATGGGGTCGCGCACGCTCACCTTCAGGGAGTTCAGAGCCTGTGGAGCTCCTGACTATCATGGGGCTCGGGACCCCATAGCGAGTACCAGGTGGTTGGCGGATGTCGCCAATGCTTTCCGCACCAACAGATGTCCCGAGGGGGACAAGGTCAGACTAGCATCCTGTCTTCTGAAGGACAGGGCACGAGATTGGTGGGAGAAGATCGGGTATGTTATTGGGGATGACGCAGCGCTTGATGCTATGACTTGGGCTGATTTTACTACCAAGTTCAGAGTCGAGTTTGCACCGGTTATTGAGGTGCAGCAGTTAGCCAGGGAGTTTCAGGATCTCACCCAGACTACAGAGACAGTGGCGGAGATTACCGCCAAGTTCAGGGAGAGGGCTCTTCTCGTTCCTCAGTATGCAGCTGATGCGGAAATGAAGAAGGCCCGTTATCATGAGATGTTGCGGAGTGATATCCGCCAGTTTGTGAGCCGGTCCAGCTGTAAAATGTTGGATGACATGATTGCTAGGGCTCGTGAGAGAGAGATTGATCTAGAGATGGAGAAGAAGAGGAAGCCAAAGGCGGTATCTGGCACTGGGAGTGCAGGCAAAAAGCCCAAGGTATTAGATCACATATCTAGAGGTCAGCAGAGCCACGGTCGGTGTGGCAAGTGTGGGAGATTGCATGATGGGGCGTACAAGGCAGGGAGTCCCGATTGCTACAAGTGCGGTCGGACCGGGCATATGAGCAGAGATTGTACAGCTACTCCCACCGTTACTGCGGTATCTGATCTGATTTGTTTCCATTGCAATCAGAGGGGACATAAAAATTCCTAGTGTCCGAGTTTGCTAGCAGCAGCAGCAGCAGAGAAGGTGGCAGCACCTGCCCCTGCAACATTGAGGATTACAGACGGCCGTCAGGGCCGAAGTAACGCGCCAATGGCGAAGAGTAGAGCTTTTCAGATGACAGCAGAGGAGGCGCGAGCGACTCCTGATGTGGTGACGGGTATGTATCTTCCCTTCATCTCTCTATAGATGTTGATTGTTTCTTATGGTTATATGTTTTTATTTAGGGTCGTTCTTAGTGAACGGCATATCAGCTACAGTGTTGTTTGATTCGGGGGCTACCCGATCATTTGTTTCACTTGCGCTTAGCAAGAGGTTTAGCAGAGCTCCGAGGGAGCTGGATTGTCCACTTGAGGTTGAGATAGCTGATGACAGGACCGTCAGGGTCTCGAGAGTACATAGGGCTTGTTCGCTGCAACTATTTGATGAGCAGTTTTCAGTGGATTTGGTTCCTATTCCCCTGCGAGGGAATAAGGTTATAGTGGGTATGGATTGGCTGAGCCCCAATGGAGCAGTGATTGATTGTGAGCTACAGTTAGTGAGGGTCCGCACCCCTGGTGGGGGAGAGTTAGTGATTCAGGGCGAGAGGCCACAACGCGGACCGATTCTTTGCTCGCCAGCGAGAGCTCGACGCTACTTCCAGCAAGGTTGCGCGGGGTACGTCGCCTATGTTTTGGATGCCCGGGAGAAGGGCAAGGCGACTGTTGACGATGTACCGGTAGTGCGAGACTACCCGTACGTATTCCCGGAGGATTTGCCTGGGATACCTCCGGAGAGACAGGTTGAGTTTCGGATTGACCTGGTTCCGGGTGCGGCTCCGATAGCCAAGGCGTCGTATCGGTTGGCTCCTCCAGAGATGCAGGAGTTGTCTACGCAGCTGCAGGAGCTGCTAGACAAGGGTTTCATCAGACCGAGCAGTTCACCATGGGGAGCCCCGATCCTATTTGTGAAGAAGAAGGATGGGTCGCACCGTATGTGTATAGATTACCGGGAGTTGAACAAGGTAACGGTGAAGAACCGTTACCCACTCCCGAGGATAGATGATTTGTTCGATCAACTTCAGGGAGCATCTTGGTTTTCCAAGATTGATCTGCGCTCCGCTTATCATCAGATGCGGGTCAGAGGTGAGGATGTTCAGAAGACAGCTTTTAGGACCCGTTATGGTCATTATGAGTTTGTGGTGATGCCGTTTGGGCTCACCAATGCTCCAGCCGCATTGATAGACCTCATGAACCGCGTATGCAGGCCGATGTTGGATCGGTCTGTGATAGTGTTCATTGACGATATCTTGGTTTATTCCAAGACTCAGGAGCAGCATGAGGAGCACCTGAGGGAGGTGCTAGAGACCTTGAGGAGGGAGAGACTTTTCGCGAAGTTCTCCAAGTGCGAGTTCTGGTTGCGCGAGGTGCAGTTCCTTGGACACCTCGTCAACCAGAAGGGGATATTGGTGGATCCGGCCAAGATAGAGGTCGTGATGCAGTGGGAGGTGTCTCCATCTGAGATTCGGAGCTTCCTAGGGTTGGCAGGGTACTACAGGAGATTCATCCAGGATTTCTCCAAGATAGCAATTCCACTTACCCGACTGACTAGGAAGTCGGTGGTGTTTCGCTGGGGGCCTGAGCAGCAGGCAGCATTTGAGACCCTCAGATAGCGATTGTGCGAGGCACCGATTCTCACCCTGCCAGAGGGAGTGGATGATTTTGTAGTCTATTGTGATGCTTCGATCACAGGGATGGGAGCAGTGTTGATGCAGCGAGGGCATGTGATAGCATATGCCTCTAGACAGTTGAAGCCTCACGAGGCTAACTATCCGACGCACAATTTGGAGTTGGGGGCAGTAGTGTTTGCTCTCAAGATTTGGAGACATTACGTCTATGGGGTCCGCTGTACCATTTACACGGATCACAAGAGTCTGAGGTACCTCATGGACCAGCCAAATTTGAACATGAGGCAGCGTCGATGGTTAGATGTGGTAAAGGACTACGATTGTGAGATCCTTTATCATCCGGGCAAGGCCAACGTTGTGGCCGACGCCCTAAGCCGCAAGGCGATGGCGGCACCGATCAGAGATATATGTCTGAGGATGACGATGATTACTCCATTATTGGAGCAGATTAGAGAGGCACAGGTCGAGGGCCTGAAGGAGGTGAGGCAGAAGTGTGAGAGGATTATGGGCCGAGTAGCTTCTTTTGATTATGACAGCCGAGGATTTTTGACCCTTCATGGGAG